>NC_056732.1:1176622427-1176752427 GCF_019279795.1 Protopterus annectens
GCAACATTGTTACAAGTGGTAGCGAGTTTGCGTTCAGGTCTCTTTATGCTATGAAATATGAACATTTTAGAATATACAACAGCATAGATCAGCACATTAATAAATTAAAGGATGGCAAGTTAAACAAAATAGACAGAGACTTGAATGATTACGCAAATGACACGGCTTACCCAAAACCTCCAGGCATTTTCAAAAAGTTTAAAAGTACTGTTGTTGAGACCAGAAATCCCCTTTCCTTTCCTCACAATTCCTTGGAAAATGATGAGGCTATGCCTGAAAGAACTGATGAAATGGCCTTTAATTATGACAAAGAGTATCCTGAACTTAGGAGGAGTGAGAGGATTAGAAATAAACTTTTTTATAACAACAGGCAACAACCCCAGGTGGGGTTTCAAGCCATGGGTGGTTCAAGGGCACCGACCGAAGAACATGAACTGGAGGACATGAGTGTCCTTAATGATGACTTTTGTGACATAGAAACTTGTGTTGAACTTTCTGATCAAGATAATTTTGAAATAGGGCATGAGTTTTAATAGAGTAGCAACAGTTACACTGTAGTGTCTAATCACCAAAAAGACTTTGCTGTCTACAACTATTCTAAGTTATGCATTGAGGTGTCTATGGCCAATTTGCTCTCGAAAGGAATTACTTTTGTTCCAACAAGAAAGTTAATTTTATTGACACAATTATTGACTTTAAAATGTATTTGAGAAAGCTGAATCTGACCTTATTGTATGAGAATGAACTACGGACAGATACTCACAACAGCAACATTTTCAGAATTAGTTCCACATACAACCCCCCCCCCTCCTTGCATCCTAAGCTCACAATTTATGAGAAACTGTGTGAGTTAGATCTATACAACCTGAACAAGAATAATAACAAGGGAGTTCATAGTTCAGTGAATATTAATCAGGAAGAACGTAACATCTTGGAATTTTTGCAAAATCAGGATGTGAGGGTCATGAAACCAGACAAACGGGGTGGTGTGGTAGTCATTGACCTTTCCATGTATACTGACAAAATGTTTAGCATTCTTGATACTGAGAATTACAGGGAGGTTTCCCTTAATGAGTTAAATGGAGCATATAAGAACATTTATGGCCAATTAAATGACATATTCTTGGAGAGAAGAATTGATATTTCTTTATAAATTATTTGAATATTATTACTCCAAGAGTTCCAGTGTTATTTGGCATCCCCAAAATCCACAAGCGTCTCTCAGATCCCCCCATGAGTCCTTTGGTGGATGGAAGGGATTCTATAACAGCTGCTTGTGCCCAATAGTTAGATTATTAATTAAAGAAAATACTACAAAAAAGAAACCCAGATATGCAAAGATTCCTGGACCTTTTTAGAACAGATTAATAGAATAGAATATGACGTGAATGATTTATTAGTCACTATAGATGTCAGGGATTTGTATAATGTCATCCCACAGACCATTGGCCTAGAATGGGTTAAAAAAATGCTACTGGAAGACAAAACAGACCAGGAGAAAATAAACCTAATCCTGGAATTGTTAGAGATAGTATTAACCAAGAATTACTTTTCCATTAACAATAAATATTTTCTGCAAACAACTGGAGTGGTCATGGGTTCAGCTTGTGGTGGGGTATTTGCAAATATGGTCATGGCACACTGGGAGAGACAATTTGTATTCCAGTCTGACTATCATTTTTATATCAAAATGTATTATAGTTACCAGGATGACATCAGTTTAATTTGGAAAGGTTCTTCATCTATGTTGGACCAGTTCTTAGAATACATTAATAGCACAACTACCATTTTACAATTCACTTGGGTCATTAATTTAGATTATATGGACTATTTAGATGTCCATTTGTTCAAGGATAAAATCAATAGAAGGTATGCCACTACAATTTATAGAAAAGAAACATATTCAAACTCTTTCTTGCACTATAGTAGTTCCCACCAGAGTCACCATAAGAGATCGGTGGTTAAAGGGCAGCTAGTATGTGCTGCCCACATGGACTCTAGGGTAGAGGACTTTTCCTTAGAGTGCACAAATTTGAAAACTATGTTTCCAAGGAGAGCATACCCAGTAGACCAACTTAATGAATTAATAAGGGAGGTTACAGGGAAGAGAGAAATAGGCCATTTTAAACCTATTGTTGGTATTAACATTTCAGACGGGGACAAGAACACAGAATTCAGGGCACCAGAGATGCAAAGTGCCACTTTCCTTAAATCTTTGATTGTCACATATAGTTCTGACTCACAGTTTAAAGTGGATTTTTCAGAAGAACTGGGACATTTTAATGGAGGATGCTGACATCAGAACTCATTTAGGTGACAAACCATTAATAACATAGAGGAGAGGTAAGAATTTAAAGGATCTTCTTAGAAATAGGCATGCTCAGAACATGTCAGGTCATTTAGGCACTTATAAATGTGGATCATGTAAATGGTGTCACGAAATTAAAACTGAAGACATGTTTATTATAAATAATTCTGAATATTGCATTAAAGGGAGATATAATTGTTTTCTTAAGGCAGTTGTCTATTTGGCTACATGTGATCAGTGTCCTGTGTTCTACATAGGCAAAACTGAAAGAAAATTTACTTACAGAATTTACTAACATGATTATGCCATTAGAAAGAACAACTTAAGCAATGCTTTAGCTAGACATATCCATGACAACATTAATCATAGCTTTAGGTTTATGGCTATAGATCACGTGGACATTAATGACAAAAACTCTTGGGGGGGTACTGTTAGAATTAAAAGAACTTAGATGGCAGATTCTATTGCATGCTGATAAATGGCCTGGTATTAATGATAGGACTTCCATTACCCCCGTCCTAAAATTAAAACCCCTTGAAAGAAATAAAATAGCACAATGAATATCATTATGTAGTAAGGAATGCATCATTGATTCATGAACAACTCCTTTTATAGTAGAGACACCAAACTGGTACAAAAGGGTCTTGTGAACTAGTTTGTGTTTTTAATTTTAATATAATGTTTTAATACAATGTATTTTTTAACATACACTAGGGATATAAAACTGAGACAGAGGGGTTAATTTTTCTTGTCATTCGTTTGCTGTTTTCCTTGTGTCCAATCAGAATGAAATGTGCACTATTTAAATGTTTGTTTTAAATCATATTATTGTCTGATGAAGTTTACACTGTCTAAACGAAAGCGCTAACGTGTTTTTCTTTTTTTTTTTTTTTAATTTAAACATTTAAATTATCTTTTTGTGTTTGTGTGTCATTGGGGAACTAAACTTAACCTGCCAGTTTGTTTCTGCTCCATTGTTATTTGTTTTGTCCTTTCTTCAGTTGGTTTTCTAGACTTAGACTAACCCTCATAGCCTTATGTAGAAGTAGATATTATATTAGCATCCGTCTGATATTCCAAGAATCATTATTGTCAGTCCCACAATAGTAAGACTGAAAGTTTATCTAAATCTAAATTTTCAGACCACGTCCAAGATTGCTGTTTCTCAAAATATTCCCTTTTATCCAAGATATGATGATCTCAGCATTGGTATATCCAAGTTTGTGATATGAGGAGAGCTTGCACCATCACTGGATCAGTGGGAAATGCCTCCCTGCAAAAAAATGATGTTATAGGAGAACAGTAACGATTTATATCAACTGTTCTTATGTATGTTCAGTTTTTTTTTCATAATTCCAGGACTGGCACTTGTCTCTGAATTAGAACAGGAAGCTGGTTACATCTCTTCTATCTTCCCATTACACCTTCACAGCCTTAGAAAACAGCTGACACACTGTGATCTCTGTTTATATTATTAACCTTTATAGTCCCAGGAGGCAACTGTGGTTATATCCTGCATCATCTCTCTTTAATGATGGCTATCATGTCAGCACTTTCCCTCTTGTGTCAACGAAATCCCACCAACACCTATACCACTTATTCCAGATACATTTTACTTACTATTGACATGTTTTCTCTCCTTTTAACACCTTCTACAAAGTAAACCAATCTCACTAACTACATGTCTTTGTCTTCTCTCAGATGCATTATGTTCTGGTCTTCCATGCAACAGATGCAGTGAATACTACAACATCCATATTTATTGACCTCTCAAATACCATTATATATACTATTATATACAATTATACATTATATATATAATTATATATATATATATATATATATATATATATATATATATATATATATATATATATGTGTGTGTGTGTGTGTGTGCATACCATTTCTTCTGATTTAAAAAAAATCTTCTTTTACAGCTTTTACAGCATCAATTCCACTACATTAACTGGTTTGTCTGATTATGTGCATAGTAGTCGCTCTAAAATTTTCCCACCTCCTGTATAGTCCTCTCTCTAATCTGAATTATCTGCTCTACCAAAATGATCTTTCTTAGAGCATTGCTATTTGCCATAAACATGAACTCTCTTTATATGTCTATTAGAACAATATTTACCATTGTGCCTGCAGATGATATTCCTATTTTGGAATCTTACAGCTTACTTATCACCATTTCTAGCTCACTCAGTTCTAATCTGGCTTTATTATATCAGGCCTTTGACAGCAAAAAGCTCAAAGGCGATCTTAGCATAGCCAGTGCAGATGTCATTGAAATGCCTATGCATCTCAGCTTAAGCAATGACAGCTGGAACCTCAAATGCCTAAATGACTGTCCTCTGAAATTACTGCTATCCAAAAATAGATTGAAGTCTGGCTTGATCTATGTTTCACTTTCTCAAGTCACATATACAATATGAGAAATAAAATTACTTGAATGGTTTATGCATGCAATGACATTAACAATCATCTAAGTTAAATGGCAGACTATTGTCGATGTTCTCAGCCTTATGCACTCCCTACCCATCACTGAGGCTATCACTGTCCACAAAAATACGAATGAAACTTCAGAAATTACAACACTGTATTTGTGCTTCCCTTTGTTCCTAGTCAGCCAAAGACTTACTTTTCCTCCTTGTCAAAAAATTTTACAAGCTGCTTTCACATGGACCATTGAAATGCCTTACACTGACTCCCTTCTATTTAACAGTATTGTAGAAGTAGTAAAAATATAACAAAAGAGCAGTAAACAGCATAATACAACAAACAGATGAAAGCAGAGAAAAGAGTAACATTATAAAAGACATAACATCTTTAATGAAATAGCAAATCCATACTTAAAATAGGTAAGTGCTTTCACAGAATAAATTCTCTTTCATCAGACCATAAAACTCAAAACATACATCACATATAAATGCAATAAAACCAATACAAATGATAATTTGAGAATATTACAAAATATCACGCAACCCATTAAAAACCTTCATTATTGTAAACTCCTTGATTTTAGAGCCGGTCTTAAAGAGGCTTTATTATTACAGACCATATATCTTGTCAACTCACAAATGTAAAATCCAGAAGAGCTCCCTGCTCTCCAGTCTATTAATGACATCACCCATTTGTCCACTTCTTTCATTATCTCTATTATTTTAAATGTAAAGTTATGTATCTCACCCATCTTTATAACATGTCTGGCCAACAAATTTTAAAAATTCTGCTGTTTCATATCCCTAACATGCTCCCTTATACATTCCATGAGGGAGTGATGTGTCTTGCCAACATAAAACAGTGTGCACTGTGCTAAATAAACCAAATTTCTAGACTTACAGTTAGCTTTCACTTTAAGATAATACCTCAGTTCCAGGATGTGTAAATGTACGATCACTGTCTATAAACTGAAAAAATGACATTCAACACAAGGGAGAAAACCTAACGGCCTTGACCTATCAGGGTTTCCATTATCATTATAACAAAGAATCATTTTATGGATTTTTTATTTCTAACCCTAAATTTGGTCTGGACCGAATCAAACTATTTATTTGATCACCCAAAGTAAGTGCATGCCAATTTTTCTTAATTATATGACAAATAGAACATATATTACTGGTGTAACTCAGGGAGACAGATGCCCCCCTCATCTCAGACAACCCATTGTATTCTGAGGTGGATATAACATAATAGAGTTTGGCTCTGTTTACTCTTAAATCACCCAAGTCTGAAATCCCTTCATCTACTTCTGTCTCTTTGTAGCCACTCTCTAAGAACTCCTCTTTCAATTTGATAATGTCTGAGTTGAACATCTCATCTCTTTCTTTAACTGTGATATCCTCATTGCCTGTCTTCTCACTATAGTCTTATAAATATGTGGGAGATGCCAAATTTGTCCATGTAATGTATGGTTCTTGTAGAATGTTTTTCTAAACCTAGTAGTTGTGATGCTATTCAATGCTTCTCTATACAACTTTACATCTAAATAATCTATGTATTGAGCTGAAACAATGGCTGTAAGCCTGGGAAAGTTAGTGGAGCTAAGTAAGTACTCAATAAAATCATCAAGCTCTTCACATTTACCATCCCAAAGGAGAAATATATTGTCCACAAATCTATGATCAAAGACAAACAGGGGAACAAATCTATTGCCCTTCAGCCCATGATTAATCTTCCATTGAGCCATCACACTATTTGCATAACTGTTGGCACAGGGTGTACCCATTGCCACGTTAGTCCTGTGGCAATAATATTTCTCCTGAAATAGAAACACATTACTCTATAAATGGTTTCAATAAAAAGACACAACAAATCAATAGTGCCAACACTATAATCACTATACAACAATAAAAATTCCTTAACAAGCTGTATGCATTACTGATTTTCAATGATGGTGAATAGGGAAGATATATCCATGGTTACAAATAATGTGTTCTCACTCAAGGGATTAACCTGTAGGTGCATAAATAGCTGATTCAACAACTGTTTAGTATCACTGAGCACTACATCAATATTATTCAGCACTCTTTTTAGATGCTTCTTCACATAAATAGACAAGGGCTCAGTGAGCAACCCCCTTCTCAACACAATGGGTATAAATAGTGGATGCTTCAACATCTGTGTATTTTGGGTAAACCCTGAATGACTGGAATAAGAGGCATACTAACCAAACAATAGTTATAAAGTTCAGGAGTAATAACATTACTAATTAAACAATCATATAAAATTGCATGAACATTCCTAATAATATTATTAACATCACTCATAGTTATAATGTCATAAATACTTGGGTCCTGCAACATCCCCAAAATAGTTCATAGGGTCATAGGTTCATAGGTAGGTACTAGGCTATTGGTCCTAGGGCCTATATAAGCCTAGCCAAATGGTAACCTGGCTTTTGCCACCCAAGAAAATTATTTTCCTGGGCCCTTGTCAAGTAGAGCCACAGAAGTGATCCCCGGGGTGAATTTCCTATCTCCCATCCAATCCAATGTGTTGCAAAAGACAGTGTCAATAAGAACCAAAGTTCCTCCTTTGTCAGCTGGTCTTACAGATATAGTTGTGTCTCCATGAAGTGTTTTTAAAGCTGTGGATTCACTTACAGTCATGTTATAAAACGTTTTATCTTGTTTATATGCATCAGAATTAAATAAATTATTTAAATAACGTTTATAGATGATACAAAATATTTCTAAAGTTGGATTCAAAACAGATCTATACACATTAGTTTTTTTTAAAGTACTCACTTGACAACCATTGGAAAACATAGTATCAATATAAGATTACATGCGAAAATTATAATATCCAACGTGACTTCGCCAAAGTAGATTCACAAGCAGAAATGAAAGATAATCCTCTTTGTAAAACAGAGGTTTTATCACTGGTTAAAATATGGCCCAAAATATTATAAATTAAAGATCTGGTGTTTTGTCCCACATCCTTTTTAACATATGAGTCTGCATACTATCGTGTTGATTCCTCCTTCTCTTGCACACTCTGCTGGCTGAGTGACCTCTCTGTACCAAATCCACAGTTCAAATGGGTAAGGGTAGATTTGGAAAACCCAAGGCAATGTCTCCTTAAACCCAATCTTCATACTTATATCTGGTTGTGTAGGGTTTTGAGATACGACTGGATCGGGATTCTGATTAGATACTTCCTCCATATGTATAACATCATCAACTGTATCTTTGAAAAGAGTATGATCAGTCTCTTTGACCGCTGATTACTGTCAGGAGCTGTATCTTACCATAGATAGGTGTTCTTTGGCAATCCTGGAACTAATAAGAGGTATTACTTTAAACCGGGCACTACCTGTAAGTCTAGATATTTCGTTCATTTAGCACAGTGCATACAGTGCAAAAAATGTTATGTTGACAAGATAGATCACTCCCTTATGGAATGCATAATGGACCATGTTAAGGATGTGAAATAGCATAATTATAAAAATTAGTTGGCCAGACATGGTATAGAGGTGGGTGAGATACATAACTTTATATTTAAAGTAAGAGAGATAGTGAAAGGAAATGATTGATGGGTGATATGATTAATAGAATGGAGAGCAGAAAGCTCTACTGGATTTTACATTTGCAAGCGGAGAGGACATATAGCCTGAATGGCAATAGCCTGAATGGCAATGTCTCTTCAAGACTGGCTCTAAAATTAAGGAGTTTACGATAATGACGTTTTTTAATGGGTCATGTGATTTTTTTTATAATATTCTTAGAGGATCATTTGAATTCGTTTTATTGAATTTATATGTGATGTTTGTTTTGAGTTTTTATGATTTGATGAAGCCAGATTTAGTCTGTGAGAGTGCTTAACTATTGTAAGTATGGATTTGCCATTTCATTAAAGGTGTTCTACCTTTTACAGCACTACTCTTTTCTCTAGCATTGTAGAAGTCTCACATGTTCACCTTCCAATGCCTATTTTTTTTATTTTATTTTATTTTATTTGACAGTTGTTAACCGGGTTGGTCCAACTGAGCCGAGGGCCCATTTTCAGTAGAGACCCAAGGATAAAAGCTCCAATATATATATTATATATATCTATATATCTATATATCTATATATATATATATATATATATATATATATATATATATATATATACATAGCTTAGAAATATACACATGCATCTATAGATACACAATTGCATCATGGTACATTCATGTAACACAAGGAAACAAGTATCAGTCAAACAACACTAAGACTCATAAATCCATAGAACATTCCCATTTTGAAAATATACAATGCAAAAGAGGCATAATCTGAATTTAAACATAAGAGACAAAAATACAGAGGTATAAGTTCTCTCAATGTGCTTCTGAAATATAATTAGGAAAACATGTAGAGGCTTGGCATGAACAGGTCCAGTTCTTTAGAAGATGGCCTTTTAACTCTCTTTTCAAGTGGTGTTGGGAGATGCTTCTTATACCAAGGAGGAGTTATCTTCAATTGTGTACTTGTAAAGGGATTTTCCTATTTTTTTTGTGGGTGGGGGTTGTAGACATCAGGAAGATTTTTAACAGTTGTATGGAGGTGCTGGAGGGAGGTGTAGTAAGATACAAGGTTGGAGAGAGAGGGAAAGGAAGAGGGTTTAAGGAGAACAGAATGTGTGATATGTAGTTGAGGAAGTAGTAGTTGATGAGAGAATTCAAGCCAATGAAGCTTATTTAGGGTGAGACAGTGGTGTGTGCTATGGGGAAGATTAGTGGCAAATCTGGAGATTTTGTTGTATGCTTGGGTCAGTTTAGACAGTAGAGTAGATTGGATGTTAGCAAGGATAGGGGCTGTATAAAGTAGACTTAAGAGGAGTGAGTGGGCCATGGAGAGTTTGGCAGCTTGTATAAGGAATTTCTGGTTTCTGTACAGTAGTCCAAGTTTTTAGTGAGTTTCTTTATGCACTGTTGGATGTGCATGTCAAATTTTAGTTCATCATCTATAATGGTGCCCAGTAGTTAAGTATGTGGTTCAGATTTAATAATGGTATTGCTGAGTGAGGTAATGACAAAGGAGGATTTGTGTTGTGCCAGGGTTCTAGGAAAAAAGAGAAGTTTTTTTTTTTTTTTTTAGGATTTAATAGCTGGTTATTGGAGAGACAAGTTTTGAGAGACGAGAAAGTATTTTGAGTGAGTGCTAACAGAGTGGAAACACTATGGGTGGTAGAGATAAGTGTGGAATCATCAACATATTGCAATAGAGTAGAACCTTTATAGGTATAATGTAGTTCATTTGTGAAAATGTTGAATAAGAGGGGGCCCAGGATAGATCCTTCAGGGACTCCTGTGTTGACTGGAAGAAAGGAGGAGAAGATGGTTTGCCAGCAAGCAGATTGTTGCCTATTAGAGAAGTAGCTGGAGAACCAATTTAATGAGGAGCTGGAGAGGTTTGAGTTCTGACAGTTTATTTAGAAGTTTAGAGAGGGAAACTGTACCAAAATCCTTTGAGAGATTGAGGAATAAACAGGAGAAGAACATGTTGTTGTTATGGCCCTCGGCTACTGTCTGAGTGAAATAGGTTAATGCAGTGGATGCACTGTGGTGGGGCCTAAAACTGTGCTGGATAGAAGTTAGTAGCTTATTGTCCAGCAGGTGTTTGATTAACTGGCTATATATGCATTTCTCAAGAATTTTGGAGATTAGTGGACAGAATGGCAATAGGCCTGTAATTAGATGGATCAGTGAAGTTTCTGCTCTTATGTAATGAATTTGTAAAGAAGGATTTCCATATGTCAGGGACAGAGGCTGCATTAACAAATCTATTTATTAGTATAGAGATGGGGTAGGCAATAGACCCTGCAGCATTTCTGAGAAAGTAAGAAGGTAGTCTGTCAGCTGAGAGGGCGCAAGGTTTAAGTTTAAGCAAGAGAAAGATTTGATATAGGTGGTGGGGACTGGTTTAAATGAGAAGGAGTTGGATGGTGTATTGCTTAGGGATGGTGGAGGAGAAGAGAAAATATTGTTATTTTGGGTTAGTTTTTGGATGGTTTCTATAAAGTAGTGGTTGGGAGTGTGGCTATTTCAATGGTAAAAGTATTGGTGAAAGGGTTGAGTGTGGTAGGGTTACCAGGAAACAGAAGTTTGTTAATGGCAGTCCAGATTTTTTTTTTGGATTATTTTGTGTGTTTCACTGGGTAGAATAGAAGTTCTTTTCATCATTATTGGCTAGCTTATTTATCAGGTTTCTGAGCTCTTTATACTGTTGAAGTATGGGAAGGGATTTATTTTTGACCCAGGCTTTCCAGACATTATCCCTTTTATGCATAATGGAGCAGGTATGTTTAGTAAGCCAGGGAGCAAAAGTGGATTTTATTATGATTTTTCTGGTCAGTGCTAGTGAATCTAGCATGTCTAGGAAGGTCTGACTGAATGATTTAACAGGCTCATTTAGAAGGAGTTGATAAAGGAAAGACCAATCTATGCTAGACAATCTAGAGTTGAGTGTAACTGTACAGAAGCTGGTGAGTTTACGACAGTCCCTATATAAGTGGTTTTTGGGTGGTTGGTGGGATTGTCTTTGGGTATAGGTAGGGAGATGGCCACTTAGAGAGTTTGAAAGTGTACCAGGGTTATGGTAAAGTTTGAGATCTGAGATGAGGATCCAGTCCAGAGTAGGGTCAGTAGTGGAGCTTTTGTTAAAGCGTGTAGGGGAGGTGATGAATTGGTGGAAGCTGTGAAGGCTGATGAAGAGGTTAGGGAATGCAGTTGTTAGTTAAGTCCAGTCTATATTTACATCACCAAGAATGATGGTTTTGTATGTTATATGTAGAGTTACCCATGAGAGTATATTCTCAAGGACAGGAATATTGTTCCATGGGGGGGTATAGATAGAGGATATGGTAAATTTTTTGTGAGAGTTAAGGTGACAGTTCAACATGAGAAACTCAGCAGGTTGAAAGCTAGGTATAGAAATGGAAAGTGGGGAGAGATTCAGTTGGTCAGAATACAGGATGGCAATGCCTCCACCTCTCTTTGAGATTCTGTCAGCGTGGAATATATTATAGCCTGGGGGAAGGATTTTAGTATTTGAGATATGTGGTTTTAGCCAGGTTTCTGACAGGGTTAAGATATGGGGGGAGGTGTTAGTAATCCAAGAGTACAGTTCTGTGGTCTTAGTAACATTGCTTTGAATATTTAAAGAGTAGATATTTAAAGATTTAGGAGAAGGAGAGGGGTGTGGGATAGGGAGTTGAGGAGAGAACTGTGAGGTAAGAGGTTGATGAGAGATGTTAGTAGGTGGCCCTGGGTTAGGATGGATGTTGTTATCCAGAAGTGCATCTATGGAAAGAATAAGATATGTAAGTAAGTCCATAGAAGAGGATGTTCTACTCTTTGGTGCAGTGTGGGATAAGATGCTTGTAAATATTTTAATCTTGTAGAGATGTGAAGGTGAGAAATTAAGGAGAGATAGAGAAATTAGATGTGAGTGGAGGGTGGTGCTATCAATGTGTGTAATGGAGACAGTGGATGATGGTTTGTTGTAGGAGAGTGAGATATAATATGTGGTAGATAGGGAGAGGAGGAATAGAAGAGAAATAAGGAGATATTTATGGAGAATGATGAAGGATGAGAGATGAGTCAGGTAAAAGGAAGCATATATTTAAAAGTGTGTAAAAAGTAAGTATGAATGGGGAAGTGAGACAAAAGATTGAAACTGGAGGCAATGATTGAAAGTAGGTACTACAGGGAGTGAAGAGATATATGTAGTGAGACTAGGAGGGAAGAGGGTTAGGGTAAGAGAAGGGGAGCAGTGAGGTTTGTTATTGGCGGAGAAAGCAGATTGGTTGGTGTAATCAGAAGAGGCGTGGTGTAGTGTATATAAAGGTATGGAAGGTGGAGCTGGGTGGGAATGTGGTAGAGTAGGGGAGAGGAGTGAGCCCAAGAGTAGTGGGTTGAGCCGACTTCAAGAAACAGCAGGATTTACCAAGAAAACAATCAGGAAGCACTACCTTTTGTATTTCTGTAGTAAATACAAGAGAGAGAGATATCTTGAGGTGAGGAGCTTATGGGGAGGGATAGTTAAAGATGCGTGTCCATATACTATGCCAAAGTGGCAGAATTATTAGAGTAAACCAAAATCAATAAGTACCACTACCATATATGTATCTAGTAGGCAATTAGCAGTTAGACAAAAAGCTTTGAGTAGTTGTGAACAGTATGCCTTCATGTAGCATTTCTAGAACAAGCAGAATTAACTACAGTCTCCTTGGGTCCATATCTCAGCACAGTGTACGGGCCAGTGTTAGCAACTGCCTGTAATGATTTTGAATGTAGTATATGCACTTTGAAATGTCCTAAAAATATATTAGCATGCCAATGCAAAACAAAGAACAGATGAGCAGAAAAGGACAATAATAAATAAAGATGTAAATAAAAAAGCCGCGTAAACCTTGGAATATATAAATCCCTGTAGCTCTCAAGAGACACCAATTCATAGTAGCCTCTGTTGATATTATGTTTCCCAGATAGCAGATATGAGATAGTTTAAGTACTAAGGTAAAACAAAAAACAAAAAAGCTATGTCTATGAAATAGCTGCAATTGTCAAATACAGATAAAATAATAGATATCTTGCATGCAGTACCTGCCAACCATGCCACACATCACCTTAGTGTTGTAAGGGCAAGAAGAAGGGGAAAACAGAAAATGGCATGCAATGCCAGAAACAAACTTTTTAAACTGTGCAATGCATTGTGGGAAATCCAATGGAATAAATGAGTGAAGTTACGAGATTAAGTAACATGAGAGATTGTTACAGTAATAAGAGAGAAGTCCCGTGAGTGAGCAGACTTTAAGAAACAGCAGAATTTACCAAGAAAACAATCAGGAAGCACTACCTTTTGTATTTTTGTAGTAAAAGCAAGAGACAGATATCTTGAGGTGAGGAGCTTATGGGGAGGGATAGTTAAAGATGCACATCCATATAGTATGCCAAAGTGGCAGAGTTATTAGAGTAAGAGGGCAGAGCAGGAAAGGTGAAGTAGAAAGCTAATGGGAAAGCAGAGAAAAATATATATGTGAAATAATGGTCTCCTAATTTGGAGGCAGTTTCAGGGACTAACCCTGAGGGAGAAAAGAGTGGAAAGCAGTATAAACTTGAGAAGTCAGGAGAGAGGATGGAGCAGAGAGCAATGACCAGTGCAGACATCAAGTAGAGGGTAGGATTGAGATAAAAGGCGTGGAAGGCTATAGGAAGTGTTAGAAGGCATAAGTGTTTGAATGTAGTGAAAAAAAGAGACAAGGGAGGGAGTTTAGAGCTTTGGTAATGTGCAGCGGAGGTTGGGGCTTTAAGTTGACTGATATGCAAGAATATAAGTAAAATATAGCAACATACATGCAAAGAAATTCAGTAGAAGGGATGCCCAACTTTTAGCTCTGATGGGGAGGATGTTCTCAGATGACAGTGTATCAGCATCCAGCAGATCAGTTGTATGTCGGAGGTAGTTAATTGGGAGAGTTGACTTCACGCAGTACCCACTGACCATGCTGCATATCAGATCATCATCAACATCATCATCATCATCATCTTTCAGCTTTTCCCATTAGGGGTCACCACAGCGGATCATCTTTTTCCATTTCTTCCTATCCTCTGCATCTTGCTCTGTCACACCAACTGCCTGCATGTCCTCTCTCACCACGCCCATAAACCTTATCTTAGGCCTTCCTCTTTTCCTCTTACCTTGCAGCTCCATCCTTAGCATCTTTTTCCCAATATACCCATCATCCCTCCTCAGCACATCTCCAAACCAACGCAATTTCATCTCTCTTGCTTTGTCTCCAAACTGTCCAACATGAGCTGACCCTCTAATATACTGATTCCTAATCCTAGCCATCCTAGTCACACCCAGTGCAAATTTTAACATCTTTAACTCTGCCACATCCAGCTCTGACTCCTGCCTTTTTGTCAAGGCCACTGTCTCCAACCCATATAAAATAGCTGGTCTCACTACCCTCTTGTAGACCTTTCCTTTCACTCTTAATGGTACCCGTCTGTCACAAATCACTCCTGACACTCTTCTCCACCCATTCCACCCTGCCTGTACTCTCTTCTTCACCTCTCTTCCACATTCACCATTACTCTGAACTGTTGATCCCAAGTACTTAAACTCGTCCACCTTTACCAACTCTACTCCCTGCATCCTCACCATTCCTCTACCCTCCTTCTCATTTACACACATTTATTCTGTCTTAGCCCTGCTGACCTTCATTCCTCTGCTCTCTAGAGCATATCTCCACCTTTCCAGAGTCTCCTCAACCTGATTCCTACTCTCACTACAGATCACAATGTCATCTGCAAACATCATAGCCCAGGGGGCCTCCTGTCTGATCTCATCTGCCAACCTGTCTATCACCACTGCAAATAAGAAAGAACACAGAGCTGATCCTTGATGTAATCCCACCTCCACCTTAAACGGATCTGTCACTCCCACTGCAGTCCTCACCACTGTCACACTACCCTCGTACATATCCTGTATCATGCTGCATATCAGATAAAGCACAAAATCACCAAACCGATACAAAAACACACAAGGCTAAAGTCCAAGCACCTCTGGAACACTGTTCAAATGATGAAATGAAAGAAATCACAAATTGAGAAATATAAAAACACCAAGTATTTAATGATTCCAGTAAAAAGAAATGGTTAGCACTTTTGTTTGAACAAGTTTCAAACTTTATCAGAAAAACTATTCTACATGCATTCACCTTAAATACCATAACATTTATTTCTATTGGTTAAAAACAGTGTCAGTCATCATGCTATACAGCTGAACATAAAACTGTTGCCTCATATAAACTAAAAACTGTCAACGCTACATTAAAAACAATATAATACAACTAATATTCAAAAATAGTATATATGTATATATATATATATATATATATATATATATATATATATATATATATATATATATATATATATATATAAAATGGCAAATCCGCTTTCAAGCAAACAGTTGGCCTGGCATCAATGATCGCACTTCTATCTTGGCCATATTGACACTAAAAGCACTTGAAAGAAAAAAGGTTTTAAAACAACAGAAATAAGGTTGTTTGACAACTGGCAACATTTTACAGTTTTATACATTAATTCACATATTTAAATATGTATATAAATATATATATATATATATATATATATATATATATATATATATATATATATATATATATATATATATACTCTTTTTGAATATTAGTTGTATTAAATTGTTTTTAATGCAGCGTTGACAGTTTTTGGTTTATATGAGGCAACAGTTTCATGTTCAACTGTATATCACAATGACTGACACTGTTTTTAACCAATAGAAGTAAATGTTATTGTATTTTAGTTGTCTCCTAATCTTAAATGCCATTTCATCTATCACTAATGTGAGAAACTGCAGGGACAGATAACAGCCCTGTCTTGTCAAGAAACTGCACTCAATAATTTATTTATTGATTTTTTTTTAACAACGGTAGAAAACTGATCTTACTGGATAATTTTTTGCTCAGCTTGTAGTTTACAACCAGAAGTCACAGAATTACAGTGAAGCTGATGGGTACTCTTACAATGGTATGACAGGTATTTATAATTGTTTGCACATGAGCTGATGGGATGAAGCAGAGACTTAGTATAGCGGAAATGACAAAATGGGTGGAAGGTAATTAAGATTGACTCAGCCTCCAAGAAGTACATGAGAATAATGGCAGTGACGTACAGGCATGACAGAAAGTTAGCAGCATAAACAACATGCATTTCCAGTGCCATACAGTGACTGCATAGATGCCATTTGTAGGAGCAAAGATAATGCATTCAATAAGTAAAATATTTATTGTGCATTAATTCAGTGGTAGCTGATGGGAGGTATGGTTGGAAAGCAAAACTATGGAGGTACGTGAAAAAGAATGAGGAAAGGAAAGGAAAGGAGGAATGAATTGTAAATGTTAGTAGAGTATTTTAAGAGGGAATAGAAATAATGGAAGGTGGATAATAGTAAATGAAGTAAGACACTCTGATTGCATTGAATGATAGCAAAGAATGGTATTATAAATGTATGTCATGTGATAGCACCCTTTTTGTAGCATTTCTAGCTAAACTCCATGAAAATGTGTATTTTTTCAGCTCCTAATGGAAGGTATAGATTTTATTTGTTCAGAAGTGGTTTCACATGTTTTAAGAGCAAGTAAAGACAAAGCATGATCGGTGTATTGTAGATTAATAAGGGGGACTGCAGGTGTTGAGTGGATGTAGAGCGAGATTTTAAATTATATGGTGGAAGGGATCACTGTGGTAGTCTTTTTACAAAAAAGAAGAACCTTTGATGCATGATAAGTTAGTACAGTATAGTGCCTAGAAAGAGGGCTGTCCTTTGGGATATTGGCAACCAAATGATTTACTTAGAGTGGCAGTATTCTATATGGGCAACCAAGTGTCCTTTGGTTATGGTGGTGAAGTAATGTTTTCTTTCTGCTTAAAGGATTATATATCTGCAGAAGTTATTTGTAGATTGTAGTAAGTTAATTCTCTATCTCTGTATACTGCTTTCATCAGTTTGATGTATTTTCCCCTACTACAGAGTTTTTCAGAACCTCTCACAAGAAATCTCTCCTCATTAAACCAAAAGTTTTTTTTTTTTTGCTAGTCAAAAAATAAGCAGACCCCTTTCTCTCTTCTGTCATTTCTTCTACTTGTCTAACAGGCTCAATCAATTGACCTATTCCTTCTGCCTTTCTGTTCTGCAAACCCCCATCCATCTATCCATCACCCAATGAATGCATACATTTTCCTGAAACTTTCCTTATTAGCCTACCCTCTCCAGTCATCTGCTGTTTCTCATCCTTTGTCAAGGCTACTTTTTCCTTATTTTGGTTTTGTTTAAATTTCTTGGCAAGATTCATACTTTCTTATTCCTTAACATTTGCCAGTAGTCCCGTTTTCTATATCCAGGACAGGTATACCCTTGTATGTATTTTTGACTTCACAACAATTTCCCTTCGGGCTAATTGTAAATGTCTTCTTTTTTGTATTTATTATTATTATTTCCCACATTTCATTTTGTAGGTCTTTGAAGATCCCTTCCAACCTATTTATCCCATTACTCACTTTATTCCTTTTCTGATCCTCCATTCTCATGATTTTTGCCTCTGCCTGTCTCACCGTGGCTTTTTAAACATGCTTCTGGGTTATTCATTTTCTTTTCTATATCTCTACTTATAACAACAATTTTAGCAGGAAATTACAACATCAAATGTATCAGTTTGTCATAGCAATTAACATAACATAAACAATTTTATTATCCACTATACAGCAAAGCAATTTGTACAACAAAATTACATTTACTTAAAATCCTGACCCCTTAGTCATTCCATCTGATGACTTGGATATGTAATGATTTCCAATAAATAACATGCAGACTGTGATAAAATGGGTGCAATTCAAATTTAAGTAGTGGGTGACTAAAATATTACAGAAGTTCAAGAATAAGGATGTTAAGATTATGTAATGAAACAGAAGATGTAAGATTAATAGTTGTGGCCCTGAAATGCTAGTTTTATGTGATACTTACTGCATTGTCTATAAATCAGCAGAAATGTGACAAATGCCAGTTAACCTGCACAGAGAAGTATGGACTCTAAAGTGGTGGGCAAATCTTTCAAATTATACAACAGGACAATACTCTTTTTTTCTGTGATCAGTGTACGGTACTGATTTCATATTCATTTTAAATTCTGTATTGTGGTGTTCAGTTACCTGAATCCCAACATTATAGATTTAATCTATGCATACTAGCTGGGTAGTTTGAAATTTCACTTTCTTATGATAATGTTTTTAGCAGCCATAATTGTCAAGGTGACAAGTGAAAAAGTCTCTTTAGCATATGTCACACAGATTGTGTTAAATTACATCACTTGCAAATTAATGTCTACTGTATCTTGAAATAAGCCATGCAAAGTTCTTTCAACTTTCTCCTGAAGTATTTAACTTACGGCATTCATAAAAATATGAACCAAAGTTTCTGGAATCTCTTATATGTTGGTCATTGCCAACAGTTGTTTGTTACTGCAGAAAAAAGATCCACCAACCATCCTGAAGTATAAAATAGTCAATGAGTACATTTTCAGGGATGTATCTGCATTTTTGGAGATGACAAAATCCAAAGGATAATACCAGGGAGGCATGGAAATGTGATTCAGCAAGGCATCCTATTTCTCTTTAGTGATACTCTCTGATAATAAAATTAGTTTTGAAGTATACCTTTGATAATACATTGTCCAACTGAAAGGGGTCTTGTATTATCTTAATAAAACATTCAGCTAGAAGATGTAGTTTTTTAACTCTATCAAAATTCATTCTAATTTATTCCTAAGACACAGGGCAATCTGATGATGACTGTAATAGGATGGCTGAACATCTGCCTAAGTTTCTTGAACTGTGGTAAAAAAATATTAAAGATGACCCTGAAAAAAGACGCACAAACAACTGCAGCTCTAAGGATCATAAAAAAACAAACTGGAAAGGTGTCATGAAATGCAGGAAATTGAGGGTACTATATAATCTGAATACTAAAAATGTCCACTCTTCCTTTGGAATTACTTTATGGAACACTTGTTGAAATGTTGAATCAAGCAGATTTAGATAAGGTGATATAGCAATTTGTTTATTGTGCTTAGGAAGGACTAGGAATAAGAACTTCAAAAGGATTCTTTGTAGAGTCAATGTAAATATTGTAGTATCATAGTTAAATGTATTTGGGCCTGCAGCCTGTGGAAGAATGTCAAGTTAGTTTTCCCCTAGAGTTAGTCTGCAACAATGATCTACACTGCCAAAGTGGGAAGCTTTTGGACAGATATAAAGTTATGGTATTTTCAGCCCCCTTATTGTTTTAGTGATGTGGTGAATTAAGGGCAACAAATAATTTGCAATCTCCATTATACTCAATAAAGAAGGCTGAGTACAGTGACACAATGAATTCCCTAGACTTAGATGTCATGCCTTTACTTATAAGTTGAGTGAATGATTTTCTTACTACTTTAGACAAATGTTGGTCAAAAGCCAGGTTACTATCTACATGAGTCCTCAAATCTTTGACTACTTTGTCTACTTTTAAGGGTGTTTTATCAAGTGTTAGTTTCCTTGGGTGGTCAAATTCCCAAAATGCACTATTAATGCATTTCTTGGTATTGACTTTTAATTTTTGGCTCTGGCAGCAGTCATTTGTGTTCGACTTTCCTGTCGGATGTTAGTATATTCAGGAGGTTTCTATGACTGATCCTATCTTGCAATCATCTGCAAACTTGATAAGTCAGAGTCCCTTGATATTGGCCTTGACTTCTGAAAAATAGATACCAGGAGCAGACTCAGCACAGAGCACTGAGAGACATCAATGGTGACCAACCTCTCTGTAGAAGTGGACTCTCCAATCCTAACTTCCTGGATCCCATCTGTGAGTCAGCTAGAAATTCACCAATTTACATAAGGGATTATACTAATTCCATGAGTTTGTTTACAATGCCCATGTGAAGTATTGTATCTAATGCCTTAGCTAGGACTAAGTAGGCAGTATGCACCATTTCCATCACATGTAAATATAGATGCAAAATTATGAGTTCATAGCCATCAATGAGTAGTTTTTCTAAAGATATCATACAAAGTGTGCAATTTGTGTACATATGTAGATATGTGTATATCTTTATATATATATATATATATATATATATATATATATATATATATATATATATATATATATATATATATATATATATATATATATATATATATATATATATAAATAAACTTAAGAAAGGAACCAAGCAGCTGGCGGACACAAACTGCAACGATGAAATCAAGTACTGCTTTATTAAACCAATTATAATAATAAAATCCTTTAAGTGTGTTAAATTGCATACACTTTTCGTCACTAGAAATATTGTGACTTCTTCAGAAGGTAAAACAATCTATGGCTTCCATTCAAACCTTTAAATAAGAACGTTGCTAACGTAATTAAATAATTAAGCTATTCATTTGTAATTTAAAGTAAAAGACATTTCCTGTACATGAAGGTCCTAAAACATCTAACCATCTATAACTATAGCTAAAGCACGCAAGCATGATTTTTATTTATTTATTTATTTGTATTTCTTTCCCTGGAGTTAAACATTCTGTGTTAAGACAAATACTATATAATTTATTTAAAAACATCATATAAAACAGTGCTATTCAAAAGTAGTCCATTATCAAAATCTTGGAAAGAGAGTCTACCAATAGTATATGAAATATATATACATTAGAATGTATGTTTATTTATTTTATTCAAGTTGATTTGGTTAAAATATATCTGCATGTATATCATTCATTTTAGTTCATAAATAAACTTAAAATGTGCATGCGTTTTATACTATTAGGTGTACTTTAAAGTTTTATGTACATATACACATATACATTTTAATGTCCATTTATTTATTGTTTACTCCTATATTAAACCCGTAAAAATGTATATTATATGTAAAATGTAAAAGATCAATAAACTGATGAATTGGATAATTTAGAAATTTTTTTAAAAATTTTTTAGGAAATTTTTTTAAAAAGTTTCATAAAAAGTTTTTTAAAAAGTTTTTTGAAAAAATTTGTACCATCATCCAGGCGGAAACATTAATAGATTTAAAACTGTTTACCAGAAAGCTTAATTTATTAATATTGATGGGGAATGACTTTATTAAGGAAAAGCAAAAGATTGGCACAACAACATAAGCGTACAGGGCAAAATAATTTTGACCATGAAGAGGGTCAAAATAATAAAAGACCAAGTACTAATCAAAGTCAAAATTTTCAAGGACAAGCCTCGAGACCTCCTTTTCAACCCAAGAGGTCGACGAGGAACAGGAGAAGGAAATGGTAACCAGAGACTCGATTAATGCGAGCATATTTGATAACCCGGCCACCTTCATCTCTAATTCTAGGAATGACTTTAAGATATATAACTACACCAATTTGGCTATCCCTAGTGAAACGGTCGAGCTGTTAAGTAGGGGTCTAACATTTGTACCATCATCTAGCTTTAATCTGGCGGAAACATTAATAGATTTAAAACTGTTTACCAGAAAGCTTAATTTATTAATATTGATGGGGAATGACTTTATTAAGGAAACCAATTACCTCGCTCCAAGTGTGTACAACCCTCCATTACATCCCACATTGAGTCTTTTTGAGAAAGTAATGGAAATTGATTTGAGGAATTTGAAAGAAGTAAAACGTAGACATAACTATAATATTTCAAGGGAAGAAAGAGAACTGTTGGCCGAACTAAGGCAGGCACCCATCAGGATTATGAAGCCTGATAAAGGAGGAGGGTTGGTCATCATGTACAATAGTGACTATAATGAAAAAATGTCACTGATACTAGACAGTGACACGTATTCGAAGTCATCTATCAATGAAATGAATTCTGCCTACCGCATGTCTAGAACTACGTTTGAAGAACTCTACATCGAAGGGCGTATAGAAAAAGACATATACAACTTCCTCCTACAACCAACTGTGAAAACACCAGTATTTTTCGGTGTACCGAAGATACATAAAGACTTACAAAATCCCCCAATGAGACCTCTTGTCGATGGCAGGAACAGCCTAACATATACTTGTTCAAAAGTAACCGATAGGATCCTGCAGAAGTACATCAAAGAGGAAAAACAGATTTCTAATGACTCTTGGTCATTTCTTCATTCAATTAACAGTCTACATTTCGTCCCTGGAGTGTTTTTCATTACTGTCGACGTGAAGGAACTATATTCATGTATCCATCATGAAATAGCGAGAGAATGGGTAACCCTTATGTTAATAAAGCTGGGAGCACCCACCAATGAAATACACCTTGTTGGAGATTTAATAGATCTGGTTTTATCATATAATTTCATTATTTTCGACAAGGAAATCTACCACCAAAAAACTGGCGTGGCGATGGGTTCCCCCTGCGGAGCGAGCCTCGCCAACTTGGTCATGGCTTTTTGGGAGAGGAACTTTGTGTTACAAAATATGTTGTTTATGGATCAAATTTTATTTTACACAAGATTCCTCGATGATATATTTTTATTATTTGAAGGTACTCAAGCTGAAGTAGAGCAGCTTATAGAATCATTCAATACTAGTACAGACTTCCTTACATTTACATATAAGTACAGTATTGATTCTATGGATTATTTGGACGTCAAATTGGATAAAGATTTCTCTAATAGTAAGTACACCTCCAAAATTTCTAGGAAGGAAACATATTCCAATATGTTCCTTCATTATGAAAGCTGCCACCCCACACACCAGAAGAAATCTGTAGTCAAGGGTCAACTAGTTAGGGCGGCTAGGATGACAACGAGTGAGGTGGATTTTCTAGCTGAATGTAACCTCTTAACAAGATTCTTTCTACAAAGAGGTTACCCTAAAGAGTTCATCCAGGAAATAGTTATGGAGGTTAGGACAAAAAGATCAGTAGGTAGATACGTCCCATTATTGGGAGGTAACCAGATGGAAAGATTGAATGACCCCTTTGAAAATTCCAACAGAAATCAGTTTACGTACACCTGTAGCATTATTCTATGTTTTAATCTGGATTCTTACGATATTAAAAATATTCTAAATAAAAACTGGGATCTTTTAATAATGGATAACAATTTAAGAAATAAAATGCCAAATAAGCCTAAAACCACTTATAGAAGGGGTATGAATCTGAAGGAAATTTTACAGATGAGATGTTTCAAACCACCAATTAATCCTGGAATGACCAAATGCTATATGTGCAATATGTGTAAATACATTGCTGAAGGCAACCAGTTTACAATTAGGAATACTACTTACAAGATTAAGAACAAATATAATTGTAGTAGTAGGAAAGTTGTTTATAAGGCTAAATGTGAGGATTGTGCAGCCTACTATATAGGAAAAACTGACAGAAAACTACAGGAGAGAATATATGAGCATATCTACAGCATTAGAAAAGGAAAATTAGAAAATGCCTTAGCAAGACACTGCTTAGAATATCCAGGACATAAATTCAGGTTCAAAGTCATTGACCAAGTTAGAGATGACCCTAGGGGAGAATACCAACCACTTAAGCTAGAGGAGAAGGAACTCATTTGGCAGTTAAAAACTAATGCTAACCAATTTCCTGGTCTAAATGAGATGACGTCAATCAAATGCATCTTAAGGCTTAAAAATTTGGTAAGATAAACTTGCATATTTATGTTACGAATTCATTTTTTAACATACTTAGACCTTATTTATGTTTTTTAAAAAACATTTTTCAAAAAACTTTTTAAAAAATTTTTTATAAAACTTTTTAAAAAAATTTCCTAAAAAATTTTTTAAAAAATTTCTAAATTATCCAATTCATCAATTTATTGATCTTTTACATTTTACATATAATATACATTTTTACGGGTTTAATATAGGAGTAAACAATAAATAAATGGACATTAAAATGTATATGTGTATATGTACATAAAACTTTAAAGTATACCTAATAGAATAAAACACATGCACATTTTAAGTTTATTTATGAACTAAATGAATGATATACATGCAGATATATTTTAACCAAATCAACTTGAATAAAATAAATAAACATAAATTCTAACGTATATATATTTCATATACTATTGGTAGACTCTTTTTCCAAGATTTTGATAATGGACTACTTTTGAATAGCACTGTTTTATATGATGTTATTTAAATGAATTATATAGTATCTGTCTTAATGCAGAATGTTTAACTCCAGAGAAGGAAATATAAATATAAATAAATAAAAATCATGCTTGCGTGTTTTAGCTGTAGCTATAGATGGTCAGATGTTTTAGGATTTTTATGTACAAGGAATGAATTTACTTTAAATTACAACGAACAGCTTAATTGTTTAATTACGTTAGTAACGTCCTTATTTAAGGGTTTTGAATGGAATCCATTGATTGTTTTGCCTTCTGAAGAAGTCACAATATTTTTAGTGACGAAAAGTGTATGCGATTTAACGCACTTTAAGGTTTTACCATTCTCAATTGGTTTAATAAAGCAGTACTTGATTTCATCATTGCAGTTTGTTTCCGCCAGCTGCTTGGTTCTTTTCTTAAGTTTGTAGTGTCGCTTGCCCTTTGAGGAAATTTATATATATATATATATATATATATATATATATATATATATATATATATATATATATATATATATATATATATATACACACACACACACACATATATATATATATATATATATATATATATATATATATGTGTGTAGTATATATCATATCTCATCATCCTCTTTTTTCTTTTTTATATTGGGGTTGGGTGTGTATCAACTGTCACCTTTCTTTGTCTTCTTTGAGACTGTTTGTGACTGTTATAAAAAATCCATCCAAAAACTTTTTTTTTCCTTTTTTGTTCCTCTTTGTTTTTTTCTTTCTGTCCTCCTGTCTCTCCCAAATCTTCTTTTTGTGCTTTTCCTGATGTGCCTGAACATGTTGAACCACCTTTTCTCTTTCTCTTTTTCTCTTTCTGCAATTGGAAGTACTTTGGCTTCTGCTCTGGTGAACTTATGCTTTGTCTGTCCCACACTAAGCTATCACCCACCTGTCCCAGCATCTCCATCTCTCTTTTGCTTCTGCTTTAACTGTTCAAACTTTTAGTAGGTTTCTCTACCATCTAGTAGTACTCATTGCACCACTGTTACTTTTTGGCTTTTTTGGCATTCTTCTGTCATACACTATCTCTGACACTTTGTGCCTGCTGGCTGCAGCCCCTCTGATTTTAACCCTGACATCCTCATTCAGACTTCCCTTCTCCACAACCACCCCTCCAAAATATACTAAGCTGTTAACCTATTCCAATATTTCCCTTCTGTGTCAATTCTCAGCTCTTTTGACTTCCCACATTTGCTGTTATTACAGCTATCTCAGTTTCATCCCATGTGCCATCAGTTTTGCATTTCTTTCCGCTAGCCTTTGCTATAGTTCTAGTACAGAGTTGGCCTGTAATGCTACATCATCTGCATACAGCAACTTTGTTGATATGTCCCCTCTGACTCATTTGTTGATGAAGTACGTTTCTAGCATGAATTGCAGTGGACTTAGAGTTGAACACTTAAGTACACCCGCTCCCACTTGAAACGCCTCTTCCAGAGCAAACACTATTCGTACATGCATCACTATAGGCTGATGTCATTTGTGCTGCATCCTTACTTGAGTCTGAACTGCTCATCTCCATCCTACTTTCGACTGCACTGTATATTCATTTATCAGTCTCCTTCTCTAGAACTTTCATGCAGTGTAACAGGAGTTTGTAAGTTATACACCATCCACAGATATGAATGCACATTTATTTTTGAATATTGGTGCTTGTATTCTTATTATCCAGTCAACTGGGATATGTCTTTCTCTTCATACTGCTTTCAGTACCCTCAGGAAACATTTCTCCCCTATCTCACACATCCTTTTGATCATATCTACTGTGCGATCCTGTCTGACCTTGTTGCTTTCCCTGACCTCTTTTTCCTTAATGCTATTCTAACTTTGAGGGTGGATTCCTCCTCTTCTCTAACATAGGCTGTGTCTGTGTCAGTACACCTTCTGTGGGACTTTCTTCATTCAGAAGCTGCTGGAAGTACTCCTTTCATTTGCCTTTGATGTCCTGTGGACTTGTGATTTGGTTGTTGCTGGCATCCCTAATGAACGGTGTCTGACTATCTTCGCATCTTTCTAGCTTTACTTGGAACCTGATAGAGATTCTTTGTGCCATCAACTGAGTCACTTTCCAGAATCTGATAGAATGCCTCTAATACCTTAGTCTTTGCTGTTGCAACACCTCTCTTGGCATCTTTGTTAGACAACCAGTTTTCTTTTCTAACCACATTCGTCTTTTCTATATTCCACTTCCTCCTGTACTCTTTCTTTCTTTTGAAGACCTATTTGATTTATGCTTTCCTCCATGTACCTTATTCTCATAACTGGATAAACTGCATATCTATTCTATAGTCCTGACACATGCTGTTTTAAGGCTTTGCCATTATTCTTTATCTCCACCAATTCCCTCTTCTAAGTGAGGTGATAGAGCCCAGATTTCCAGCTAGTGTCTGCTGACATTATAATCTTTTCTGATCACTGCTTGCAGCTGATTGTGTCAACTAGCTTCTTATAATGTGGTTTGACTGGTTCACTGGGATGAATCATACACCAATGCACTGTACGAACATATACATAAATGTATGGAACTAGCCATACCCAACATAACCAAGATGCTCTCCTCGAAAATAAGGAAGCCAATCTTGTAGTCCCCCGCCATCAGTAAACTCTACAACAGAAGGAAGAAACTGTTGCAGAGGAAGCTGAAGTCCTAAGACTGGAAAACCTACCTTATTAGCCTCAACAAAAAGTTTAGATCCCTTATCAAAACCTCTAAAGCCAACTATGAAGGCAAAATTAAGGCAGACACTAAAAACAACCACAAAGCCTTCTATAGTTATATCTAGAACCTCCATGGCAATACCCAGATTTGCTCTGAGTTACTGCACAACGGTACTTCCTATACTGAGCCAATAGACATTGCCAATATATTAGCTGACAAATTCTGTGCCAGGTTTACCCCTCCCTTCCCCAAAGGAACAATCACAATACCGGAAGAATGTGTGCCCTGTTCAATCACAGCCTCACCTCTGGCTTTGTCCCTAACAGATGGCGCACTGCCACAGTCATCCCTTAACATAAAGGAGGGGTGACTACTGACCCTGGGAACTACTGCCCCATTAGCATAATGAGTCTGATATGCAAAGCTATGGAGCACATCATCATGGATCTAATCAAAAAACATATAGGGAATCTCCAAATTCTAGATCCCACACAGTTTGGTTTTGTGAAAGGTAGATCATGCCTGCTCAACCTGGTTGACTTCTTTGAGTCAGTTACCAAGGCTGTGAATAAGAGCAAGGCAGTCCATATAGCATACCTTGATCTGGCCAAGGCCTTTGATACCATTTCCCACTTAGGTATTATTGATCGAATAACCAAACTAGGCAGAAACCCTTATATCACCAGGTGGGCTGCAAACTGGCTCACAGATAGAACTCACAGTGTGAAAATTTCAGACTCCAAGTCAGATTGCCGATCATTCAAAAGTGAAGTCCCACAGAGGTTGGTCCTGGGATCTCTCCTATTCGGCATCTACTTCTCAAAAGTCCAGGCCAACACATAAGGACTCTGTTCACAGACAACTGCAAGCTGGGAGCCATTATTAACTCCACAAGTGATGTAGACATCCTACAGAAAGGCCTCACTGAGACCAATGACTGGTGTCTAAACATGGCCTTAAGCTTAATGCCAAAAAATGCGTCATCATCCCCTTTGGGGAAAACTCATTACCTACAAAGTACCACATCGATGGGAGCTCACTGGATGCTGAAAGCGTTATAAGAGATCTGAGGACACAGGTTGACTGCAACCTGTCCTTCAGCCATCACATGGCCACGGTGGTCAGGAAGTCCTTCTATGTGGCACATCTCATTACCAAGGGTTTTGCATCCAGGAAGAGAGAGGTCATCATCTCACTCTACTCCTTCCTCATTAGACCAGTCATTGAGTATAATGCCCCATTTGGCATGTACCTCACTAGACACCTGTGACAGCTGCGAAGCCACAAAATTACCTCACAAGTAGAATCCTGGGCCTTAAACACATGGTCTGTATGGATAGACTCAAAAAAAACTTCAGCTATTATCTGTCTCATATCATCTACAAAAGATGATCTCTGCTTGATTTACAGGGCCATGTCTGACCCTGCTCTGTTAGAAATGCTACATCTAAAGAAATCCCAATCCCTCCACACCACACGCTCCAGAGACCTCAACCTGATTACCACAATCAGCAGAACATGCTGGAGGGACAGGTTTATTACCCAGAGACTACCTATGCTATGGAATAGACTCCCCATACATGTCAAGCAGAGTACCTCACTTGTCGTCATCAACAGAAATCTTGACCAGTGGATGGGAAATAGAGGCACTGGGAACTAACGTTGGGTGGCAAGATGCCAGGGCACCTCTACGGGCTAGGCTTGTAAAGGCTCCAGGGCCATTTGCCTAGTACACACTTATGAACCTATTAAGCTATGACATTGCAATCACTGACTGTACCTGAATGCCCTTTCCTTACTAGTAAGAGGTCTACCTGAATTGCATGTTGAACACAACACTCTTTTATTTGATTGTCTCTCTTGCTGAAACATGTGTTGGTCACCATCAGGACACTTGCAAGACAGAAGTCTAGAATGGCCTTTCCTTCTTTCTTCCTGTTTCCCCACCCATATGGACCCAGATAATCCTCATATCCTGTTATGCCTATCACAATATGTGCATTCAGGTCATCCATTATCAACACCAATTCATGTCACTTTGCTTTATACAGTAGATCCTGCAGCTGCTGTTTGAATGCACTCTTTTCCTAACTATCACAACCATGTTTTTGGCATAGGCTAAGGTTATGAATAGTGCCCTTACCTTACACTGGTGCCATGAGTCCGTCAGCAATTCTGATGACATTCCTCACTGTCTTCTGAAGACTCTCCCTCACCACAATTGGCTCACCATTTCTTGTTGTAACCATCCTGATTAGTAGACACTGGATCCCAAGTCAAGTAACTTTTCTCCACTGTCCTTCCATTTTGTCTCCTGGATACATAGAATGGATGGCCACGTCCTTACCATCATGACACCCACTTCCAAGCTGCATGCTGATGGTGTGCCTACACTGAGTGAAGCAATTCTTAGTATATGTCTGGCAGGCTGAATGGTTTTACATCAAACTTTCACTAAACAGGTAAGCCAGGCTAGGCAACTGGACACCAGCAGACCAGTAACTTACTGGCTCAGGGATGCTGGGTCTTATGGTGGCAGACATTAGCCAACAGAGGCATATGTACTCATTTCATTGTTAAAATGAGTCCCTGGCATAGGTTGATGTAGGCCAGTCCTCCATCCCACTTATCACCAGCAAATACCCATGCCTTTTTGCCATAAGTTAACATGACTGAATCACTTACGACTATATTTTATACAATGGCATGATGTGCAGTGTGTGATTCATGCTTTCTCCTACCCTGAGGGTACTGCACACAACAGACAATGCCCAAAGCAGTTTATTCATACAACTCTTCCTATACAAGAGTCATCTAGACTCAGTGCTGTGACTCACAACTCCATTCTTATGTGAGTTTAAGGCAGAAACATTCACCATGCTTTTGGTAGGTGGCAGATACCCCACCAAGACAGAGGAGAACATGCAAACTCTATAAAGGCATTGACCGTAGGTCAGGATTGAATCTTGTACCTTGTGCATGGGAGGCAAAGACCTTAACCGTTAGGCTAACAGGTTATCATGTTGCTTAGTTGTCAAAGAAAATAGCAACCAAAACATGTTGAGCAATCATTATATTGCTCCTACAACATATAGACATACAGTACATCAAAACAGGAGACAAATTTATTTTTCTAATGCCCTTTCAAAACACAACCTCAAACAAATCTTTCTGAAGGGTGGTAGTGTTAAAGGTATTATTTTTTAATTTAAGATGTAGGTTAGTGGCAGGGGCAGAGTTAGAATAAGGGTTAGCACATATTACCAGGGGAAACAGTGGAGGGCTAAGATCACTACCTACTTTAGCAATGCATACTAACTGTAACCCTGCCTCGACCCTTACCCTCTACACAAGACACCTCAGACACTCAGAACACATACACATGTTTGGGATATACTTTTCTGAGGTGCAAGCCAAATCCAGTGGTCTGTGGATGACCAAGTTTGCAGATGACTTCAAGCTAGGCACAGTCTTAAATTCCCGTAGTGATACAAGCATCTTCAAAGAGGGCCTTACCCAAACTAATGACTGGTACCAGAAGCATGACCTCAAATTGAATGCCAAGAAATGCGTCATTATCCCCTTTGGGGAAAACGTCATCCCCACTAATTATCACATTAATAACAATGTACTAAGCATGCAATCATCATGAAGGACTTGGGCACCCAGGTTTATAGCAGCCTGACTTTTGACCACCACGTTGTCACCATTGTACGGAAGGCTTTCTACGTGGCCTACCTCATAAAGAAGGGTATTTTCATCCAGGAACAAGGAGATCATAATATCCCTGTACTCCTCCCTTATCAGACCCATTATCAAGTACAATGCCCCCTTCAGCACGTACTTTGCCAAGCACATGTAGCAGTTGGAGATACCACAGAGGTTCCTGACCAGGAAATCCAGGGTTTCAAACACCTATCCTATATGATAGGCTAAAAGCTCTGTCCCTCTACTCAGTCACATACAGACGGCTCAGAGGTGACCTGTGTATGGCATACAAGGCCATTTCATATCCAGCCTTGATGGAATTGCTGCATATCCATAAGACAAACTCCACTCATGCAATCCACAAGCAAGGCCTTAACCTGGTCTGTGACATTAACAGAACTTGTTGGTGGGATAGATTTGTGTCACAAATACGCCCACATCTGTGGAATATCCTCCCTTTCCATGTCAAGCAGAGTACCTCTCTAGCCCTCTTTAAGAGAAACCTGGACGACTGGATGGGAAACAGAAAATATACCCCTGGGATCCCAGCTGTGTCCCTGCTGGACAGGGGAAACAGGTGCTGACTTTGAGGGAACATGGGCAACATTTTTGGTTAGGCTTATAAGGGCCTCAGGGCCAATAGCCTAGTATCATCCTATGAACCTATGAACCTATAAACATATACATATATACATACACACACACACACACACACACACACACACACACACACACACACACACACACACACACACACACACACACACAATCACACATATACACTAAATCTGTCACATACTCCAACAGTAACCCTAAACAGTGACAATCACAGACACTTAATCTATCCTCTTACCTAACCCTTACTCTAACCCTATCCCAAACATGCTCATAAAGACATACAGACACACACCTACTACACATCCCTGTTACCTGTTCCAGTGAAACTCATACCCAAGAAAACATCCATTTGATAAATCATTCAGCCAAAAAAACACGTTTCTTCCTCCTGTCAAATAATCTTTGACCGAACTAATGGAACCCATACAAATATATATATATATATATATATATATATATATATGTGTGTGTGTGTGTGTGTGTGTGTGTGTGTGTGTGTGTGTGTGTGTGTGCTTGTGTGTGCATCTGTATATCTATCTATATATGCATATATATATATATATATATATATATATATATATATATATATATATATATATATGTATTTATATAGGTTTACTATGAAAATTGTGCAAATTGGTTTTGCGAGTAATGACTAACTCAAACAGAAATGCCAACAATTTGCACACTATTCACTCATAAATCCAAATGCAGTAATGCTTATTTGTAGAATTTGACATTATCAACATCACCTGAATGTCTGGAGATGTACTACAAATGTTTTGCATGGGGCAAGCCCCCCTGCACCCCCACACCCCTGATAATTATATATTCTAACTCCGAGATTGCACTTCAGTGAGGAAAAAGGTACTTTTCCTGATCCCCACTGTAGTGCAAACTAATTGAAACAGCAATGCTCAAAACTGTGAATGCAAGGCACTAGTTGACGTTTTGGAGGTGACAGGATTTCCACTCACAATTTTTAACTATTGTACCTTTGCCCTCGAGCTTATGAATGATAATAAGGTGACTTTCAAACATTTGACTGTAAACCATATATATATATATATATATATATATATATATATGTATATATGGGTCCCCTTCAAAAGATCAAAATTGCACAATGTCAAATCATTGATCTGTGAAGACCAGATGAACAAAGTTGTGAAATATTGAACTTTGTGAATGGAGATCGACGTACAGAGCACAACAGGAAATCTACCATTCTCTTCACTGTAGTGCGATCTCAGAGTTAGTATATTTAAGTAGCAGGAGGTGTGAGGGGTGCTGGGGGAGCTTGCCCCCTTGGAAAAATGTGAAATAAGAAGTTTTTTACGTATTAGATTTTTTTTAGGTTCGATATTTCACAATTTTGATCCTCTGGTCTTCGATGATTGTAGGTTCAATTTTGTGAAATTTTGATCCTTTGAAGGGGACCTATATATACATAGATATATATATATATATATATATATATATATATATATATATATATATATATATATATATATATATATGTGTGTGTGTGTGTGTGTGTGTGTGTGTGTGTGTGTGTGTGTGTGTGTGCACAGATGTGGATGTAGATATAGACAGATATTGGGAGGGTGGCTTAACGGCTAAAGTATTTGCCTTACAAACACAAGGTGCAAAGTTTGAGTCTCACAAGGGATAATTGGCTAGGCTTAAAAAAATGGCTCACAAGGGCAGTTAGCTTAGTACTAGACTATGAACTATATATCTAGATCTGTCTATACCTCTATCTATCTGTAGATAGAAATATAGCTTTAGATGGATATACATACTTATATACATATGCACATTGACAGGTATACTTTAAATGAAGAACTAGGATTTCCAAATGTTGTGTAAAATATTGCTTTGCAATATCACAAGATAAAATCTGCCCATTTTTTTATTTAATGTACCCATATTTGTAGATTTCTAACATGTATAATATTTGATATCTTATAAATGAAAAGTCAAATATATTTTAAACTAGATCAGATTTTATATGCAGTAGCTACTTATTTTAAAAGAAAATACATGGAATTCAGTGTACTGTTTTTTTTTCCTTAGAACTATCTCCCTGGGGGTCCTATGATGTGCTCAGGATGAGTCATGTTCAATTGTAAAACAAATTAAAACTCTTCACCAGATGTAAAATACATGTCAGTTGGAAATATTGCAAACAGACTACTGAGCTGAAATATTTCATATTTTCATCCAACTGCAATTTGAAATCTGAAGCAAGGGATTTTTTTTATGCAGGTTGTATAATAAATGGGTCTTAAACTTAAGGATAGAGGTAATCCATAAGAATATGAACTTCTAGGTACCAAGATGCATGCTAATGTAGTGCTAGAATGACAAACAGCAGGCAGTCCCCAAGAAAGACTGATCTCCTGCGTAGTGTGGCTGACAATTTTAGACCCATTATTTTGACTCTTTTCAGTATAAAATCTTGGAGAGAGTAACAGAGCTTACACAAGATGACATAGGGGACCTAACTCTGTTAGATCTGCACAGTACAGATTTGTTAACAAGAGAGCTTGCCTTTTAATCCTATGACATTGTTTGAAGAGGTAACAGTGGCACATGATAAAAGGTCGATATTACATGGTGCTTATCTTGGCCTTGCTAATGCATTAAACACGTTTCCACATAAGACTGGAACTGACAGATTCAAAGCATAAAATGTTAATCTAAATATAAATGAAAAGATTTAACAGCGGCTAAGCAAATGGACACAGCAGTCAGGATGGGACTTCTATGTCTGTCCCAATGGATGGTACCAGTGGTATCTCACATAAATCTTTCCCCTAGCTACTTTTTTTTCAGATTAATCTTTTAAGATATAAAATTGGAAAATGGATTCCAGGTAACCAGATATTCTGATAATTGCAAACCAAATAGCATAACTGGTTCAATGAATGATGGTAAATTCTCCAAAATGGTCTAAAAAAAGTTACCCTATCTTTAATGTAAGTAAATGTACCATCATGAGGCTTGGCTAAAAAGACACCAATTATAACTTATGATTATAGAATAAGTACTCAGAGCATTAAAGAATGATACCACAATTTAAATTTTAACCAATTTCAAAGACAAAAAATAACATTCTTTAGCCCATATAATTCTAAAGGGCATGTTTGATCACCTTAAGAATATTTTTGTACCATTTTATATCCTTCTCATCTGATGCATTATTGTATATTATGGCGCAGTTAGTTGCATTAGAACAAGACGCATGAAACAGATTGAAAAAGCACACTGAACTGTTCTTTAATGCATAGGGCATTGCTATAGCTTCCTTCTTGCAGTTTACTAAAATGTGATCTCAGTCTTATCTGTAAGTTAGTTTCTTGTCTGGCTATATTTCGAAAACTGTTCTTGGAGTGTATTGTTGGTGGAACAATCTAACAGCAGCCTGGGGAACCAAATAATAATAGTAACTGTCATTAATAGAAAAGAAATGACAGATGTCTTGAAGAATGTCTTCTGAAATTCTTGAACAAGCTTTTCTTAGAATTAGACATCATTAACTCCATTAAAAATTAGCAGTCTTACACCAAATGTAATAGTAAATGTAATGACCGTTAAAAGAAAAAAAGTGAAAGATGTATTATACAATGCCTTCTGAAATCATTGAATAAGCTTCTTCTTAGAATCAGAAGTCATTAACTTCATTTAAAATAAGCCGTATATCAACATGAGTTTATATCTGTCAAGCATCTTAAAGGCTAGTAGGGTACAAGCCTGACAACTGAAACTATGAACGTATAACATCTCATATGTGTTGCCAAATACTAAAGTGGAACATTTGTAGGATACTGATGCTCAGCAGTGCACAACTCTTGGTGCAGGGAACATCTACTACGATGTGTTCTCCACCCCAATTTGGCTAATCTAAGAGCAACAGCTCATGGAAGAACAGTATGATAATTTTAATGACATTACATGGCTGATAATGAAACTTGCATATACCCATAAGGAACCAAATATGGTGGAACATCCGTATGACAAAGATAATTCCCACCAAGGAAATAATGACAGGATATATGACATGATATTTCATTGAGAATATTATACTACCTGGCAGATTCTGATAGACAAAAATAGTCAATACCTATTTAAAGCAGACTAATGTAGCAGTTAAAAGTCGAAAACCATTTGTTACTGTTATAGCAAATGGTTTGCTACAATTTTTGGAATTGGGGTGAAAGGGATCCTTGAATTTGAAAAGACTTTCTTTCTTTTTGTTGTTCTGGTTCCATAGCTTTGAGTTGAAGGGGGTCACCAGATTGGGGAACCACACAAGGTGCCAGATAAGCAAGCTATGTTTCTGCCTGATCATATTGTTTTGTAATACTTAAGAGTGCTAACTTCCATTTATGTGGCAACATTAGATTAAAAATTCAGTGCACTGTGTGGAATTCTGCAGTGCTTCAGGAATTTTGACCATTCTCAGTATATCGAATATCATTATTTTATTAAAATGTTCTCTAACTCTTGCCTGCATGTTATTCTGTTCATTTAGAAACATATAGTATGCCCCAGTTTAATTTCTCCACGTCTTTTGGGTTTCTAATACTAGGATAGGAATGAACCCCATTCTTAAGTCAAAATCAGAGTTAATGTTTGTGAAATTAATATTGTTTCAGTCTTTGATATTAGCTAAAAGTGCTCTTCGCAGCACCTGCAATGTGCCCAAAACGAACTCCTTCTGCAATTAATATGGAGTTACATGTATTGATAGAATAGCTAAATAAGCCTGTAAATTCCATTTTATGATACCCATTGCTCCTACTGCTATTGGAACTGTCTGGGTATACTTTTTCCATTTGCCTTTGTTTCTACCTGCAAATCCTGGTATTTTATAACATTTTGTCTCTTTGTACAAAAGACACTGTAATTAGTGGGTGTAGCCATTTCAGAGATCAATGCTACTTTTGTCTTCTTTTCATGGACTACTAAATCTGATCTTTTTACATCTATTCTTTGAAATGTTTGTAATGGGTGATACCATGTGATATAAACTTCATCATTCTCTACAATGCTTTGTGGCTCATGTTTCAAATTCTTCTTCACTACTTCAGCATTGTAATGTTGCACAATCCCCAATGCAACAGTCTTGTCATATTATTATGCATTTCAGTATGCAGGCCTTCTGCCATTAGTCTATCACACCCAGCAACAAGATGTACGACAGTTTCCAATTCTGGTTTAAAGGGCCTGCATTTGTCTGTTTCTCCCACGTGACGTGCCCAATGAACTTTGTAAACCAATATGTACGTAGTCCACTAGCCTGGGCCGCAAATGTTAACCTTTCATCTTCTGGTTTAAATTCATCTCTCCTTAACCATTCTTAAATCAATTCCTGATCAACATGAGGTTGTTACAGGAATTTTCTGGGCTTGCAACTATATTTATGCCTTTTCCACTTTTCTTACCTTCTCATTTGATCCTTCACCTTATATTATTTCTTTTGTTTTTTTTGGTACATTCAGTTGCTGCCTAATTTTTGGTTACTTATGGTTTGGTTTCCATTCCCACTTGACACCCATATGCTTCTGCTAAATTAAGTGGGGAAATCATCTTAGACTTGTTTTCTTTATGTTTAAAAACTTTCATTATGTTTGGATCTGATGAAGTCAGTAGATATCTATGTAGCCCTATGATTGCAAATTTATACATGTAATCAGTATTGAGGATGCCCATACCTCCTTCAGAATGAGGAATATATAATGTTGATATATACTGATTTTTATATATTATTAGATAAAGAAGAAGCATGTTTCTTATTTTCCTGTCCAGCTGATCAAGTACCTTTTAGGGCTAGTCAATCCCCCAAAACTGTAAGTCAGAACAGGAAGGGCAAATTGGTTTATGGCTTGGACTTCTTTTCCTAGATGTCAGGACTGTTTTCAGTATTAATTTAAGTCTTCTAAAATATTCCTTACTGAGTATTGTTTGCATTTGTCATGTTTTATTGCCAATCCTTCATCAATTCCAAAAATATTTATAGACTGTCTCCTGCTCAAGTTCCTTTATATCACATTGCTTTCCCAGACTGATGTTTTCTTTATGCTGCAGCTTTCCTGCTTTAAAAGTTACTTTTGCACATTTATCAAGACCAACTGACATTCTTATATCATCTGAGAAAGTTTTGACCACTTCCAGTTGTGCTTTCAGCTCCTCATCTGATAAACTATACAGCTTTAAATCATCTCAGGAAAGAAGATAAGTCTTTACACTTTTTTTTCTGGGAGCCAAATCATAGCCATGACCTAATATGTTAAATAGACAGCTTAATGGGTTAAGGGCAAGACAAAAGAGCAACGGGGACAAAGAGTCACCCTGGAATATCACCCTATGAATTTTCATCCCTGAGATATAATAAGCCCTTTAGCATGGATTAGCTGAAACTTGGTTTGCCACTGTTTCATAGTCCGTAATGTAGTCAATCAGTATAGGGTGCATCATACATTTTCAAGCACTCTTTTATCCATGAGTGTGGGATACTATCAAATGATTTTTTTGTAGTCAATCCATGCCATGCTTATATTCTTCCCCTTTTTACAGTTCTCCACTATGACTTTATTTAACAACAGATGATACTTTGCTCCATATGACTTTCTTTTGTTACCTGATTTGTTATATTGCCATGACAGAATTTTCTGCTAAATGACTACAAACTCTGTCAGCCTCAATTGCAGGTTCACTCATATGTTTTTTACTGTTGTTTATCAATTTGGTGTCTGTTCGGGTGTGCATATAGGTAGTTCTTACTCAGGGTAAATCTTTTTTGTCAAAATGTTAATATTTTTCTGCCTGTGCTGATATCTTTAGTTTATTATTTGCAGTAGTGTATGATAGATCCTGGTCTGTTCTTCTTATTTTTCTTTTGGCCTTTTTTGTAAGGGGTCAACACAGTGGAACAACAGTCCACAGAATAATTGGCAGTGGAGTTTTATGGTGTCACGTTGCCAGCCCAGTGCCCAACCTTCCACAGAAGTGCACACTTGCACACACTCACACCTAGTGACAACTTAGAGTGTCCAATCCACCTGTAGCATGTCTTTGGGATGTGGGAGGAAACTGGAGCACCCAGAGTAAATGAACAAGAGTGCAGGGAGGACATGCAAACTCCACACATAAGGTACCCCAGCCGAGAATCGAACCAGAAAGTCTCTTGCTATGAGGTGGCAATGATAACTGCTGCACCACAGCAGACACACCAGATCGTGGTTTGTTCTAATACTGTGCATTGCTTTTATCACATCTGTCTTTCTAAGTATCTTTGTTGATATTTTCCTTCTGCTGTACTACTCTAACAGTGACACTTCTTGTCTTAATTGCTTTTTAGTTTTCTTTATTCAATACTTCCTTGATGGCATTTGGTTTCTTCTCTTCCTTTCCTTTATTTCCCCGGATTTTTGTGATAAGACTTTATCCGTTATTAATTTAGCTGCACATTAATATGTCCTATTTAGTTCTGTTATATCACATGAATTTCTGTCAATAGTACTGATTACTGCATTCATTTCTTTTACCAGACTTCTGCCATTTTGGGTCTTATTTACTTTCTGTCATCTACTTCTTCCATCAATCTTAGTATGTATTAAATCAAGCAACTCTTTCCTTAGTCGATTTTATTCTAAACTGAAGACACATTCTTTGTTCTCCATGTCCTGTGGACATTCTACAGAAAGTTACAGAGCATCTTCCTGTAACATATTCTTTTCAGCTGCATCCTGTACCATCCATTGGCCTATCACTGCACAACATATCAGCCAGATAGATTTCCATAAGAACAAGATCTCTGATTAAGGTGAGAGACAAAAAATATAAGAAATGGAAGAGAGGTCGAACTACAACTTTGAAAACGGAAATAAACAAGTTGGACAAACAGATTAAGCAAAGTGTGAGACAAGATCAAGAAAAATTTAAAGAAAATTTATATAAAGATATTGAGAATAATATGAAACCTTTTTATAAATACAAAAGATGTGGAAGGAGTCAAGACATACACACTGATAAACTGTCTGCAGATTCTAAAATTTATTCTCAGACTCAACAGATTATAAATATATTTACAAAATTTTATGCAAAACAGCTTGGCTTCACAAAAGGGGTGATAAGTTGTCCTAGTGACATCCGGGTAACCCCAGATACTGGAATCAAATTAGATTATATTGAAAAAAGAACTGTGCAAACTGGATCCAAATAAAGCATAGGGAGGAGACAGAATTAGTAACAATGACCTGAGAACACTTCAGCAAGAACTTACAGTACCATTATATCTATTATTCACTAGGTCATATAAATATGGGGAGATTCCTCAAGATTGGAGACATGCGCTTATTAAACCTGTTTTTAAGGGAAAGGGGAATAGGACAAACCCAGAGTCATATAGGCCCTTAAGTCTACTTTCATGCTGTGGAAAATAATGGAGAAGGTAATATTGGATAAGTTATTATCAAAACTGGGTAGGTTGGGACTGGAAACCATATATCAACATGCATATGTTGAAAACAGATCTATTACCATCTATAACATGATGTTCTATAACAATATAATAACAGCTATGAATGAAAAATTGTGCTTCGATGCAATTTATATAGATTTAACTTCAGCATTTGACAGGGTCATACACATAACACTGACCAATAAATTAGTACAACTAGGTATTGATGTACTCTTGATAAGATGGATAGTTGCATAGCTTACAAATAGGACATGGCAAGTATCATACAGCAACCGGACAGGCAAAATCCTTGGTTGCAGTCAGGGTGTCCCACAGGGCTCTCTCCTAGGCCCTTACTTGTTTAGATTGTATCTTTCAGACCTATTTCATCTGAGTTGTCCTACAGTCTATATGCAGATGATCTGAAAGTGGGTAAACTGATTACATGTGTTACTGATAAGGCATGTCTGCAAAATAGCTTGACTAAATTGACCATTTTTGCACAGGAGAATAATATGCTGATAAATACATCAAAAACTACGAACATGAGACTTGGTAGGCATAAACTGAAAGGTGAATATTTAATACAGCACACAGTAATTGAAACTGTAGACTCATTTAAGGACCTGGATATATGGGTAGATTCAGCTATGAGGTTTTTCTAATCATATCAACCAATTGGTTAATGATAGTTATAAAACTATAGGTTGTTTAAGCCCACCTATAGAACAGTTAGAAATAATAAGAACTTTGATCTTATCAAATTTCAAGAGGAACTTAAATCATGCAATTGGTCTCTCCTGAAAAACTTGCCCCTAGATGAAGCTGTCTCTTACTTTAATAAAGAATTCCTGGCCATCTTTGACTCCCACGCTCCTGCTCGCACCATTAGGACTAAAAAAACTGCACATTGGCTCTCTAAGGAAACCAAATCAAGAATTTCACTCAGAAATATGGCATGGGCCATGTGGCATACCATTAAATCTCCTCAAGCTCAAAATAAATATCGGCAATTAAGGAATGAGACTAAAAGAGCCATTTTACTAGATAAAAAAACTACTACCTTCATCTTCAGAATAGTAACGAAAAAAACCCTCAAAATTTCTGAGAAGGTATAAATAGACTAGTCAAACCACCACACCTACTCCTTCGGCCTCCACAGATAAACCATCAGAGGATGTTGCTAATAACTTTAATAGTTTCTTCACTGAGACTATGCCGGCCCTAGCCAGTCAGCTACCTATGGGTTCATCTAACTTACAGCTTCCCATTTCCAGTAACCAGTACTCCTTCTGCCTCCTTCCAGTCTCTACATCTAGTATCTGTTTCCTAATCAAAAAACTAAAACCCACAACCCTATCTGCTGATCTTCTCCCTGCTGAGTATCTGCAAAAAGCTGCAAATACTATAGTGTATCCCTTTCCCTTGTAATCAGTTGTAGTATATCAGAAGCTACAGTCCCCTCTCTCTGGAAAACTTCTAATATCATACCACTCCATCAAGGTGGTAGATCAACCGAACTTTCCAGTTCTAGACCTATAGCTATCTTATAACCATTGGCTAAAGTTATGGAAAAGTGCATCCATAATCAGCTTCTGAATCCAGAACCATCTACTAGCAAAATCTCAGCATGGCTTTAGGCCACAGCATAGTACCACTACAACCCTTCTTTCCTTTTCTGATGCTATCAACCATAACAGAAACAATAACAAACCATCCTCTGCCTTTTTTTAGATCTCTCAAAGGCTTTTGATATGGTTAACCACCAACTACTTATTTCCACCTTTAAAGCAATTTCCTTAGACAATCATTCTCTCCAATGGTTCCAGTCATATCTTTGCAATAAACAACAAGCTATCCTATGGCAGAATAAACTATACAACCTCCTTCCCAACCCCCTTGGAGTCCCCCAGGGATCTATTCTGGGACCTCTTTTGTTTTCCATTTTCATTACTGACCTCCATGTGGTCATTCCAAATGCTAATTGCATTTAATACACAGATGACTCTACTTTGATCTGCTCTGCCACCTCCCAACCAATATTGCAGACACTAACCTAAAATACATTTAATATAGTCAAAAATTGGCTTTCTCATCCATCTAATTTTAAATCCAAACAAAACAAAGCTTCTACTTTTCTCTCCTACTCAAATATCCCCTGATTTTTGCACAAAACTTCTAGGTGTCTTGGTTGATAACAATCTTAAATTTGACAACATGTCAACCAAACTATTAAAACCATCAATAAAAAACTTGGCACATTATATAGAATTAAACCTTTTCTTACCCAACCTGCTAGAATAGCAATAGGCTGTTCTCATCTACTCCCTACCCTTTTCTATGCCTCCCCTCTACTTACCAACTTAAACAAAAGTGATCTTAATAAACTCTCTTCCTGTTATAACCACATAGCTCGATTTGCCACTGGTATGCCATACAGAACACATAACTGTAAACACCTGAACTATCTTGGTTGGTCAGAGTTGCCCAGCATATTAAAGTACAACCAATTAATAATGGCTAATGAAGTACTTAACCAACCAGATAATATACCTATTTATATTATCTACCCCCACTATAATTTTCAACCACTTCGCTCATCTAATAGACTGGTAGTCTAAAATCCAAAAACTCTGCCGGTGACTCTCTATTTGCCAATTCTGTTCTTAAAACTTGGAACTCTTTGCCTGATGACATTACTCTACAGACCTCTCTAACACAATTTAAGAAAAGTCTCAAACAGTATTTTAATACACATTGGCTATGTTCTTGCTCTAAACCTGACTAAATCTTTGATAACACTTGTGTATTATTACTATTCAATCTGTTATTTTAAGTTTGCTATATCATCATTTTTTCAGATTGTTCATAGGCTCATAGGTAGGTACTAGACTATATATAGGGCCTATATAAGCCTAGCCAAAAAATGTACCCTAGCTTTCGCCACCCAAGAAAATTATTTTCCTGTGCCCCTGTCGAGCAGAGCCACAGAAGTGATCCCTGGGGTGAATTTCCCATTTCCCATCCAATCATCAAGATTTTTCTTGAAGAGTGCTAATGAGGAGCTCTGTTTGACATTGATAGGTAGTCTGTTCCAGAGTATGGGAAGTCTCTGGGACAGGAATCTATCCCTCCAGAATGTTCTGTTTATTGTGATGACAAGGTTTAGGTCCCTAGAGCGTGTAGCTCGGAGGATTGGGATTTCTTTAAGTGGAGCATGTCCAACAGCTCTGGGTTTGACATAGCTTTGTATGTTAGGCAGAGATCGCCCCTGAGTAGGCGATATGTGATTGAGTAAAGCTGTAGTTTTTTGAAACGGTCTGCATAGGGCATCTGTTTGAGGCCAGTAATCCTCTTTGTGAGGTATTTCTGTGGTCTTTCCAGTTGTTGTAGATGTCTTGTGAGGTACATACCAAAAGGGGCAATGTACTCTATGATGGGTCTAATGAGTGATGAGTAGAGGGGAACAATGACCTCTTTTTTTCTGGATGAGAATCCTTTTGTGATGAGATGAGCCATGTAGAAGGATTTCCTGACCACTGTGGCGATGTGATTATCAAAGGAGAGACTACTGTCCACCTGTGTCCCAAGGTCTCTTTTCACATTTTTGGCATTAAGTAGACTACCAGCTATGTGGTAGTTCATGGGTACAGAGTTTTTACCAAAGGGGATGACAATACACTTTTTGGCATTGAGCTTCAGGCCATGGCTTTGACGCCAGGTATCTCTCTCAGTGAGGCCCTTTTGTAGTTTTTCCACATCGTTAGGAGTTTTGATTATGGCTGTTAGTTTGCAGTCATCTGCAAACTTTGTTAGCCAAAGACCTTCTGTGTTAGCCTGCACTTCAGAGAAGTAGATACCAAACAGGAGAGGACCCAGGACTGAACCCTGTGATACTCCACTTATCACTGGTCTGAAGTCGGATTTGGAATCTGCTACTTTCACAGTGTGGGTTCTGTCCATGAGCCAGTTGGCAACCCATCTTGTGACATAGGGATTTATACCTAGTTTAGTGAGCTTATCTATAATTCCAGAATGGGGGATGGTGTCGAAAGCCTTGACAAGATCTAGATAAGCTGTGTGAACCATTTTATCCTCATCTATGGCTTTGGTGACTGCTTCAAAGAAGTCAATCAGGTTTAGGAGACATGATCTGCCTTTTACAAATCCAAACTGGGTAGGTCCAGAGTTTGGAGATTACCAATGTCTTTGTTTATGAGTTCCACGATGATACGTTCCATGGCTTTGCAGACCAGGCTCATCAGGCTAATGAGGCGGTAGTTCCCAGGGTCCATCGTGGCTCCCCATTTGTGGAGTGGGATAACTGTTACGGTGCACCATTCAGTGGGTACAAAGCCTGAGGTGAGGCTATGACTGAACATGGTACTTAGGTAGGGTACTAGTTCATTCTGTAGAATGCAGCCTGGGATATTGTCAGGTCCCATGGATGCTGTGTTCTTGGCTTTGGAAAGTGTGTTTTTTACCTGTGCAGCCGTGATTATAGGAACTTTGCATTCTTCTGGTATAGAGATTGGCCCTCTAGGGGTGAGAGGGGGGTAAAGTTAGCACTGAACCTATCTACTAGGATGTTGGCAATATCAGTTGGTTCTGTATATTTAGTGCCATTGTGCTGTAACTCAGAGCAGATCTGAGTGTTGCCATTGAGATTCTTGACATAGCTATAGAATGCTTTGTGGTTGTCTTTAGAGTCAGTGGCATATTTGTTTTTGTAACTAGCTTTGGAGGATTTTATGAGGGATCTCAGCTTCTTACTGAGGTTGACCAGGGAGTTCCTCCAGTCATGGGATTTTACTCTTTTTTGCAACAGTTTCTTTCTTCTGTTGTAGAGTTTGTTTATGGCAGAGGACCACCAGATTGGCTTCCTTTATTGGAAGATAACATATTGGTTCTATTAGGGATAGCATGATCCATGCACTCGTGTAAGTGCTTATAAAGTGCATTTGTGTAGGATTCAGCAGTCATACCTCTATTGTCCATCTGCATGGGTGTCATGAAGTTTGCCACTTCTGTCTTAAGAAGTGTGAAGTTGGCTTTGGAGAAGTTTTTACGATGGTTTCCCTAATTGGAGGTGGGGGTGGGATGTGGATGTCTAGGCTGATTAGCTTGTGGTCGGATCTGACCAATGAGGAATTGACCTCTGGTGCGAAACACTGGTTTCCCATGTTGGTAATGAACAAGTCTAGGATATTGCTGCCCCTGGTGGGGATGTGAATAAGTTGATCCAAGGCATTGGAATTTATGAATTCTAGAAAACGTTGAGCAAAAGAGTTGGTACATGATTAGTTTTCCCAGTTAATATTGGGGTAGTTGAAATCGCCCATTATTAGGGTGTTGGGTTGTACCCTAATACTTTCCAGTGTATCAAGAAATGAGGAGTGGGAATCCTGGGGCATGGTGGGGGGGTCTGTAGCAAGCTACAGTTTGGATTGCGGTATTGCCCAGAGTTAGTTGCACTCAGATAATCTCAGATGCATTATGCTGTGCAACTAACCTGGAGGTGTGGATATCCTTAATGGATACGGACACGCCTCCACCTTTAGTGCTTCGTTCTGGGTTAGGTGGCCAAAAGGTGTGGTATGAATTGTAGCCTGGTAATGCAGGGGTGCTCTCTGGAGCTTTGAACCAGGTGTCTGTCACTGCACAGATGTCAATGTTCTCCATTTTAAGGAGTGCCTCAAGTGAGTGCATTTTGAGGTTTAGACTTCTAGCATTGAGTAGCATTACCCTCAGATTGTGCTTGCTTGTACCTGTTACAGTGGTGAATTTGCCATTTGAACCTTGCCTGAAAAAGGCACTATAGGGGTGGCAAGAGCCTTAGCCAATATCCAGAATCCTAAGGGCGACAGGTGTAGGCCATCTCTGGCAAAGCATCGTGGTCTGTCGATCATGTCATCCCAGGCAGACAAATACTGGATCCCCTTAGAATGACACCAGAAGCTTAGCCAATTGTTGAAGTCAATCATTTTGTCCTTGTACTGTGGTATCATTCTGGGTGATGACAGAATGCTACCCAGGGTTAGGGTCATACCTGCCTGGGATACAAGATCAGAAAGCTCCTCCATGTCCATTTTCATGTAGTCCAGGGAGGTACGTCTCAGGTCATTCACACCAACATGGACAATGACAGTGTCATATTTGTACTTATTGTGGAGTGACATGAGTGCATGCATTATGTGGTGGATCCTGGCACCTGACAGGCAGCTGGCAGTAACTTTCTCCTTGTTTAGTCTAGTGAGAGGAACATCAGTGTGCCTGACTATAGAGTCACCTATGACTAGAGTGTTGGGTATGTTGTTATGCCTTATGGGCTGTGGTTGAGTGGCACACTGAGTTTGTGGGCTATGTGTCATTTGGGTTGTGTTGGGGGGTGGAGTTCTATGAACATGGAGATCATTGCACATCCATACTCATCACTCAAGTGACCAATATCGGATCACATATCACCTTTAAGGGGTATTGTCCATCTTTGGATGGGCAACACTAGTCTTCACAATCTTCATCTCCACTATGTAGCATGATGCCTACCCTGCATAAAGACATGTCCAACACTGTGATGTTGGACATGCTACATGTACATATCCTGATCTGAAATACATACGTCATGGACATCCACCTTCCTAGTACAAGGATCGCCACATGCTGGACAGATCCTTGTGCCATACACATTACATACTCCTGCCATACTATGCAACACTGCCCAGCAAAGCTGAACATTTCACCTCTGTCAGACTTGGTGTGATGACTGCATGATAGATGTATCATTAACCATCTGGATCAGTTATGTGGCACTGTTTCACCTGGTGCCGGAAACATGGCTGTCGGCTACAGCTAGGTAACCTTACATCCTATGCTCATACCTGGCCCAGGGCATACAGACTACTACATGACCTTGGCCGTACATGCTATAGTTGATAACCATCCCTGCAAATACCATCCAGCTAGCCAGTGTCCCGTGTGTATCATATGTGCAACACAGGCGATATAAGGCAGGATGTTGAACTGCTGTACAGTGCCGTGTAGATGTATATGGCAAAACACATGCATGTAAAGGTTTCTGTGTGCATGTCTGTTTTGTCACAGGTCATGTCTGTTAAGGCAGTGTATGTGCTGATATGTGACATATACACAGCATCAAGGTTGACAGCATTAATGTGGACACATCCAGGCATGTGCTGATAGGTAAGAACACCAGTACAGGCAAACAGACATGCCCACATCTAGACAACATCCACATGAGTATGAGCAATGTAATCAGGTGACACACATATATGGTGATAATATCCAATTCCCATTGGGTGTCACATGTGTGTGACACAAACATGTCAGTGGTGTCAGTGTCATGAAGATTTGCAAAGACAACTGTTCATATGTAATAAATGTGATACACGTGTATCTGTGTCTCTGTGCATCTCTGAGATACTGTGACCTGTCTCCATCATTATGTCTTCCAGATATGCCGCAAGCAAGGCTCCCGGCTGATACCCACTTGGAGGATGAGGCCCTTATACCTTACCTCCAAGACAACTATGATGTCTTGTTTAGCCATGTGCCACAGCATGCATAGCAGTGTGATGACCTGTGGCAGGAACTTCGCAGGAGGGTTAATGATGTGGGTGGCCATAACCGCACATACCAGCAAGTGTGCAGACACTGCATGGATCTGATCAGATGTGCAAAACTGCGTGAAAATGCAATTGCCAGGGAACAAGGTGCAACAGGTGGTGGGCCACCAACCCAGCCCCCAGTCACACGTACCGAGGAGCTACTGGCCAACCTGGGGACACCGTCAGAACAGCATCCACAAACCTTAGCTGCCATCGTGAAGGGGGATGTCTCTCAACCACTGAGCCTGGAGTTGCCTTGTAAGTCACTACTGCACATATAACTATTATATCCCATATAGTTACATGTGTCACTGTACAATATGTAATGTAACATCATATGCAAGGCATGTATACACACATGCCGCATACTATAGTATGCTACTCTGTGTATGCACACATGTGCATACTCCATAGTATATCACATTGTTCTGGTGAATGAGTTAACATGCACATTGCACCCTGTAGCTGTCATACAGTCATGGATAATGATCATACTGCTGTGTCACCCATATATAGGTACCTCTGGTGTTCCGCAGAGACAGCAGGCCATTGCAGGTGAGACAGTTATAAGTATCAGGCATGTTAATTCACAGATCTATTCGCCATGTGGCCAGTTAACACTTGTACACATAATGTATGGTCCGGTCACAATATACAGGTCACATCTTTAATCCATCACACTGGCTACCCATGTGCAATACTTACAAACTAAGTGAAACACCGACATGAAACCTCAGAAACTGTCATTGCTAGATGTGTGGACAGCTATGCATACAAAGGTGGAGGTGTTGTTTAATGTAGGAATATGTACTATACATCAGAACTACACATGTGGGATACACAAACAGTACTACACAGTGTGCTGGAGTATGGGCAGCCCACAGGATTCACCATTGTGGAATATGCCCCTGCAATGAGTGCACACATTGTGATGTGCCATCTGACATGTCCATGACATGTAGTGTTCCGGCTGCAACACTGTCTCACTATCCCATAAAACATACAACCCTTTGTCTGCACAACCCTGTGGACAGTGGAGTATCTGATATCTATGGGTGTATGTCATATGGGACACAGACATGTGAGATAGACGGCCATCACAACCGTTTGGCAAACACATGTTTACACATGGCCATGGAGGATGTCCAGAGACATGTAGCAACACACAGTAGATGTGATGTGTTTGTGTGTACACCCTTTTGTACATTGGCTACACATGGTCCAACTATAGCCTTTGTTGAATTGTTGAATGGTTATATTGCAGATGTGAAACACTGGACATCCTACAAGCCTGTGCACAGCTTGTGGAGGCATAACTTCATTCGACCACATAAGATGTGTTGAACATCATGACTGTGTCACAGCATGACAGTAGTCACCTGTACAGCATCCACATACATACACAAACAACCACATCAGGCCACAGATACAGTACATTTCCCTTGCTGCTGTTGGACATCACTGTCAGCCATGCACCTCATGTGTGTGGTACACAAATGTCATGTGGAACATGGTGTATTGACAAGTCTGCCATGTGTGGACATGGTTGCCAGGCAGCTAAAATATGTTTGCAGATGTGCAGGGGTATCATCCGTATGTCCTTCAGTGACCTGTGTCACAAATTACACATCATGGTTTACTGTGTATACACCTCAGTGACGTGGGTCACAATCCACAGTATATATGTATTGTGTATGCACACAGTCATGGCTATGCACTGTGTGTGTAATCCACACTGTATAGCAATAGAGACACCTCATGATTCCATGCAATGGCACTGTGTCTGTACCTCACACTGTATAGCAATATAGACGCCTCATAATACCATTCAATGGTCATGCACATCTGCTAAAAGTGCATTTTATCTGTAGGGCTTACAGACAACACTGCAATGTGACACCATTACACCATTGTACATGTGGTAGGACACCATTGTGTCAAACATGTATGCATGTCAATGCACACGTCAGCAGATTACATGTCATACTACATGTTAATGTCAAGGTCATATGCCACACATCAGCCATGTGTACTATTAACCTGTGCTGGTCCACATGGTGTAACACAGGGATGCATGCTTACTACCAAGATTGTGTGAAATGCATGGCTTCTGCTATGACACATACTTGTTGTGTGCAACACGGGGATGTATGATAACTACCACTATTATTGTTTGAGCTGCATATTGTCTGCTGTATCACATGCATGTTGCATGCCTTCCGTCAAATCACATACATGGTGTGTGTGTGTGTGTGTGTGTGTGTGTGTCTGTGTGTCTGTGTGTGTGTGTCTGTGTGTGTGTGTGTGTGTGTGTGTGTGTGTGTGTGTGTGTGTGTGTGTGTGTGTGTGTGTCTGTATTGTAATGTAGAGTCTTTGTTTGCCTTCACAGGTGATGTAGGTGCGTTAGCCTCCTGCGGTCCATCTGATGTTAGTGTCCCCACAGGCTCTAACAGTGATGATGAACATATGCTTGAGGCACAGGCAGTGTTGTCAGGGCCTGAATCTGTGCCATTGATTGCCATTCCACCTATATCCCCCTCATCCCTGCACACAGATCTCATGTCAACACATACCCCATCACCAGCGGCCATAGAGGAAGATCAGATAGCGTGTGGTAGCTTGGAACAAGAATGTGTGGTGGCTACGGAAGGTAGGTATTCACACCATGGTGTCAGTCAAATGACTGGAGATGGGCCAGACAGGCATGTGGCCAGTGCTGCTCGTAGGAGGACCTCTGGCCAACATGCCCCTGCAAGATCGAGTGCAGCAGCTGGTGTCACCAGACGCATGTTTCAGACTGTAATGGTGGCACAGGCATGTGCTGAACAGCAGAACAGAGAAGGGCAGAGGCTTCAGGGGGCTGCTATCTGTTCTTTAAAGGACAACATCCAGGCATTGGCAAATGCTCAACAGCAGATTGCTGATGTATTGGAATGACAATTGGGTGACATGGTTGGAATCCTTGACCGTGGCATGACAATCCGCAAGCGTGAGCTGTCTGTGCTGGAACATCTGGTAGGAGTGAGGCATAGGGCACGTGGACATAGGCCAGCTACGTCACCTGGTGCAGGTCTACGTGAACGAGCTACCTCACATGCCCGCTCCCATAGTGGCGGTAGCAGCAGCAGTGCAGCTGGTGGTGCACTGTCCACACCAGGACACAACAGGCCATGTGCACATGGCCCTGGATGGTCCCACTGGGGACACGGTTCCAGTGGACACGTGTCATCGAACAGTACCCAATCTGCACCTCTGCCTGGTAGTGCGCGTGCAACCCCTGGCAGGCACAGGTCACGTGGTCGTGGCCGGATACTGTGAGCTGTAAAACCTGGTCTGTACAGTCTGGAGCTGTCAATAATACCCCTGTGTAGGCCAGACACATGGCAGAACTGTGTGCACACATACACGCACACACCAGAAACATCTGTAGGGCACCGCAACACTCACATGCATAACCACCACACATGGCCAATTAGATCACAGGCCCTAACCCACACACATGATGTCATCCACTGGTGCAGCCTAGGCCCCTGGCAAACATTATCACCCTGTGCATATGATGATGCCTGTGCAGCATCCCTGTCATCCACACCATCGGTGAAGGTACATGCTCATATGGTCTGATGCACAGGGTGAACAGAATAAGGAGATAAGTGTAGATTACAATTGTTGTGTACTGTTGGCACACAACAGACATACCATGTAGTACAGGTTTAGAATGCATTATTTTCTGTTCACAGTATGTGTCTTGGTAACAACAGTAACAGCATGTTGGTAATGAAGCCCTGCTTACCTCCTTCAGGTCTAATTGCATGTGCCATTGAGTAACTGTGTTTGCAGTTTCCCATGTGTAATTGTGGACTACTCACAGGCATGTATGGCAATACCAGCATGCTATTCGTAGCTTCAACCTCACTGCTAGAAAGGCTGACATTCCAAAGATGTCTACACATCTACTGATCCAGGAGCATGGGAGCTGTGTACTAAGCTACAGTGGCTAGAGACGTGACATCCATACCGGGTAACATCACATGTACAGTTACATGGGGTGGGGAGTTTACATAGCGGTCTAGCTGATAACAAGGGTAGAGGCCAGTTGATAGCTTGAGGCCTCACTGTGTAGCAGTAATACACATTTACATTACAGGATGAGAACACACACACACACACACACACACACACACACACACACACACACACACACACATACTCACACACACACACACACACACACACACACACACACACACACACACACACACACACACACACAGGTATTCACACACATGTATTCAGACACAGTAACACTCCCACACTCAGGGGGCAAAGACACTGTAACACACGCACATTTGATAGTGTTGCGGTGAGGACCCCTGCCTATGTGGTAATCACCATTACAGTACTGTGCACCTACATGAAGCGACACAGAGAATGACCATGTACAGGTAGTCAGTAATGCCTAAGATCGATGGCATCAACAGGGTAGTAGATTGCATCACCTGGAGGGGTTAGGGGGTCCTATCTGTTCACTATCATAACATACATCCTCACTCCATGGACCAGGCAGCCATACATACATACACACACACACACACACACACACACACACACACACACACACACACACACACACTGTGGAGTCCACAATTGAATGCACCTATGTCATGCACATACAGATAGCTCACATGTGTGTGATACACAACACACCCCTACCTAGGTCATGCTTTCTACACTGCAGTATGTACAGATCTCTACAACATTGTACAGGGGTGTGAGTAACAATTGGGATGTATTCCCCACCATACGTGGCATATATGGACACACAAACAAACACACATGGCAGTATTGTGAATCAAACACCTGCTATCGTATGATACATATGACAGACATGCAACAGAATTGCCCGCATTATAATGTGTACCGATGCTACCTTTGGCAATTGTGCTGTTATATCCACATGGGAGGTCTTAAGTGTTACAGGTGTCAAGTGATTTACAGTCAGTGACACCCTGACCGCTGTGTAGGTTGTATGTCTTCCCCTTCAATTAACAGAAACATAGCTTAGTGTTTGCACATGTTATGGTCGGACGGCTTGTGACACACCTGTGAGCTGTCTTCAGCAAACATCCATCTGCAAAGATGGCCCACCACTTTATGTCCACACATCCATCCATACCTGATGTACATCTTACCATACTGTCAGTATTTCACCATATACAGTTGGCAATGATGGGGCTGCATTGCAGCTGCATGTTGTAGTAAGACACAGATCACCTGCAAAAATCAGCTACTGCACACACATAGTAGCTGAACGCACACCACTACATGTACATGTGTGTAGGTCCTACATTCCTGTCATTTAGCCATGTTTGTAGACATTGCAATTGGTGGACATGTGTGATGACATACATGACACATGGACTGTTGTATGATATGATATTTGTCATGGGTAACAAGTACAGAGGGAATGTTAGCTCAGTCAACATTCCTATCACACCTTATGTACTGTTAGCATTCAACATCCATGGACCTACCTTCCATGTGTATGTGTGTAATTGCTGTAGCCACCTGTCTGCATGAAGGACAGCAACAGCTATGCTATGTACATATGTGTTGTGTGTGTGTGGGGCATGTACATATCCATGGCAGGTACATGTATGTCATTTCCAAACACGAGGGTGTTTACTGGTGTACAGCAACAGTCATCTGTTACAGCTGTATATGACCCAGGGGCCCTGTTATTTGTACAGTCAACCTGGTTACGAACAGTGGTATCATTGCATTACATAACACATGATGCAAATGTGTCAGTACATGGGTAGTCTGCACAGTTGCTGTAGAGCTAGGTACAGTCCACTCATCATGGGTCACATGGTGTTGTACTAATATATGTTCTATCACATGTATGAGTGTGTGTTGCTGGTCCAAGGACATGGTGATGTCTGAGGGCTACATCCTAGAATGCGGCTTTTGACACTGTGATCTGCACCTGACATATCTGTGATGTCATTTGAGGGTGTACTGGTCAGTACATGTGAGTGGCCTTCATGCACGTGGGGACACCATCACCTGGAGTGGTCTGTAACGGTGTTATGGCCCACATGTCTGTATCCGAGGTATACGGTGGTAGTGCTATTGTGCACAACTGCGCCTTCAGCCAGGTGTTCCTCACTGTACAGATGTCAGTATTCCCCATTCTTGGATCTACATTGGCAGCTGTGATTATGAATGCTACAGATCTAGCACTGTTTAGCATACACATACAGTGCAGTTGTCCTCTAGGTGTCAGGGTGTTAACCTGGTTGCAGGACATTTGTCTATGAATGGCACTATATGGGCGAAGTAGCCACTCCTGGCAGGACATCACCACTGGTGGTATTAGTGTGCCAGGTTTAGATTGGTACATCTAAGGTGACGGACAGCAGCAGACATTGTGTAGAAGACCAGTGTCAGATATATGTAGTGCAGCATTCATGCTAACAATGACAACTATCGACACCACTGTGCCCATCTGTGTTTAGAATCAGACTGCATACAAAACAGCCCTTTGCTACTATGTGAGCATGCCCAGTATGACGTTGTGTAGATGGACACATAGTGCATTCCAAACGGCCGTGTGCTACTAATTGTGTGAGCATGCCCAGTGACACCTTGTGTTGGTCATGTGCCTCTATGTGTATGGGCATGGCCATTGTAACCCTGTGAAGCGATAGTGATTATCAAGACAACGGATGGTCATACCCCACTTCGGGATGGATTCCTACATTGAACACACTGGTTCACAGGTATGTACATCATAACTGCCAGCATCCATGTCGATGTCCGCATTCCTAGAAGGTCATATTGACAGTCTTGAAAGGTGTAGTGTCTGTAGTGCAGCTCGTATCTATGTAGTATTGTAATAGTGGTCCGTAGATAGACAGTTGTCCTGATCACACCACTGGCGTGTGTTTGTCTCCATCTGCCTGGGGACAGTAAATGCTTTTAGACTGCTCACACTCCATACAATCCCTATCGGCGTCTTTTCCATTGCTGATGATGTCACCCACCTAGAAGTATGCCTATGGGAGTGTTGCGTCCCAGCAATCTTGGTAGCACATTCTGTAACTGCATGATGCTGTTGTGTGAAAAGGTAGTTAGGTCTGTGTTCTAATCCCAACCATGCCAACTGTGTGTGTTTCCATCTGCCTGGGGACAGAATAATGCTTTTAGACAGCTCACACTCCATACAATCCCTATCGGCGTCTTTTCCATTGCTGATGATGTCAGCCACCTAGAAGTATGCCTCTGGGAGTGCTGTATCCCAGTAGTCTTGGTAGCACGTTCAGTAACTGCATAATGCTGTAGTGTGATAAAGTAGTTAGGTCTGTGTTCTAATGCCAACTGTGTGTGTGTGTGTTTCCATCTGCCTGGAGACAGAATAATGCTTTTAGACTGCTCACACTCCATACAATCCCTATCGGCATCTTTTGCATTGCTGATGATGGTACCCACCTAAAATTATGCCTTTGGGAGAGCTGTGTCCCGATAATCTCAGTAGCGCGTTCTATAACTGCATAATGTGGCAGTGTGATAAGATAGTTAGGTCTGTGTTCTAATCCCAGCCATGCCAACTGTGTGTCTCTGTTTGCCTGGGCACAGAATAATGCTTTTAGACTGCTCACACTCCATACAATCCCTATCGGCATCTTTTCCATTGCTGATGATGTCACCCATCTAGAAGTATGCCTCTGGGAGAGCTGTGTCCCAGTAATCATGGTAGCATGTTCTGTAACAGCATAATGCTGTAGTGTGATAAGGTAGTTAGGTCTGTGTTCTAATCCCACTCCCAACCATGCCAACTGTGTGTGGGTGTGTGTGTTTCTATCTGCCGGAGGACTGAATAATGCTTTTAGACTGCTCACACTCCATACAATCCCTATTGTCGTCTTTTCCATTGCTGCTGATGTCACCCACTTAGAACTATGCCTCCGGGAAAGCTGTGTCCAAGTAATCTCGATAGCATGTTCTGTAACTGTGTAAAGCTGTAGTGTGATAAGGTAATTAGGTTTGTGATCAAATCCCAACTATGCCACCTGTGTGTTTCTATCTGCCTGGGGACAGAATAATGCTTTTACACTGCTTACACTCCATGCAATCCCTATCAGCCTCTTTTCCATTGCTGATGATGTTACCCACCTAGAAGTATGCCTCTGTGAGTACTGTGGCCCAGTAATCTCGGTAGTGAGTTCTGTAATGGCATAATGCTGTAGTGTGATAGAATACACAGGTAGGTGTTCTATTCCAAGGCATAACAGGTGTGTGTGTTTGGTAGTCATATTCTATGTGTTGGTATCTGTGAGTGGCTAGCTGCAAGATGTGCTGAAGAGCATGTTTTGTTGTTTTCCTATATAGTGTCCATAAATGTTACAATCACCCAAGAGACTGGATTGGCAAGACATACACATACATTCGCCAATAGGTCTGGTGAGTAAATGTCAACAGCCCTAATCTTACCCTTAATACAGTCTGAACCTGTGTGATGCAATGAAATACACTTGCCTTGATAGTAACACCAGTACATAATGCAGGAGGTGCATGTGATTTCCTTTTCATTCTTGTCTAATGCTTTAGTGTCACGTGGTCTGCTGTTGTGATATAAATTCTATATTTATGTATATGTGTGTATATGTTTATATGTGTATATATATATATATATATATATATATATATATATATATATATATATATATATATATGTGTGTGTGTGTGTGTGTGTGTGTGTGGACAATAGAACACACAAATCTACATGATGGAATACATGTCCTATACTGCTGAATGCCAGTGCTTGATGATCTGTACGTGATCACCTCAGATGTATGTATATCTGCCATGGCTTAGTAGAAAAGCACATCGTCTGTGGTGTGCAGGGTACCAGGTTCGAGGCATGTAAAGACCAGTTATTTTGTTGCTGGGAAGAACAAGGGACATCGAATATGGTGATAGTAAGACGCTTTTAATCAGTTGTGGGCGGATCTGTGCGACAGTAAGCAGTGGTATTATTTTGGAGGCTCAGTATGGGTCATGTAACTATGCATTAGAAGACAATACTATGCAAATGAGGTGGAAAATAGTGAATCCCGTTTATCCCCAGGGTGTGAAGCAGATCCCAAGAGTGCATTTGTATAGATAGCCAGGTGCAGGACTCGAATATAGGTGAAAGCATGGGGGGGGGGATGTCAGGCATACTGTATGTACATTGGAGCCCTGTGTCTTGGGATTGTTCCTGCCTTAGTACGCCTAAGCAAGGGATGTGTCTATACCTGCCTAGTGCAATTGGGAGGGACAACAGCAGTAGGAGAGTAATCAAGGTGAACAAGCTGGGCAAACAGGTGATAATTATCACAGTCAGCAGATTACAGGCCCAGCCCAGCCCAGAACACTACGATAAAGTTGGCAAACACCATACCCATGGGTTTTTTCCACACTCTACACCACCGGTGTATACATGCGGGGAAATTTTACTAAACAATCCAACAAAATGAAAAGGGCTCCAACAGGCAACATAGACCAACATGTGCAGGAGGCTGAGGGTGGTGAGGATGTGAATGCTGCCAAACAACCCTCAGTGAGGAGACAGAGAAGACTGTACAGACCCAGGGTAACCTACCAGGGGCTACATGGGCTGGAGATAGTGGAGCGCTATGGGGTGGACAAAGCCCTCCTACAGCAGATTGTTAGCTGTGCCGGCCACACCTGACACATTGAACAGTCCGAGGGAAACCCATCCCAGTGGATACCAAGGTATGTGTAGGTCTAGGTATACTAGCCAAAAGTACCTCCCAAAGCCCAACTGGGGATATCATGGGGATCTCACAGGCATCTGCATCCAGAGTATTCCACCAGTTCTTGGATGCCATGTCACCACATACATTTCCTCAACACACGTGAGGTGTTGACCAGCAATATGCATTTCTTCCACCAAATGGCAGACTACCCTGGGGATAGTGGGTGCTATAGCCTGCATGCATGTATGCATCAAAGCACCACCTGGTGAGCGGGCCAGGGCCTACATTAACTGCAGTGGCATCCCCTCCATCAACTGCCAGGTCGTATGCGATGCCCAGGGCATTATACTGAATGTGTGTGCTGACTGCCCTGGAAGCTATGACAATTCCAATATATGGCATCTGATGCAGTTGTACCACACCTTTGCCAATATGGACATCCCCTACGGTCACCTAGTGGGAGATGCTGGGTACCCACTGGAGCCATGGCTGATGACACCCATCAGAAATACACACACACCTGAACAACTACACCATGATGAGGCACACACACACAGGCAAGACATACAATTGAGCATGTGTTTGGGATGCTCAGGTTATGGATCCGGTGTCTGGACACATCCAGTGGAGCCTTGCAGTATTCACCAGCTACATGTACCCAAATTGTTATGGTATGTGCTATGCTGCACAATATGATCCAGTGGAAACAGTTGCAGCAGGAACAGCATGGGGCAGGGCCACACAGCCCCCCAACAATGCCAAGACCTGTACAGGCACAGAGGGACTCGGAGGAGGAACTACCTGAGACAGACCCAGTAGGCGGAAGGAGGCGTGCCCAGTATGACCTTGCCTTGACAAAGAGGCAACGCATAGAATATGCACTGACACAGTAGGTACCCAGGGAATGTCATCCTCTCTGACACGCACAGACAGTAAAAGGGATGCCAAACATCACACTACTTGTGATCATCCATGTATAGGAAGTGCAATGTGTGCATCTGACATAGGCAGCCCTCCAGCACCATCCTCAGGTCAGGCACACCCTCAAGGTAAGTCAATCAATCTACCAATTGTCAGTTGTATAAGAATGTGTTTTTACCTGTAGCTACGGTATGGATGTGAGCATGAAGAAACAAAAATGGCCAGCAAGGTTTAGCAGTCGAATATGCAGCCCAAAACCAGATAGTGAATAATCAGACTTTTATTATAAATAAAAAAACAGACCGGTTTCAGCAAATTGATGCCTTCTTCAGTGTTGAGCAAACAATCAAAATAGACACAATAAAAGATGCAAATTTATACAGAGTGCTAACCATTTATACAGAGTGCTAACCAATAAGCACATGAATGTGCTGTTGAAACTAATGAATAATACATGATATATTGTGAACTGGCTAACACAGTACCTGAGACCATGGCTAAAATTTGTGTTACACCCGAGACAGATAGATCCAAAGACATTACAAAAAAACAAAATCATAATAGACTATGGAACCATAGAGGCTAAAATTATACATAATAAAATATGTACATCCATAGTCATGATTATATCCGTTGACCAATGCATTTCCTGGCCATATGCACTTGCACATGCGTATTGGGTTTTATATCTGCTTCAACAGCATACAATTGCTTTAGTCATTATGACACCGACACTTCACTCTGGTTAACTTGCAATTGGTATTTAGCATGTTATACAGCAGACAGGTGTCGCAATATGTTCATGTAAGGAGTACCGATGGTAACTGGGATGTGATACAGTGTCATTTGACCTGTTCCTCATCTGCTCAGCCTATTATACCAGCTACTGTATTTGTTTGTCTGTGCACATTCATATTATTTATGTCAATAAATGGAGTGCATGTGTTACAGAGAATGTACTTCAACATATTGTTGTCTGCATGTGCATATGCATATATACCTATTATGTACTAGCTGACCTACATGGGCCGGTCTATTGGAACTGGCGCAACCAACCCTGGCACTCCTGGATCCATAATCGCATAGCCATAGTTTCTCCACCCCAACCGTGTTGAGTTTCCACATGTAACAACCATTATTCACCTGATATCGCAGCCATGACACACCTTTACACATTGCCCTCTCCAGAGCGTTTCGGGCCCTACACACATTTTGTACCACCTCATGTATTCACAGGGTCTCTCGCCATTTATATTTACACATACGTGCCTTTCCTGGTTTTATGGATTATGGCCATTTGCGGGTTACAAGTGTAGGTTGTCACAACATGAACTACATTCCATCTGTGTGTAATGTAGATGTAACAGTTCAATGATATTATGCCCACTGGTAGAACCCCCCCCCCCTCTGGTGTAAATAGTGATGCTCTGCTCACTCTTGGGCAGCTTTATCTGACATATGCTGCAAGCACTATATAATACCTTAGTATGTATATATATATGTGTATATATATATATATATATATATATATATATATATATATATATATATATATATATATATATATACATATAGATATAAATATATATATATATTTCATATATATGGATATATAAATATATATATATATTTCATGTCTTTGACATATACACACACACACACACACACACACACACACATATATATATATATATATATATATATATATATATATATATATATATGTATGTGTGTGTGTGTGTGTGTGTGTGTGTGTGTGTGTGCATGTGTGCATATATATATATGTATATATCTATATATATATCTGTCTGTACATGCACATACATATACACTTACATACCTATTTACATTTCCCATACAGTTGAATATCCACCGCGCATCCCCTCTGCCTTTACCTCCCTATATCCGAAGGATATTATTCTGGCCATCACATAAAATTAGCGGCCCTTGCATGGCTTGGACCCAGAAGCAAGCACACATTAGTCACCGGTTTGACCACTACACCATCCGTGGTGCATTCTGCATGGATGGCAGTTAGGATATATGACTTCACTACAGGTATTCAACAGTACTGGCAACAAATGTGACAGTTGGTTGGTGTACATATGTGTACAGACTTCTCAACCATTCAGGGACTAATTTCAACAGTGACAGGGACAAGGCAAGGACAAATCAGGGACAATCATGGACACTTTTACAATATTAGTACTATTAAGTTGAAACGTGTTGACAGATTCAGAGCATATGTATTAATACTTATTTTCTGAAGTTAAAAATGTCTATTACTCTTAATTATTGTCATTATTCATTCAAGTGTCATTCAACACCTTTCCTCTGAAGCTCACTGGTTTTAGGGGGGATTAAGAGGCTGGCCAGTTACTGTCCGAATGCTCTGACCATTGGTAGGGTTGCCACATTTTCATATGACCAGGATGGGATATATTCGGGACACACCAGATTTTTCAGGCCAACACATACCCACGGTCAGTAAAGGGTTTAGAACTTTAATTATTTTCCTAGATGAGAGCTTATTCTTGTCGCAGTTTAGTTGCTTATTCTGTTTCTTGTAAGATTTACATATTTTACATACAGAAATAACTGTTTTAGGCAACTGTTACATGAAATATGGTACATAGTTATTTGCTACAATCACAGGACATTTGCCATTGTATCATTCTTGGTCAGGACACACCTACCCAAACAGGGACTGCCCTCACAAAGTGGGACAGGAGGTACCATGCTTATGTCAGCGCCTTAATCATCCTATATCCAACTGCCACTATGTGAATGTGTAAAGTATATTTTCTCGATAATTCATGTGGGGAGCCATGCATCATGGTCAGGTGTTTAATCCCGGGTAGTAGGTTCTGCATGACCGGATGGAGTCTGAGCAGTCTCGTGAACCACTACTGCACATATAACTTGTGTCCAGATGTCTACAGGACTGGACATCGTGTTGTGATACCAAGTCTAATGTTTACACAGGATACTTATCTCATGAGGGATATCCAAAAATTGAGCAAGACAATAACCTTCGATTTTTTTTGGATTTACGAAAACATGATAGGGTTTTACATGAAAGGGATACATAGTTTGCAATCCTGACACTGCCTAGGGTGACACTGCCTACTAGATATGAGTAGTGGTTACTATGTGCAGATATGGCTGCGCCAAGCTAGCAGCCCGAGTATGGCTGGATTAGGTGGACATTCAGGAATCGGGGGGGATGGTTGTGTGATGTAGAGGGGATGATGGGTATTCAATTATGCATCCAGGTGTGTTGTAGTTGGATGGCTAAATTCCATCCAGACCATTATGTGGGTATGTGTCGGTGACGTTTCTGTACATGTGTATCACACATTTTAATATTCATATGTTTGTGTGATTGTGTTCTACAGTATGACCTGTCAGGTTGTATTGCGGATGTGTATGTTTGTTCTTTGTGTTTCTTTCTGATTCACCCACTGCTCCCTCATACACCTCCAGTTCACCTATTGTGCATCCAATACAGTCTACCCTTTTGCAGATTATTACATTACCCACCTCCCCCCCACACCCATATTCCACACACTCCATCCATCCCTTCTCTGGTTGATGGCCCATGGCACGGTCAAGGGAACACATTGCATACACTACTTATCTCTGTTACCTGTATGATTGTGAGAACTACCCTAGCATTTTTCACCTTCCACATGCTGTACATCACACACATAAGTACACGCAAATACTTATCTTTCATGACATGGTAGGTAGACCTGGGTCATACCCATTCATCTTTGACCCATCCTGACAAGGACGGTTTGGACCACAAATGGGCAGATTTTGGCCAAATGCTCTGACCATTGGTAGGGTTGCCACCTTTTCTTATGGCCAGGATGGGATATATTCTGGACACACATCAGATTTTACAGGTCAACACATACCCACGGTCAGTACAACGGATAGTATTTTTGTTTTATGCCTAAACGTAAGCTTATTGTTGTAGCAGTTTAGATGCTTCTTCTGTTTCATTTACTTGCTTATTCTATTTCTTGGAACATGTAGGTATGTTACATATGGAAATAACTATTGTATGTGACTATTACATGAGATGTGGGACATAATTATATCATACGGTCACAGGATATTTTACATTTATAATGGTTTTGTTATGGACACAACTGCCCAGATGGGTACTGTCCCTCACAATGTGGGACAGGTGGTAACCCTGACCATTGGGCTAGACTTAGCTATTGGCGGCGCGCTACCACGATGCGTTTCACTTCCACTTGGTATAACTATCAACACTGCATTAGAATAGGCGCACGGGGTTTTAAATGTCATTTGTTCGAGAGATGGGGACTCAGTATTTGGCTACGTGCATTTGTGTTTGCTTCTTACTTTTGTGTTTTCAAGAACTGTCTTGCATGCTTTGCATACATTTCAGTATGCACAAACACTGACGTGTGATTACTATTGCAGGCAGGCTGTAATATTCAGCATTTTGATTGCACGTAAACAGCTGACATGTCCACGCCTCCGTGCGGCGCTTCAACATGCCCCATGCACTCACGCACATTTCCTATGTACGTGGATGTGACAGCTCATTGTGTGGATATCTGATTGACCTTAAGGCATAATTAGTGTAAAACTTGCTTTTTTCTAATCGTATGTAAGTCTCGTGTCTGCCTGAGTCTTGGCAATTTTATCCAAAGCTACTCATCATTTGGCGATGACTCCAATGACTTTGAGAGATTTTGCTATCATCTGAAGCTTGGAAAGACAAGTGAAATTAAATATCATTTTGCACTTGCATTGCTTATTTTCTTTACACTGTGAATGTTTACTGTATTATTTATTGTTTTTTTTTTTGTACTTCTTTAAAGTTTAAAGTTACAATTTCTAACTGCTGTAAGGGCTGCTGTTCTGCACTGAAATACATTTTATCTAGTGTTTCCCATTTAGAATTAGGTATCTTGAAGTATCATTTTTGTATGTGCTGTTTTTAGACTAATGACATTAATTGGGAAAGCATCTTTGTATATATTGTAATTAGGTATGTTGTATGACCTACATCTTTCTACTTTATCCACAATGTGTAACATGCAAATATGGTCATTTTGTTAATATGGAATTGTTATGGTTTTTGCAAATGTAAAACAAAAATAAAAATTATTGAAAGAAAAAAAAAAAAAAATTGGGTATCTTTTTGTGGTTCCTTAACATTTGGGCTCCAAACCAATCATTTTAAATTAAGAGGGTCAAAGTCTATACTCTTTTGGCAGGTGAGGTCTGATTTCAACTATCTGAGCTGGGATTGTCTGCTTAACTGATTGGTCTTAGAGCATGATTAGTGTAAAACTTGCTTTTTTTCTGATCATATAAAAGCCTCACATTTGTGCAAAGTTGCTCTTCATGCAGTGGTTGTACTGGTGACTTATATGTACGCAATCTCAAGAAATTTAAGTTTCCCTATAAAGAACACCTCTGAACTTCATCTCAGTTCCACATTACTCATGGGGCAACTAGTTTGCACAGTGAGCAGCAATTACACATGTAGTTAGGACTGTTTAGGTATACCTTTCCTTATTATACCACCAAGGATTTTTGCTGCGCTGGTAGCATCTGGTTTGGGTACTGGGCAGCATTGCTGGATAGGCAAGCCACAGATTTCACCAAGTAAGCACTCTTCCTTCATCCAGTTACAAACAACCACCCATCCTATCCCTTTCAAGTACACATTAGGACCTGCAGCCATGAATGGACACTTTCCTGCTCTCTCTGCATCCAGCTTGGTGGACATGGACGGCCTGAGGTAATGTAGCAATTGCATTATGTACACTGACAACCACGTAATACTGGAACAGACAAATACAGTATGTGAGAGACGTAGTTACCCATTGACATTGGGGGCTAGACTCACACATACAGACACAAAAAGTAGCACGCAGGTTATCAGCAACTAACACACATCACTCACTGTACCCACAAAGACCGCACACATGCACCCACATATGTGGAAGTGTTCATTTGTAACTTACCCAAACCTCAAAAGCCCCTAAAGCCCAGTCCTCAGAAGCTCTGCATGCATGCAAACAAGACAATTCCAATCACAACACATAAAGCCACATCTTATTGTGTCTCAACTATCAAGGCTAAAGGGCAAAACACTCCAGAGCCCAATATTCTGGTCAAAGGAGACTCCATTGTCACTTACCATTAAGTACTAGTATGACTCAGTTATAGTCCACTCAGGCATGAACTACATGAGATGTACTTCCTTTGACTATATGAAGAGAGACATGAATGAGCTCTCAGAATATGTGCAGAAGCAGGAATGAGCAATACCAGCAGAAAATGACCAACTTTAACAAATGTCTTAGCTACTGGTGTCATTCCAAAGGGGTCTAATACTTGTAAGCCTGGGAGGACATGGTTGACAGGACACACTGCTTTGCCAAGGATAGTCTTCACCTCTTACCTCCAGGCTTTCGGATATTGGCCAAAATATTATCCAACACTATAGTGACTTTTTTAAGCATTGTCAAAATGACCAACATTCCAACATAATAAAAGCTACTCAGGACAATCTAAAGGTGTTACTACTCATGATAGGAGTCTCAATATGACTCTGCACTACCTAGACTGCACTCCTTAGAAGCTGGGGAATACTGATGTGTGTGCAGTTACTGAAACATGGTTCAAAGCCATGGAAAGTACTCTAGCAGTGCATGGCTATAATACTTTTCATATGTTTTGAACACCCACTGAACCCAAAAGAGCAAAAGGAAGAGGGGTATCAATCTACATAAAGAATAAGCATACCTCAAGGCTGGTCAAACAGTATGATATGCTTGAGCTACTCCATATTGAACTAACCATGGGAAAAATCAATTCCCATTCTTGCTAGGTGCACGTCTCCCACCGTCAACCAGAAAACTCCCACATCATACCTGACGTTACTAGAATCACTCACCATACAGCTTAATACCATATTCATAGGGGAATTTAAATAGGTGTACATAAAAGCCCTGTATGACCATATGATCAACGGCTTTGAAATGGCAGTATCAGACAGAAATAAACCCAGGTCAAACCATTTAAAAACAAGGCACCTTGGTGGACCCCTGGTATTAATAGGTTGTACAACACAAAAAAGAAAACCCTGTTGAGAAGTAAGAGGAAACGTGCACAACAGAGCAAAAAGCCCCTAGTCAAGTCTCTAAAAGCAGACTTTGAGATAAACATAGCCTCCAAAACTAAGACTAAATTTCAGTTATGTCTACAAACTTAAGGGTAACACCCAACAATGTGAGGGATTATTTGTAGGTGGCATCACCTATACTCAGTCAGAAGATACAGCAAATCATTGGGCTGACAAATTCATCTCAAATTTTACCTCCTCATTCCCCTAAGTTCTCCCCCAAGAAATACCCTCCAGCACTGCACCTCCAATTATCACCAAAGAATAGATTGCCACTGTGATCTCTAAAGCTATAAATATGGCTTAAATGAGGCACAATGACGTACCAGATTGCCTCATAAACAGCTTAAATCAGGGCTTATAAGGCCCATTAGGATCTCTATTTAACCACAGCCTCTGGAATGGCTTTGCCCCAATACAGTGAAGGACAGCAACAGTCTTTCCTCTGCATAAAGCGGGACTATCTAATGACACAGGAAATTACAGTCCCATAATTTTATCTAGTTTTATATGTAAGGCCATGGAAAAAATAAACATGGGCCTGATAAATAATGACATAGGAAACCTCCAAATACTAGAACCAGCCCAATTAAGCCTTGTCAAGGGCAGGTCATGCTTACTGAATCTGGTGGATTTCTTTCAGAAAGTCACTAAAGCATGGATGAAGGTAAAATGGTACATACTTCCTATCTCTACCTGGCCAAGACTTTTGACACGATTTCTACTCAGGTATTATAAATAAACTCACAAAACTCGGCATGCATCCCTACATCACCAGATGGATGTTCAATTTGCTTATGGACAGAACACATATGGTTAAAGTGGGTGAATCTAGATCCAGCAAGAGGCCAGTTGCTAGTGGTGTGCCACAGGGCTAAGTGCTGGGGCAAGTGCATTGGGGAATATGCTTCTCTGAAGTTAAGGCTAATGAGAAAGACCTCTGGATGACAATGTTTGCTCATGAATGCAAGCTGGTGGCAATCATTGTATCCCCTAATGATGTAGGTGTCCTTCGGGAGGGTCCAGCTCAGACATATTATATGTGCCAGAACCATAGCAAAAAACTAAATGCAAAAAATGCATCATAAACTTTGGGAAGTAAAATATACCTGCAGATTATAACATCAATAGCACACCTCTAAGAGTAGACTCAGAGGTGAGAGATCTAGGTGCGCATATAGATAGTAGCCTGAACTTTGACCACCATGTGTCCACAGTGGTGAGGAAGTCCTTCTATATTGCATAGCTTATAAGTAAAGGTATGGCATCCAGATCCAAGGAAATTATAGCTCCACTGTACTCATCCCCAATAATCAAGTACAGTACGTCATTTGGCAGGTACTTGACTAGGCACTTACAACAGCTGGAGTGACCTCAGAGATTCCTCACAAAGAAAATACAGGGTGTGCACAACATGTCCTGTTCAGATAGACTAAACGCCCTATCCCTTTACTCTGCCTCCTACTGACTATTAAGGGGTGACTTATGCCTGACCTATAAAGTACTCACAAATCCAGCCCTGATGGAGCTGCTACACATCTGCAAGTCAAACAGCACAAAGGTTACCCAATCTAGGGATCTTGGACTTATTCAACAACTCAAACAAAACATGATGGATAGACAGACGTGTCTCAGATTTTTGGAACAGGTTTTCTGTTCACATTAAGGAGAGCCCTTTCCTGGCCCACTTCAAATGCAGTTTGGATCAATGGATGGGGAATCACATATTCACACCTTGGCTAGTGCCTATGTCCCTTATGGACAGGGGCAATCTGCAAGATACTCAAGACATAGGCACAAATCTATTCCAACCTATTTCCCCTAAGGACCATATATTGGGTAAAGTCACCTATGAACCCATAAATTATGAGAGTAACAGAGTTGAAATTTAGACAGACAAGAGCAGAGGTTAGCTGAAGTTAAGATATCAAGATTTCTGGGAGGATAAGAGGATACGCTGAGTATGGGGTAGATGTTTAGTACTACAATTTATACATCTAGTATAAAGTCATACATTTTTCACAACAATAACTTCTAAACACTTGTTTAACAAAAACACCAATCAGTGAAAAAACTGCATCTGAAGAGTGAGGGTGTAATAAAAAAACTGATAGAAAAATGTTTAAAGAGACAACAATGGTCTATGCACTACTTTTGCACATAACAGTGCTATTGGCCATTGCTAACCCAAGCCTGGTAGAGGGTGTTGACATAGATGTCTCTTGCGATGATCCTTGGTGGAGGGTGGGGACTTCGCCAGATAGGAGATGTGATCCAAAGAGAAAGGCGCGAGTGGACATGAATGAGTGCTGCAGAGGTGGGGAGATATGCCACAACATCACCATTGCATGTCCACCCCTCAGTCATAACCACAGATATTGCAGGGGAGAGAGAGTGGGTAGGGCATACAAGAAAAAAATCCTAATGGATGCAGATGACTGAGATACCCAGAACACCCTCAAGATGTATGACTGGACCAAGCAGATTATGGAGTAAGTTTGTGGGGGCTGAAAGTAGTTTGGTAGATGCAGTGTAGATGTGGAGCACAGGATAGCAGTGCTGGAGAATGATGTAGGGGAAAAAAAGAAAAACAAAATTTTTTTGTCATATGATCAGATGGCTCTGCCCCTGTGCAGGCAATCATCTCCATTAGATCTATTGTCTCCATCATAGTTTCTCCTGATTAAAATGCACTTGACAGCATATCCCCTTCCACCCTGAAAAGAAAGAAACAAACAAGCTTAATCCCCATCATTTGTCTTTTCTGCCACACTTCCAACAGTTTCTTGAGCCATTAGTTAGAGATAGGTCAAAATCATGGTTCTATCATTGTAGACCCATGGACCTCACCAGGTTCTCAAAGCATGTTGCTAACATGCCCATTGGATTAAAGGGTGTAGGCAAATTAAATCCCTACCCTGCAATTCTAACTGATCTCATTTCTACAGCAATATGTACACTCAGTTATAGTCAAGCTGGAACATTGCAAGGCATGGTGAAAGTTTTTTTATAGAAACTTCAGAGTGTTATTGAACTAGGCTCCTTGTTTTTATCCAAACAAGACTTAGATTATTCCTTTTTATTCTCTAGGCAATTTTCTGACCTCTGTGACTGCTGACCATCGCGTTTTCCCTTTTGCTCATTCAATCCATTATCCCCAAGGTAAGAGCAATTCATGACATTGTCATCAAACAGTCATGTGGTGTGTTTCTTTTATGTCCTTAAACCAAGATCTGGTGGATGATATTGATACCTGCATCACAATTCTATATATCACACACATGTTTTGTGAGCGCTACTGCCATAGGCTTCAGAGAATGAAGTCCACATCCCTGGAGATTAATATTGCACTGTCCTCACCTGTTTAGGAGCTAGTTGCTCAATGGAGAGGACCGAATTCCTACTCAAGGATGGGCTCGCTGCTGGAAGAATTTCACTGCTGCCCTCCTTTGCCCATCTCTTCTATTTCCTCTGCAGCTAATCCAAATCCTGAATTTTGAAGCTAAGTTTCATTCCTCCATACCATAATCACAGGTTATTCATTCACTGGCAGTTTTTCATATATTATATTTTGTCCTGGAGTATGACCAATCTATAGTCATTTGTTTCAGTTCTTGATGTTATGATCTGGGTAGTCTGTAGAAAACAGGATTCCAATTGTTAGATGCAAAGTAACTTTATTAAAACATGTCAAGATCTATATTGCCTTCAAGCTTGCTTTAGTGTTGCAGATAGTCTGACCAGGTTCTCTAGATGAGTAGTTTGCCAGAGATGTTGAAGTCCATAATTATGAATAAAATTATTCACTCAGTACTGATGTTTTTGTTTGGTGGCTACAATAATGACTGCAGTTTTCATGTCCTACCTCATTCCCATTAGTAAGTTAGTTAGTTAGCTAGTTAGTAACCTTTCTAAATTTTACATGCTTAACTGGCAAAATGGTCACACAGTGGGACAAGTTGATAACAGAAAAATCTAGTCTTATTAGTAGCTATAATATTACAATTGAGCTAATATAATTGTACTCATTTAAATATTTGTTAGCACATTCTTTTTCTTTTAATTATGGCATTTAAGCAGTTTCCATATTACATGCTGTCATTTTCACATAAGCTTTAATTCATAGTACCCCACTTTTTTCATGATCACTGACAAGCAGAACCCATGGGAGTATTATGTTTGGTCATTCAAATATTTGTAGATAGAGAGTTTGTTTGTGTTTGTTTACTCATCGATTGATAATGGTTGTATGTAAATAGTAAGTTTTCTCCGGTTGCTTGCTTTCTCACCCAGTAAATTAGCAAATAATAATTGTTTTCAGTAAAGAGAAGTGCCCATTACTTATTACTTTTCCATATTCTGTATTATTTATGAGTGGCAATAAAGGCTCAACCTAACAATATATTTACTAAGAAACTCAGGTGTGATGATATAAAGCACTATCTCAAAAATGGGGAGGGGGGTCTTTGTGTATTTTGTCAGCATGAGTGTGAAACAAATTAATTATTTATCTAAATGCTGTTAATTAAAGTAGCTCTGTTCTAAGAAAAAAGGTCAGGATACAAGAGGTGATGAGGTCAGGCTGTGCTTAATCTGCCAAAAAATAGTTCATTCTTGTTCCTTCAGTCCTTGATCTGGAGCCTTTTACCAAATATAAAAGACAAACTGGACACATTATCAATTACCATATGCACAATTTGTGTTGGAATTGCTGTACTTCTATATAGATGATGTCCATCTTCACTACTCTGTGTAATATGTCTGTTCCGATAATGTATAGCTTATAGGCAGAGATTTCAGTTTAGCATCTGATCCATGGTTGGACAGAATATCATGTGTTGTTAATATATATGGAAAGCGACTACAGTGATCAACCAGGTTATTAAAAAGTTTGACCATATGGCCTGTTGGCATTTTATTAGCTCAGATACAATACACTATACTTTTCTTGGTCGTTCATTGCTAGTAACAAGTAAGCATTGACCTTTGGCTTATTTCTAGAAAAGTTGTATCGAATATTGCTGAAGGACTAGACATTCTGTCCTACTCCTCCATGTCATCACTGCATGCAGAGTCTTAGTTTATATGACAGATTCCTTCTTTGACTAACTCGTGGGAATTCAACCTTATGTTATTTTAGAACATTATCACAGTTAACTCTGTCAAGCCATTCATTAGTAACTTAAAATCCATGATTATCGGCTGTATCTTTCCTATTGTGCATTGGGAAATGTTTAAATGCAAGCCTAAAAAAAGGTCAGTGCCAGTTTATGCAGGATGCAACATTTTATCAAAAGGCACCTGAACAGTTAAAAAGCCAAATTATTGATTTAGAATTCAAACACAAATGTGGTGGCTGTAAGCTTCTGTTAGGAAAGCATAAATATACTAAGAGCTACCATAAAAGCCTGCAGTACCAGTATATCCATGAAAAGTGGGAGGGATACAGATTGTTCTTTTGGAACTAAATTCCCAGAAAGTACTAGCAAACCATTATATGGAAAGGACCTGTGAGACTGACATCATAAATCATCTCTGAAAAACAGTCAGAGATAAATGTTAACAGACCTGGCAGAAATAAATCTTGGACTTTAGTGCCATATCATGGTGACAGCAACACTTTCTTCCAAAACTGCAGATGAAAAGTAATTTTAGAAATGAATAGTGTAGTTCTGCCAAGTGACATGAGAGTGGGAAAAGTTACATTAAGGAACCCGATACCTGTCCTGATAGTTTCTTCAGACTACAACTCTGGAGTAAAACTATGGGTTGCAGGTTCTGGATCCATACAGTCATATTGCTTTTGTTTTGAGACTGAGCAACAGGAAGGATGAGGAGCTGAAATACCTTAGAAAGTCAGTCACTTTCAGTATCCTCAGCCATCTAGACACTCTGTATGTAGTGATTCACTTGAAGCCAGGGTGGTGCAGCGGTAGCGTTGTTGCCTCACAGCAAGAGGTCCTCCTGTTTGATTTTTGGCTGGAGTGCCTTCTGTGTGGAGTCTGCATGTCCTCCCTGTGGTCGAGTGGCATTTGAAAAACATGTGTGAATGGGTATGCCTTCGTTAAAGGTTGGGTGTCAGGCTGGCACCTTGGCACTGTAAAATCTACTACCAATCATTAGCAGACCAGAGTTCTGCTGTGGCAACCCGTAACTGGGAAAAGCTGAAAGAAGAACAACTTTGCTCAAAATTCTTTACAGCCAAGTTCTGCTTTATAGGCAATTCAATTTGTATCTCTGTTTTTGCATATCACCATACATTTCTTTGATACTTTCCCAAGATGAATAAATATAGTTACCTGATTCTGGGATTGTGTGTTTTAAATTTTAGTATTAAGATTTTCCTTATCCATAAAAAGCAGATATTGTCTCTAAGATTAGTCATAACACCTGCCTCAGCAGCTCATCTGTAACAATGCTTTATGAATTAAAGTAATTCACATAGCCTAATGGTTATTGCATTGCTTAAATCCTAAGCTTTTTTCCTATTATAGTACAATGATTTCAATGTGCACTTCTCAAAGTGATTCAACAATTTGCTGGAAGGCTTAATTATATGACTACCATGCTGAAGAGAGAAAACTATTAAAAAAGGTGAATAGAATTGTGCAAAGTTCTGCAAAGACTGCAGAAGAGGATGCATTTTGAGCACTGTCTTCATGAAGTAAATATACAATTGGTGTTTCTGCACTGAAGGATGCACTTGGATCAGTGATTGCGTAATCTAGTGTGAAGCTTGCATTGGAAGCTATTCTTTGATAATGGTTCTACACTTTACTACAAAGGCTGCCTTGGAAGACATGAGTGGAGAACTAAGTTCACAGGAGAATGCAATTGTTGGAGTGTTTGCACTGGGGTATACATTTATATAATTGGATGGACAGTCTGCTGCACATATTATACTGGAGTGTGCACTTGGGGAACCACCTTCATTTGGGCAAATATGCAGCTGTGATCCCTGCACTGAAGTAAGCACTTAGATTAGTGGCTGAATATTCTGCTGTAAAGTCTACCCCAAAGGATGAATCCAGAGAATTGAAATCACTGCTGGATACAGTTAGTGTATTGTTTGTAGTGGAGGACATACATTGATCAGGGATTGCATCATCTAATGCAATGACTGCATTGGCGGATGCTATCAGAGTAGAGTGCTCACTGGAGGATATAGTTGGTGTGGAAGAGTCAAACAAAAAGTTGCTTACACTGACCCATGCATTTTGAGTCTCTGCCCTTGTTACTAAGGATATCCTGTAGAAAATTCATTGATTTTTACTAAGAATGGTTTAGAGATTTGTTAATCAACTTTATTTTTTTCCCTCTTTACCTGTATATCATAAATATGGGATGGACAAGGTCAGTTCTCTTTATAATAAAAGCTATAAAGATGTTAATGTAAAGGTTTACCTTTACAAAGGTGAAATACTCGTGCAATTGCTCATATGAGGGAATTGTAACTTCGAAAAACAAAACCGCGACAGTTTCCAATGTTCAAAAATCAGCAAATTGAAATGCAGATTCGCTGATTTTCGAACTTCGATGTCGAAAAAAATGTAATGTAGTGTAAAGCGGGGGGGCAAGCCCCCCTTCACCCCCCATGTGGGGGGGGGGGCTGCACCCCCCACACCCCACCTACTTTAATATTCTAACTCCGAGATCGCACTACAGTGGGGAAAGGGACCATTTTCCGATCCCCACTATAGTGCAATTTGACCCAAAATGCCGAATCTGCAATGAGCGAATGTCACTGTGCATTCACTCATTGCACATTCAAACATTTTTGTGTTCGACAATTGCAAACTTTGCAAACGCCCTTTTGAATATTTGCTGTTCACCCGTGTGCAAAATGCACACAAGAAGGTAAACCTAATGTAAAAAGGCACATGGCTTTCAAGTCCTCCCGTCTTCAAAAGTTCATAGAAGGTTACTAGGCTAATGGCTCTAGAGCCCTTACAAGCCTAGCCATATTTATGCTGAGCTGTTCCATTTGTTGGTGGTGAAGTTTGCAGAGGTAATGGTCTATGGCAGTTAATACCAACTTCCTCTGTCTAGGAGGGACATGGGCACCACCCCAGGAGTGAATTTCCAGTGACCCTTCCAATGATCTAGGTTTTGTTTGAAGAGAGACAGGGAGGAAGCTGTGTTTTACATGAATTGGAAGCTTGTTCCAGAGAAGTGTCTATGTCTGAGAGATGTATCTATCTCTCCATTATGACCTGGTCATGTCAAAGGCTAGGTTAGGATCCCTGGAGTGAGTGACCTTCATGCAGTTTGATTTACGAATGTGTAGCATCTCCATCAGGGCCAGGTCAGATACTGCCATGTAAGCCAGGCAGAGGTCACCCTGTAGCAACCTGTAGGAAACAGAATACAGTGTCATGGCTTTCAGTCTTTCAGTGTAAGACTTGTTTTGTGTACCTTGTAATTTCTTGGTGAGAAACCTCTGAGGTCTGTCCAGTTGTTGCAGATGTCTGGTGAGGTATATGTAAAACAGATCATTGTACTCAATTACTGGTCTGATAAGGACCAAGTATAATTAAATTATAACATCCTTAGATCTAGATGTTATGCCTTTACTTATAAGATGTGCCACATAGAAGGATTTCCTTGCTACTGTAGATACATGGTGGTCAAAGTCCAGATTGTTGCAATTAGTATCAAGATCATGTACCACTGGGTCCACACTTAGGGGGAAGCTGTCTATAATATTATTGGCAGGGATGTCAACTTTCCCTAAGGGAATAATAATGCATTTTTTTGCATGTAGCTCTAATATGTAGCTTTGGCACCAACCAGTTGTCTGCATTAACCCTTCCTGCAGTATATTAATATAATTGGGGGACTCAATAATTGCTCCCAGTTTGCTATTGTCAGTGAACTTGGTTAGCCACAGGCCATTCAAGTTTGCCTAGACTTCTGAGAAATAAATTCCAAACAGTAAAGGGCCCAGCACAGAACCTTGCAGGATGCCATTGGTGAGGTGAAGTCACCCGCTTTGACAGTATGTGTCCTGTCAGTGAGCCAGTTGGCTACCCATCTGGTAATGCAGAGGTTAAGTCCCAATTGGGAGAGTATTTTATCAAGTAATTAACATTGCTTAAAAGGCATGGTCTACCTTTAACAAATCCGAACCAGATTGGGTTCAGAGTTTGGAGGTTACCAATGTCATTGTTAATAAGGTCCATAATGATTCTTTCCATGGTCTTGCAAATGAGGATAGTCAAGTTCATGGGCCTATAATTCACAGGGTTGTATGATGGGTCCCCTTTATTCAGTGAGATTACTGTTTCTGTACTCCATGCCACCGGAGCATAGCCAGTTCACAGGCTGTGGTTAAACAGTGATCCAAGTGGGTCTACTAGGTCATGTTTTTTGTTTAAAAGACAACCAGGGATGTTATCTGACCCCATTGATGCCATGTTTTTGGCCATGGAGAGCACCAAGATGACCTGCTCTCTTGAGATAATTGGCTGAGAAATGGTGGCAGGTATACTTTGGGGGATGACTGGAGGGGACGGGGGGGGTGAAGTCTGCTCCAAATGTGTCAGCTAGCAGGTTGGCTATTACCTCCAGATGAGTATAAGTGGTGCCATCAACAACCAGGTCAGTGCATAGCTGGGTATTCCCTTTCAGATTTCAGACATAGTTAAAGAATGCCTTCTGAATATCTATAGATAGTGAGATGATTTTTACTTTATAATTAGCTTTGTAGGACTTGACAAGATCTCTAATTTGTTTGTCTAAGCAAGAGAGGGATTTGTTCCTTTGCTGAGCCAGTTCCCTCATGTTCTTGGGCAATAGTTGCTTTCTCTTGTTGTATAGCCTGTTTATACTAGGGGTCCACCAGAATGTTTTTTTTTTTTTGGCAAGACCTGGTTTTAATCTGGTCAGGCACAGCTGATTCTATACAACTGCTGAAGTGGTTATACTAGTTATTGGTGTACACCTCTGCATAAGAGTCCATGTTATCTGGTTGAAGGGGGGCTTGAAAATTCTTATACCATTACTTAGTAGGAGGTAATTTGTCTCTGAAAAATTCTTAAGCATTTTTGAACTTCATGAGGTATCTGCTCTTATAATTACATCAAATAAGACTGATTTATGGTTTGGTCTTACCAGGCAGGACATCACACTGGGGGTGGGGGTGCAGTGCTCTCCCTCGTTAATGAGTACTATGTCCTGGACATTTGAGACTCTTGTAGGTGTGCTGACTAGATGTTCCAGAGCATCTGCACTGACAAAGTCCAAGAAGCTTTAAATCAACATGTTTGTGGTCATGTATATTTCCCAGTCAATGGTATTATAATTAAAATCACCCATGAGTAAGGTGTTGGGCTGTATAGCAAGTGTCTCCAGTAAGTCCTGGAATGTGGTATGGTTTTCCTTTTTCATGGTAGGGGACCTATAGCTAGCTTTGATATGGTAGGGGGCTTTGCCTATAGTTAATTGTACATTGAGTACCTCATGAGAGTCATTCTGTTTGACCAGTCTCAAGGTGTACTTATCCTTAAGAAAGATGGATACACCTCCTCCTTTGTTTTTTTCATGATCAGTTTGTGGTCTGAGTGTATGGAAGGCATTGTAGACCTGCATGGCTGGGGTGCTTTCTGCTCCTTTGAACCATATCTCGGTGGCTGCACAGATATTAACATCTTCCAAATTAAGGAGTGGTTCCAGGGAATGCAGTGTCTTACTGAGACTCCTAGCATTAATCAGTAGTGCCTTGAGTTTATCTAGAGAGGATTCTATGTTGGGAGGTTGGTTATTTTGACACTGCCTAAAAAAGGCATAATAGGGGTGGCTAATGCCTTTGCCAGTATATGAAAGTCTAGAGGAGACAGGTGCACACCATCTCTGGCAAAGAAGAGTGGTCTGTCGACCATGTCTTCCCAAGCTGACAGCTATTGGATCCCCTTTGACTGACAACCCAGAAGCTAGGCCAATTGTTAAAGTCAATCATTTTTTGTTTGTCTTGTGGCATCATCCTTAAAGAAGGTAGAATGCCGCTTTAGGCTAGGCTTATACCTGCCTGTGACACATAATCTGAGAACTCTGTCATGTCTCTCTTCATATAGTCCAGTGAGGTAAGTCTCAAGTCATTCACCCCCACATGTACTATGGCAGAGTCATACCGGTACTTGTAATGGGGTGACTTAAGTGCTTGAGTGACTTGACAGATCCTGGCACCTAATAGGCAGCTAAACGTAACCAGCTCCTTATCTATCCTGGTGAGGGGAACATCCGTGTGTCTTACAGTGGAGTCACCTATGACCATTACATTAGGTTTTGTGGTGTTACGCCTTATGTACTTATTTGTTGAGACACTGTTTTGTGTGTTATTATCTGTTGTGGTTGTTTTTTGCATTGTTATGTGTGTAAGTGATTTCCATTTGGGAGGCCTATGATCTTTTGGTAAATTACTAGTGAGTACTTCTGTATATGTTAGTTCATGTGTCATGTCCTTATTTAGTGTGGGAAGTGTGTGTGTGTGTGCTGACAACCTGTTTGACATTTGATTATCTGAGAGTCTTGCTTCCAATTTCATAGTGTAACTACATCTCTCACATAATGTATTTGTTTGTTTCAGGGGTAAGTTGTTGTCAGTATACATGAGACACTTGTTACATTTCCTCAGGATGCTCACGTCTATCAGGTTGGCCAGAGAGATGGTGGGAAACTGCCCATCCATGACAGCAGGCTCTCACTGTATGTTTTATTAGGTAAGGGAATGGGTTAACTTGACAGGACTGTGCTGGTAGTGCTGAGACTACAAGAGGGACCTATACTTTGTGTAGGCTAAGATTACTCAATAAGGCAACGCTGCTCAGTGCACAACTGAGTTGCACCTAGAGCAGCAAAAATGCTTGGAAGGGTTTCACTGACAGCTGTTTTGGGAAAAACTAAGATTCTAGACTTTTGCATCTATACAGGGCACTGCTAACTGCCACTGTGCAAAGAGCAGCACCACACAAATGAAAGGCTTAAATATGAGCAAAGAGAAATAGGTTTTAAGCTAACTAAAAATCAGGAAAGCAAACAATATGCCTTCCACCAGCAATTCCCAACTCAGACAGGGTAGATCAGCACACTTCTGTCACAAGGGTGCAGGAAACCACCTTTTTTAATGCAGAATAGCTGGTTTGGAGCCCATGGATAACAAGACTACAGAAACTATCGACAACAGCCCTAAAACTAACAGATACAATGTAATAGAATGCAATTAGCTACTCCCTTCTTTTTAACATCTTTACTAACCAACTTCACACACCATGTCCTCAGTCATCCCTCATACAGTGCGCAGATGATTCCACAATCATCTCCATTGCTGACAACCTCTCTGACCTGCTAACCCTGACAAAAACATCTTTCAACCTCACTGTAACATGGCTTACTGATAACCAACTCATACTTAACCCCTAAAAAGACTAAATGTCTTCTCCTCTTCCCAAAATCCTTCTACCATCTTAAATCCTCATTCACCATCTCCTCCCTTAACAACACTACTATCACAGCTGAAACCCACACTAAGCTCTTTGGAGCAATTATAGGCAACCAACTTAAATTTGACCTTCATGTACTTCACTGTATCAGTAAAACTCACCAAAAGTTTTGCCTACTGTATAGAAACAAAAGGTTCCTTACACCCAACTCCAGAATCTCACTTGACAAAGCATACCTTCTCCCTAACTCTTCTACAGATCGCAAATCTTATATAAATTACAGTTTTCATTACTCTCCAAACTCGAAACCATCTACAACAAAGTTGATAGATTTGCAGCTAATCTGCCTTCTAAATCACACTGCTACCATGCTGTCCGGGCACTCAGCTAGCTAGAGTTTCCTAACCAAATCTTATTTACTCAACTTGTCATCATGCGTTCTATCCTGAACCAGCCCTCCTCCTCCTGCCCTAACATCTCCTCCCTTGTCTCCCTCTATAACTCCCCTCGATCCCTCAGAAGCTTGGACCAATGTCTCTACTGGACAGAATCTCTACAGGTCCTTTCCTGCTCTTTCATGGAACAAGCTCCCCATGACCCTCAGAAATATTGCCCATCCCCATGAAGTAAATAAAACTCCAGAAATCACCTTAATAACAGCTGGACCTGTCACTGCAATCATCCACCATGAACCCATTCCTTTCTTGGTCATTACCTTCTCCATTCCTCTCTTTCCTTCCTATTCCTCCCTTCCCTCTAATTATCTTATCAAAACCAACTCCTTTGACACTGTCTCCCACTCTATCCTTCTCTCTAAACATTCGCAACTTAATTTCTCCCCAGCAACCATCTCTTGGATTAACAGCTATCTCGCTGATAAATAACAAGCTGTCAAATGGCTATCTGTTCTTTCTCCTTTTCTCCCTATTAAAACAGGTGTCCCTCAAGGCTCTATTCTAGGTCCCCTTCTTTTTAATATCTTCATAATCAACTTCACACATCTTGTCCTAAATCATCTCTTATTCAATTTGCTGATAATTCTATTATAATTTCAATTGCTGATAACCCCTCAGAGATGCTATACCTGACACAAACCTCATTCAGTCTCACTGAAACCTGGCTTACTGATAAACAACTTATACTTTACCCCAAAAAGATTAAATGACTTCTTTTCTTAGCTGCATCGCTCTCCCATCTTAAATCCTCCTTTGCTATGTCTTCTCTCAACAATACTACTCTTACACTTGATTCTCACACAAAACTCCTTGGCACAATCATAGATCATTAACTTAAATTTGAGCTTCATGTACATTACTGTATCAAGAAAATCCACCAAAAGTTGGGCCTTTTATGTAGGAAAAGAAGATTCTTCACACCGGACTCCATAATCCCACTTGCCCAAGCTTACCTTCTCCCTAACCTATTCTATAGCTCTCAAATCTTAACTAACTTACAGTTCTCTCTTCTTTCTAAATTGGAAACCACCTACAATAAAATCACAGCACTGTCATGCTCTACTTACACTCAGTTGGTTAGATTTCCTAACCAGCTCTTATCCACTCAGCTGCTCATCATCCATTCTGTCCTTAACAAGCCCTCTGCCTGCCCTAACTTATCCACTCTGCTCACCCTATATATGCCCTGTCAGTCCCTCAGAAGTTCAGATAAATGTCTCTTACAGATATACAAGCCAAATAAATCTATTGGCCAAAATCCTTACAGCTACATTCCTGCTCTTACTTGGCATAATCTCCCTCTTTTCCTCAGATCTATTCCTGAAGTCCAGGAGTTTAAGAAAGCTCTAAAACTTACCTGTGTAGTACCTGGATATGTCACTGTAATCACCCTACTTGAATTTCTTTCCAAATTTCTCATACTCTGTGGACAATCAGCTTCTCTTTCTTTCCTCCTATTTATTATGTTTCTTTCTTCATTTCTCCTATATATGTTTTATATTTTAATTTTTCAAGTAGTCATCTTCTCTTTGTATGTATAGCTGTTATATTTATGTCCATATTTTTATTTATATTGTCCAATTCTTGTGAAGCTTTTCTCCCCGGGCCTCCACTGAAAAAGGGCACTAGCTCAGTTGGACCAGCCTGGTTAACAAATGTCAAGTAAGTAAATAAATAAGACAGTCATCTACTACTCTCCATACTCCTTCACTTCTTATTTCTGGAACCATGCTCTCTGCATCCTAATTGCAATTTGTTTTATATGTTAGATATCTTCACCTACTGTAGCTTATCAAACAAACAGCTTTGAATTGTACAGTTGTCCACTGATGACAATCCAAATGTGTTTTTGCCATTTTAGTTATTACCTAATCCTACACTTACTACTTAGTTTAAATGTCTCTGTTGCTGTTTCTCCTACTTGTACTGTTGTGGACAATTACTTAAATATTTTATTGTATATATTTTACTGTATTTTACTTCAATCTTGTAATAGTTTTACTGTGGAGCTTTTCTTCCTGAGCCTCCTCTGAAAAGGACATTAGCTCATTTAGACTATACAGGTCAACAAATGTCAAATAAATAAATAAAGCAGTAGTAGACATTTTTTTGCTATAAAGTACAAAACAAATTGCAAATAGCATAAGCAAATGCTAAAGTACAGTTACAGTATATAAGAGAAGTCCAAAAAATACTTATTTTTGTCTTTTCACTAGTATATTGCTCCAGGAGAAAGCAGACTCTCAGCAATCAGTAGCAAAGTTGCCAAATGATGAACAGCTCTGAGAATGTATGCCAAAGTCCATGTAAAAGCAATAAATACAAAATAAAGCTTAAATATGAGCAATGAGAAACAAATTTTAAGCTAACTGCCAATTAGAAAAGCACACAATAGACCCTTCACCAGCAATTCTCACCTCAGACAGGTTAGATCAACAACACTTCTGCCACAAATGTTAAATATCTGGTTTGGAGCCCAAGTGTAACAAGACCACACAAACTACCTACCACAAACCTACCACTAACAGATACAATTTAATACAGTGCAATTACATACCCTAACAGTACCTTTTTTTTGAAACTGCTAAAGTACAGTCACAATGTACAAGAGAAGTGCAACAAAAATACTTAGAGCCCTTCTGTGTGCTTCCCAGCTCAGCTAGACCAGGTACAAACCTACTGCCACTAGATGAATATTCCCTGTCCTCCTAGTGTGAAAGCACAGTAAAGGAGTGTCTCGAGTGAAATGCTACCACAAACAAACTTGAAGATATGGATACAGCAGTGTACTTTAAACAGCTTATAAAAGTGTGAAACATTCCTTTACATATCTACACTGTGGTATAGGATATTACTAGGCTTACTGCCTTTGAGGACCATTTAAAGTCAAGCCAATTTCCCTTCGTAAGGTGGGAATCAAACCCTGTGACTTGTGTCTGTGAGATAAGCATCTTAACCATTATACCAGCCCACAACATCTGCTTTGGTTAGCTCATAATTTCTGTTCCATTTTGCTTTTGTCTGTGTCATAGCTATCCTTGAAACCCTCAACCCTATAATGAATTACATTACCCAGCTATGCTTGGCAGTGGCTTAAGGATCTTGACATCCTCTGTATGAAACAATGCTACAGTAAAGACATCATAAACAGACTCCCTGCCAGCTGACAGTCATATAATCTCATGTTCCTTAAGCCTTATCAGCTGTACCCCTTACTCTTAACCAAAGCAGTATTGTATTATTCTGTCTTGTGGTGTCCCTTCTCCAGGTCTCAGCCATGTTATATCCCCTAACCCTTATCATTCATTTCAGTTCTATTTATCATATAATTTCCATGACTGAGTGTAGTAATAGGCCCAAAGCATATCCCTTGTGTTATCTCTCATATGGTGCATACAGCTCAACTGTTTAAGTCATTCATACCCCAACCACTCAAATTTAACTAGTTAGTCAAATTTGTACAAATTAGGTGAGAAAAATGGGCCATTTTCTCAAGAAAGAGACTTGAAACTGTAGAGAAGAAACAGCAACATTGCAAAGGGTTACATTTCAAAGCACATACAATCAGTTTGTCTTTAAGTTTTATTTAGAAAACATACTCAAGATATCTCATAACAAAGAGAAGACCGTAAAAGTTATGCACAAAGAAGTAATAAACACTTGTGCACCTCATGTTTCACAGTTAGAATACATTTATTATTTATGATAACAGGTATCATACCTGCACCATATTGTATAGTCTGTAAACTATGGAATGGTTTTATATATAAAACGAAAAACAAAGTAACTTCACCAATGTTACCAATACACAAAACTTTTCAAAGATGAATTAAATCCAGCTAAAAAAGTATGGAACACCAAACTTAGCGCTTTCATTCACTTTATTTGACGTGAACTTCATCAGAAAACAACTCTCCCAGACATTAAAGCACTTTATATAATAAAACAAGTCACATGTTCTATGATTTCAATCATCAATTAATTCCATTAAAGTGAAAAAGTATAAATATGTATGAAAAAAATGAATATATATATATATATATATATATATATATATATATATATTCTAAATTGTAATATAAAAAGACACAAAGTAATATATATTGATCAATATAAAAAAGTATTTGTATATAAAAAAGTATATATATATATATATATATATATATATATATATATATATGTATATATATATATATATATATATATATATATATATATATATTTATTGTAACAATAGTACTTTTGAATTCATTTTGTTTGTAAGAAACATTTTATATTGACTAAATCATTCAGTCCTGGAACATGATCTCCTCCTAAATATACTTGCCAAATAGATTCTTTACATTCCAACAAAATTTTGTTATTTCCAGTAAATACACTGTTTTCAACACTGTCCAAAACAGAAAAAATAAACTTTTTAAAATTGTTACACTTAGTAGAATGTTTGCCCAGTGCATTCATCATGTCCTTTTTTTTAATTGCTAAGATGTGTTCACTAATTCTTTTTTGAGACTTTTTGTAGTCATCCCTACGTAATAACTAGGGCATGACTGGCACTGGGCTAAATACACAACCATTTCACTGTGACAAGTGTAATACTTTTTGGACCAGTGTATAATATTTAAATGTGAAAAGTAAACCGAGGAATAATTACTTATAAACCTACACTGCTTACAGTGGTGGCAAGCATAAGTGCCCTTGGTGTTAATATTAACTTGTTTGTCAGTGGCACATGTATCTACTTTTTTCTCTAGTAAACTCTTTAGGTTTACAACTTTTTTGAAGGTGAAATTGGGTCTTATACCTATGACTTTAGCCAATTTCTGATTACCTAACACTACCTTCCAATTTTCAACTATAATGCTTTTAATGAGCCACATTTCATTAGAAATAGGCAAAACAAAGGCATTAGTAAATTCTTTATTCTCAATAGGAGTGTTGCTAGTGGAAAACACTGAACAAATAGTCAGAATAGGACCAGCTTTGTTGTTTCTCAACACCATAACTTCTCTTTCAATAGACTCTAACCATGAAATATGGTAACCTCTACCCAAAAAGAAAGTTCTCAAAGTTTTCATTTCGCCATAAAAGGTACTGTCTTGCAAAGTTAATCGACTCAGCCTGATGTATTGTCCCTTAATTACTCCTCTTTTCATGTGTAATGGGTGTATACTTTCTTTATGCAAGTACTGGTTGGCAAATGTAGATTTTCTGTGTATTGTACTACAAAATTGTTTAACTGTAGAATCATAATGCAAGTTAAGGTCAAGAAAATTTAAACTTGATCCATAACCACCTAGTGAAAATTTTAAAAAATAGGTGGTACTATTTAAATAACTTACAAAGATGTTAAACTCATCTAATGTACCTTGCCAAAGAAAAAACAAGTTGTCTATGTAACGACGATAAAAAATTATGTTTTTTCTATAACAACTGTTGTCAATGAAGGTGCTTTCCCAATTTGCCATAACCAAATTGGCGTAAGATGGAGCCACTCTTGCACCCATTGCAACACCTGAAGTCTGCTTATAAAAATTTCCATTAAATGTAAAGAAATTATTATACAATATTAATTCCATTAGAGTACATACAGTGTTAACCTTCACATTATTTAAATTACTGTATTTAGTTAGATACTCTCTCAGATGTTCAATACCCTTTCCTTGATCAATACAAGTGTACAAGGACTGAACATCCAATGATGCCATACAGAAATCTGTACTAGATGGTGTTAAATCCCTTAGTAGTTCTAACAAATGCCAAGAATCTTTTAAATAATAGATAGAACTCTGAACTATGGGATTTAAAATGTAATCTAACCAAATGGATAGAGTCTCAGTCTTGGATTTGCTGGCAGATATGATAGGCCTAAAGGGGGGATTAGACATGTTTTTCTGCAATTTTGGAATACCAAACAAAACAGCCATTTTTGGATATTCTACTTGTAAAAAGCTGTAACTTTGGTGATCCAACTCACCTTGACAAAACATGTCAAATAAAAATGTGTCCAATCTTAAGTAACTTTTCTTACTAAAAGTAAAATCTACCTTCTGATAGGTGTTTTCATCTGATAACAAAAATTCCATGGGCTCATAATATTGTGTGTTGTCCATTATAACAATACCCCCTTTGCCCGCTTTCATTAGTCATATTTCACTTTTGTTCCTTAATGCCTTCAAAGCGTCAGTTTCTGATTCATTTAAGTTCTTATCATGTTTGTTAGGTAAAATGTCTCTAATGGCTCCTTCACACGTTTTGAAATACTTGTAGTGTACCTCTTAATGGTGGATTATAAGTACTTACTGTTTTTGGACCTGTGTGTGGCATAATACAGTTTATGTCTTGCAATATATATTTCAAGTTTAACTTCCTCAAAGTTAACCTGAAATCTATAATAGTCTTGGCCAAATTGAAAGTGTTAGAAGGAATAAAAGAAAATCCCTTTTTCAAGAGATTTATAATAGGAACTGAAAGAGGAGTCTTAGATAAATTATGAATTTGTATATCATAATTAATGTGACTATTTTCATCTACCATCTCTTTTTGTTCCTGAGCCTGCCTTTTGGCTGGTTCTGAGCTCCTTTGGACCAAGTGGGTGCCATCTTGTTCCCTTGTTTGTCCACCAAAAAAGGCACCGTGTTTGTTGTTCCTTCATTGGTGTTGGTGTTATTGTTAGTGTTTGCAGTACTATTTGAAAGTGTTCCCGGCATTTCACCATTTTGATTGTTTGAACATTTATCACAGTTAGCAATACTTTTAGTACCAGATGTAGCTTTCACATTGTTATTATCACCACTCACATTTGTACTGCTGACATTATTGTTATTATTCCCTTCACCATTAACACAGATACTGTTCGTTTCAGATTCACGAGCATCCAAAAATTTAGTGTTAACAGTATAAGCAGTCTTATTGGCATAAGCCAAAATGTCGCGCTTAAATTTCTTTTGCTTCCTAGCCACTATTGTTGCCCTTTGTCTATCCGCCTTTGCTGTAATACTATAATATAAATTATTAAACATAGGAAAACATGAAAAGTTCTTAACTTTTTTGTCCAAGTCACTCATTTGATTTTTGATGTTCTCCACTTGTTTAGTATAATGTTCAGTTAAAGTAATCATCATTTTAACACCAAAGTCATTAAACATGTTCATTAACTCATTGAATAAACTGTCGCCAAAGGAAACACAATTCGGAAATTTGTTGATTCTGAGCCCCTGTGGTACGCATTTTCTTTTTATGCACTCGGTTAGATAACTGATTTCAATGTCTAACATAACATATTTTAAAGTTAATTTTTCTAAGTCATATATGGTCTGCTTACAATTCTTTTGAATGGATAACAAATGCGCGTTAGAATCCACGTCTGTACTCACTGAGTCAGTTGCTTCACTGTTTTTAATGTTCGAAAAAGGATTCATTGATTCTTGTAAAATATAATCCAACACACTATTCGGACCCACCAAAGGCTCTCCAGACGTGCCATTGTCACATTCTGCATCCGGTGTGCTAGAAAAAATCCAGTTAGAAACACTTCCTTGTTGACTTCCACAAGGCGCTGCGCTGTTACCACTGACTTTTTCAAGCCCCTTTTGAATGGCTGAAGTAATCACACTAGTAATTTGCTCCGAAAACTGAGCAAAACCGTCTGGGACTAGATGAATAGATAAATTGAGTAGAGTGTCCTGTGACATACTTGAAACCAAAACAAAAAAGAAATCCAGTCTTTGAAACTAAGAAACAACCACAAAATGAAAAACAAAGTAACTTCAATGGAACCAATACACAAAACTTTTTGAAGGTGAATTAAATCCAGCTAAAAAAGTATGGAACACCAAAATTAGCGCTTTCATTCACTTTATTTGACGTGAACTTCATCAGAAAACAACTCTCCCAGACATTAAAGCACTTCATATAATAAAACACTAAATATAAAAAAATAAAAAAATAAAACAAAACTATGGATAACAATAAAAAAATAAAACAAAACTATGGAATGGTTTTATATATGTTGGTAATATCTGCTAAGATTTCAATGATCAGAGTGGTCAAGCTACCATAATGGCGAAGAATATAGGTCATGGAAATGTGGTAAATATGGTTACATTGTTATATCAATGGCTTTAAAAACATGAAGCAGATTAATTATCTTGCTACTATGTCCTAAGCCTCACAGCAATTTGTTAATTAGAATGGGCACATGATTGTAAATTAAAAACTAAAAAAAATTAACCATGATTGTTCACAGCAATGTTGGGTATGGGGGTAAATAGAGCCCATATGTTATCCCCCCACCAAACTGACAAAATATGCAATACTCATGCAATCTTTTCTATCTTGGTTTGATCCAAAATTAGGGACTGTCAAGGTAGTCTTTGTAATTTAAGGGTTCAGTTTTACTGATATTGTGCTAAAAAGATTAACACTCATAAAGGAGGAATTAACTTTTGTCAGTAATGCTGAGAAATTAGCATGATGAGTGTTGCAAGTTGAAGATGTATACTGAAGGTTCTTGGATAGTATGCTAAATATTAGCAAGTGAATTTTCCATTCTCTTACTAGGAAAATCTAGAAAAGTCATTTTTCAAATCTGCCTCTTGAGCACAAAAGCAATCTTAGCACATTAGTTAAAATCCCATTAAATCAACACTTTTTAATGAGAGAATTCAACTATCCATCAATAAACTGTCTGACTTACATTCTTAATGGTTGGCATGCCCAACACTTCCTTGACAATATAAATGGTAACCCACTTTTACAAATAGTTAACTATCCTACTAGCTGACTCAATATCCTCAATCTAATCCTTTCAGTTTATGGCTACTTCCTGGACATCTCCATATGTATCAACTGGCCTTGCTAAATCAGCGCATAAAGTAGCAACCTTTTCCCTTAAAACTGTTGGAAGTTTCCCTGCAAATACCTTTGTGTTTAGTGATTTTCTCACAACCTTTAATTATTTATTTTTTTACTTATTTTATTTATTGACATTTGTTCATCAGGGAAGTCTGACTGGGTAATAAATACCCATTTTCGGTGGAGGCCTGTGGAGAAAAGCTCCAGAGAGTTAGATAGATCAAAGAAAAAAGTTGTATAGATTTGATTAAAAAAAATATATATATATATATATATATATATATATATATATATATATATATAGATATATATATATATATATATATATATATATATATATATATATATATATATATATATATATATATATATACGCATTCCATATGACAGTGGACTACATAAGATGCAATAACACATGATGAGTCACCAGTGATATAATAATAATAAACAAATATGACAATCAGTATATAAAAAAATGATTAGACATATAGTCTATTACGCTGGGAAGTAAAAAAAACAACATACAAAAAGAAGTTCTTTCTGCAGTCTCAAACACTAAGAATACATCATTCAAGGGTGGGATAATATACCAGGTTGCCTAACTATAAATGTCAAATATGGCCTATCTGAACCTCTACTCAATGTCTATAATCTGAGCCTTTCCAGTTATTGCATTCCTGAAATCTGAACAACAGCCATTGTAATGCCATTATACAAGGATGTTCTGACCATGGACCCTGGCAATTATCCTATTAGTCTCACTAGCCTCATATGTAAAGTTGTGGAACATATTATCTCAGAACCACAGTAATTTGGACATTTATAAAATCTCTAAACCTTGGATTCTCATCAATTTGGCTCTATCTAAGGGATGTTCTGCCTCTTTAACTTCATTAATTTCTTTAAAAAGTAACCATAGCAGGTTATGCAGTATTGCATATCTGGGTCTTGCCAAGGCCTTTGACATTATTTCCCATGCAGGCATTATTGAAAGACTTGTAAATCTAAATGTATATGTGGTGGATAGCTAACTGGTTGTTTGGAAGAACCCATGTAGTTAGAGTTGGAGATGCCACTTTTGAAGGCAAAAAGGTTACCAGTGATGTACCAGATGACTCACTGTTGGATACTCTCCTATTTGGTATCTACTTCTCAAATCTTCATGACAATACTTTTGGCCTATCATTATCAAAGTTTGTAGATGCTTGTACATTGATTGTTGCTATTTGATCTTCCACTGAGTCACAATTGCTCTAACATGGGTTAGTCCATGTTAAAAATTGGTGCAAGGACAAAGGTCTCAATTTAAATATGAAAAAATGTAAAATATACTTCATTATAATTAAAACATTTCCACTTTCCATATAGTTGAAACACCTCTGTAATCAGATTCTGTCATATGGTATCTAGGCACTCCTGATGACAGTCCTTAGCATTTGATCGTGGTACATCTGCAGTTGTTCACAAAATCTTCTATCTGTCTCACATAATGTCCAAAATCATCACCACTAGATCCAGAAAAGTCTTAATTTCTCTTTATTCATATTTCATCAGACAGTTTATTGAATATAACAAACCTTTTGGCAAGTATGTGTCTAAAAATATCACTCAGTTTGAGATATCACAGAGATTCATATCTAAAAAGATCAGTGGTCTCAAAAATTGTAGCTATCACGACAGAATGGGAATCATTTCTCTATTCTCAGACTCCTCCACAGAGAACTATGTCCAGCCATTCAAGCCATGAAAGATTCTAACCTCTTTGACATCTTAGTCCTTCAAAGAATGAATGGTGCCTCCAATGCCCAGATGAAGGAACTAAGCCTTCATCATACAAATACAATATGTTAGCACCATAAATTCATATCATGGTGTACGTATCACATCTGGGAGGCAAACCCTTGCCACCTTGAGGGTAAACCTAGAGAGCTGGCTGTGTAGCTTCAAATTCTCCATTGTTCTATCTTGTCTTTTCCTCCTCGGTGCTTGAGGGGACTTTTGTGTAGGGTTTTTTGATTGGACTTGTAATGCTTTGCAGACTGATTTCATAGTGCCTACAAATGAACTTGTTAGAGTGCAGATATGGAAATACATTTACAGATCTGAGGTTGTACTGGATAATATATTAAACATCACTAAGTTTATTTTTCATTCTTTTACTTGGAAGATCAATATTCTCAGTCTTCCACTGTACATCCCTACATACCAGACATGTAGTTGTATTATGTAAAGGTTTAGGTTAGTTCCACTTAGGTTACTGGAAGAATAACGCTAGATATACTTCACTACAGTTTTAGAATGAGATTTTTTTTTTTAACTGGAGTAGTCAAAAATTTTGATGAGATGTGTTTTTCATTTTATTAATTTCTTCCCTTTCTATAGAAGCTTGTTGTGGAATTTGTAGACATGTTACACTCTCTAAGGCAGAGATTTCAGTTATGCACACTTTGCTTGAAGATGGGAGAATGGTCTGTATAGAACAAAGTGAGCTCATTAGTCAGTGTATGTGTTCAACCATCTGTTGACCTGTGGTACAGTGTGTTGATTTCCTGATCTCCAATAAGCCTTTCCTAGAGTATGATCTAGTTGGCCTAAGTGGTGTAAATTGCTCATATCACTTTGGGTATCTTTAGCCTGTCAGCAATATTATGATGCATTCAAAATGTGAAATTCATATCTGTAGGATACCTGTTGATCTGTGCCAAGTTACTTGAAGGTTGGATTTCTGAGCTTTTGGATCTCTGATATTAAATATATTTGTTTCACTAAGACCAACTGCATATGTGACCTCTAAAGATGATTACTGAGGATGTCTGGGAAACATTCACCCCTTGGCATAAGTCAGTCAGATTTTCATAATTGCATTACTTACACTGTATAGTCTTGTGGCTGAGACATTACTATACAGGTGCCTGACTGACAATGCCACTAATGTCAAAATCATTTAGCTAACTTCTTTGTTATTCCTTGGCTTAGTGAGGAAATAAAGACTTTCTTTGAGTTTATAGAGATGGAAGTGGAATCATGCATGGGTAATACCATAAAATCAGATCTTGAGTTGCGCAACTTGAACTTAACTCAGATTTCACATGACAATCAGGCAGATTCAATAGCACAGTGTTTGTATAGAGCCACCCAAACATGGTAAGCACCGTAGCATGCTAACTACAACATAAGCAACTGAATTGTAGGCTAATCAACCAATCCAAGATGGAGTAGCTATTAAACAAACTATAAAGCAATCATGCAGACTGAGTGCTGGTTTTTCCCGCAAATTCTAAAACCTATTGGAATACAGGAATGAAAAACAGTCTACACAGAATGATTGTTAGAGGTTGCTGTTGCTTTAATTCATGTGTATTTGCAACAGGCTGAAGCCTATGCTACTGCTGTTGCTAATAGACTATGATCAAGAAGAGTTTTCAGACCCTGGTTAATTTATCCTTGCATGATGTGGAAATTGTAAAGTGCTACAGGGTGGACACAGACACACTGCAGGAACACTGTAACCTCTGTCATACTCAACTCAGATACAGGGCGAGCTAAGGGGAACCAATACCAGTGGAGATAAACGTATGTGTAGCACTTAAAATATTAACTACGTAAACCTTTCAGAGACCAACAGGCATCAGTATACAGGATCCTCCATCAATTCCTGAATGCTATTATCCAACATGCCAGTGACCACATACATTGTCTCTGTAATCCTGAGGACAGGGCCAGAAATATGAAGAAGTTTTAAACTGTAGCACACTATCTTGAAGTACTGGGTGCCATAAATTGTACAAATATTTTAATCAAGGTACTGACTGGGGAACAGGGATGGGATGACATAAATAGAAAGAACGTCTACACTATTAACTGCCAAGTCATGAGAAATGCTAAGGAAATCATCTTGAATGTGTTTGTTGGCAATCAAGGCAGTTACCATGACTCACATATCTGGCATATCGGGCACACCTCCCAACTGTATCAGATATTCACTAGGGGTGATATCCTACCAGGTCATTTATTGGGGGAATACAGGTTATGCACTGGAACCGTGGCTGATGACACCAATCAGAAATGCGCACACACACACACACACACACACACACACACACACACACACACACACACACACACACACACACACACACACACACATGCGCACACACACACATGCTCGCACACACACACACACACACACACACACACACACACACACACACACACACACACACACACACACACACACACACACACACACACACACACTCTTACGAATGCCATAATGAGGCACACACTCAAACCAGAAATATCACCGAGCATGTTTTGGTTGCTGAAGTTGCGGTTCCTGTACCTAGAAACATCTGGAGGAGTCATGTAGTGAAATCTTTACCTTCTGTGCCATGCTTCACAATATCATCCTGAGAAAACAGCCTTCAGCAGGATCAACAAGGGGAAGGGGCACACATCCCATCACCAGTGTCAAGGTCATGAAAGCCACATGCAGGTGAGGAGTCAGAGCAGGAACCAGTAGCTGCTGTGGGTGTAGGCAAATGTAGGCATGCTCAATATAGCCTCATATTTGCTAAGAGGCAATCCATAGCACACTCACTCACACCTAAGGGGCTAAATTCTTCATCCTATGCGCATACATACAGTAGAATTAATGTGAAACAATGCTCACAACCTTTACCTATCAATGTGATGGCTCTGTACTCCTAGCATCAGACAGACTCACTCTTGAACTAAAACTGTAGCAACTGCTGGATTTACAAGGTAAGTGCTGAACCTGGAATATTACAACAAAATTGTGTAATAATACAAATGTCTGGCATATCCTTGCATGTTGTTACTTGGTAATGTAAGCAAGTAAAAGGAGGGTGATTGGTGCAGCAATGGCTTCGACATGTGACAGCAGAGACTTATGCGAATACATGTGTCCTCTGTCAAGTAATAGGTCTCAGGCATCACAGATTCACACATTCATACCTCTCAAAAGTATTGATGTTTACCAAATGTCCTCACTTTGGCCTCATACTTTTGTACTGACATATCATTAAAGAGAGAAGTTAGAAATTAATGAGACACATTTCAGTTTCAGACTTCATAACCCCCAGAAGATGCTTAAAAATACTGATGCAAAAAGTGTTTTGATTCTATCAACTGTCTATCTTTGTAAGACCAAAATATGTAAAAAGTACCATTAACAAAACAACATTACAAACACAGATATGCTAAGCACTAAGTCAGCTATGCTCCCTGACCATCAGACACAAAGCTTATGTATTCCTGGATCCAAAATATAAAAAAACAAGGACATGGCACAATTATTATCATTTACACAGTATTTGTGTGTGTGTGTGTGTGGGGGGGGGGATTGCAGGAAGCCTAGGCTGACACATAAGGTAAGTGAGAGCATGTGAGTAAGAAAGAGAAACAGGCAGACATTTGAATAAAGTAACAAATGGCCACTGAGACAAAATGAAGTCTAAGTCTCACAATGGAGTCATGTAACTGTTGTGTGTGTCTGTATGGTCCATTCAAGTGAAATTGGTGTGTGAGTGTCTGCAAGAACACAGACAAGCACTGTTTTAGCTCTGTATATTGGTATGTCAGACAGGTGTGACCCATGCATGGTAGAGGCGGCAGTTCATCACTGTCATACCCAACCATAAGACCTTGCTCTGTCAGGAGTTGTGCTGGTGCTTCCACACCCATGGTCAGATGCACTGCTGCTACCTGAATGTGACTGATGACTAATGGACAAGCTGTCCTCACAAGTACATCCAGGACAGTGACCCCATGACCTGTCACATCTAGGTGTGGACACCTCAACCACTGACGGAGCAGTGGAAGTAATGCCACTATGGGAGCGTAATTGGGCACAGCCACATCTGGTAACATCAGTATCGCTGTCAAAATGTTGCTATACAAGAAGTATTAAACAACTGAGATAGGTACGCCTTCCTGGATGTTTATCCTGGAACATAATTGTCATCCCTGAAACAGCAACACCAACTTTAATCAAATGCTGTTGTGCACTTCCACTGAGCTCTCTGTATCCCTGACAGTGGACAAGAACTCTTCATTTCGTGTCAGTAGTGGCAATGTAGCAGCTCCCCCGGCAGCCATCCATCCATGGGCCACTGCAGCTACTCTCCTCTGGCTGATGGAATCATGTCAGTGGCCCTATGGCACACCTGATCATATGTCCTGCTCTGGCCACCTACGATGTTTACATCAGCCACTATCTGCTGCCAAATTCCTATTCTTCCAGACATATCCCCATGTCCTCTCTCAAGCAGAAAGGCACCATGTTACCTCAAATGCTTTGACAATTACCTCTTTCTAAGTGTCACTGAAGGGGGGTTTGTGGGGATTGAGTCACCTGGGTGCCATAGTCCCAGGTGACATAAAATACAAAAGTCCATAGTCATAGGTGGCATAATACACAAAAGAAGAATAGTACACATAAGTATCACATAAATAAAAGTCCTGCTATTCAAATATAAAAAAGGATTTATGTGTTTAGAACATTTTACAGTCACACACACAGGAAAACTGGATGCAAAACAAGGAGTATAAAAATAGCAAAGCAAACCTCTGTACAAACTATGTGCTTGTGCCAACACAAAAATGGAACTTGGCACCTCCACCCCCAAAACAACAGGCAAATGACACATTTTGCTAACAAACCATCAGTGAACTGCTGAAAGTGCTATTAAATAAACTGTCCCAAAAACATGTGAACACATTTACCATAGAACATTCAGTTCTATGCAATTGGCAGCAACCTCTACCTACGGTCAGCACTTCCCTAGAGGTGTCTATGAGCCATTCTAGAAAGCTAACACCCCTGTGTTATTGACAATATAGGACATTTACATTTCACTGAAACAACAATCGAAGAGTGTAAAGAGAAAAACAGTTGTAATATTAGCATGTCTGATGTAAGTTAATAAGGCTGTGCATCTGAGAAAGTAAAATGCCCTGACAAAAATGCCTATGCAATCAGTAAACTTCTAAGAAATGCATAAAGATAAAAGGAGCCTTATACACACACACACATATATATATATATATATATATATATATATATCTACATATATATATATATATATATATATATATATATATATATATATATATATATATATATATATATATATATATATATATATATATATATATTCCCTTAGTGGCGTGTGAGCATATCCAGTGTATATAACTGAAAAGTGCAATCATACCTTATCAAGAGCAGTAGTCTTCTGTGAGATAAATCCAAAGCAATAGCAATCTTCATCTGTGTTATTTACATAAACAAGTCTCCTTATCTTCCAGTTCCCTAGCTACATAGTTCCCTTTTTCATAGTGTAGATTTAGGGCTGTCAGAACAGTGAATATGCAAATGAGGTGTGAACTCATTAGATTTGCTGAACCCTGACTTCTTGGCTCTGTGTAGCAGATGTAAATGTAGTGGAGGTATGTCCTCGATGTTTGTTGCTAATTAATTGCTATGGAGAAGTAAAACACAACAACAATTCTTACCTCCAATGGGTGCATCAGCCAGGTTAGACTTACAGAGTGTAGAAATAATCGTATCAAGATTTTAAATGTAAGCTCACATTTCACAGTTCTGTTCAGTAACATAAAGCCTCCTCTGCATTTCTTGACAACTGTATATTATTAAAACTGTAAAGCGAACAGAAACCAATGAAAACAAGAAGCGGATAAAAACTTAAATATTTTACTTATCGTTTTCGGTAAAACTGTGCTTCACCTTCCTCAGATCGCTTTACAGTTTTAAAGGTTTTTTGTTGTCTTGTTCGTTTTGCTGTTCATACTGTGATGGAAACCGAAACTGTATATTATTGCCATTTAATATCCTCACACATTTTAAGAACAATAATACAGAATGCCTACAGACTGCATGTCTCAGATTACTGGTCAGATAATAGAAGAATGAACAACAAATACAGAGAGATAAGACAGAGCTGCAATTTTGCAAGAAATATTGATAAATGGTTGTATGATCACTCAGTGCATTGCATCCAAAATTAATACATGGACAAACAACTCAGAAGTGTAAAACTATCATATGTTTTGTTAAGACTGTGGATGATGTTGCAATTGCTTGTTTGCCAATGATTTTCATTTTCTGCTGCAAAGCTGTTTCTGTGGCAAGGTGAGATAAGACACCCTTACTCTGTTTTGAAGGTTCATTGGAGTGAGAGTTCAAATCTGGACCTGTGGAAAAATATTTCTTGTTTACCAACATACATTTTTTCGCGTTGTTTATTTAATAAATAATACATTTCTTTTCTTCCTTTCTCATAATTTTCCCTTTTTTTAAAATGCTAGTATTTGCATGGTACATGACTTAGTGCCAACAAGGGAAATGGAGAAACACAATAAATGTCATGTGATGTACATCTTTGATAATTAATACATCAGCTACACCTGTGTGTTTAGCACATCTGCTAAATACGTTGATCCACACAACATCTATTAATCTGTAGATCATGGTTCAAGTCCCTCCTTTGTCTTTTAAGGGTGAAACCTAATAAACACTGCACAGTAGGCTAAAACAAGTTTAGCTTTGCTTGTCTCATTTGTGCGACGCTTAGTAGTATGCAATCCTGGACTAATGTCCCACACATGAAGCAGACAAACATCTTCAGACAGGGCGTATACATTCTAAATGTTAAAAAAGGATACATTGTTGCAGTTTTTGCTTTCCACCATGTAACTCTTCTAAGCAATGTTGCACGGTGATTAGCAAGCTTCCCCACCATATACAACCATCAAACACCTGCATATAGGAAGCAGACAATCAACAATTTCAAAAGAGATACATTGTATCAACTGTGTACTGGGCACTGTGCAAACTCAGTAAGGGGAGTTGTGCAGTGGTTAATAAACAGAAGTTAATAATGAATAGGGAAATATCCAACTCCGATTTAACTATTCCTGTGGCAGCAGGTGTAAATGTAGGGTTGTAATACAGATGTCTAGGTGTTCTAATACAGGAAATGCAACATATTTTTACTGATGTGACAGTTCAGTTTATAGTAATGAACATGAAACCATGTAGGCATTGCTTCAATATTCCTGTGGCAACAGGTGTAAGTGTAAGGCTGCCATACACTTGGTTCTGGGTTCTAATACAAAAATTCCAGACATTTTTACTGTTGATCCATTTCACATTATATTAAATATGACTTATAACAATTTATACACAAGCATAAATCACAATAAGTATGCATAGCAGTGGAGCTGATAATGATTATACGTATGAGGGATAAGGCACTCTTACTGTGCTTTGAAGGTTCAGATGTATGACTGAGGGTATACTGTCTGCTATGTTTCTGTAAGAAAATTCTGCTATCTGGAGTTCTGGACTTGGCTAGATTTCACACTTAAGACACATACACAAATTAATGTATATACAAGGACCTTGTCAGGTCACACACATAAATGGTTAACACCTCAGTTTGCCATTGTGGAAGAAAATGATATGTCCCTTATACATAGGTTTGAATCCTACACTGTAAAAATCATTTTTTTCAGTGTATGAAGCCAAACATGTGTCAGCTCATTAAATGTATGACTCCAGTGCATGTCTGCAAAGTTAAATCACCTAACAGTTACAGCATAGCAGCACACACCTCTCAAACTAATGTCACATACGACATTAACCTTCCAGATTCCAGAACTGCTTTCCTCTCTATTTGTCACTGTTGCTCTCCACTTAACATCGTAATGCTGGTGGCATTGTTGCTTTGGTTTGCAAACTACCAGTAAACTCAATAGCAGGAATTGATGTGAAATCATTATTTGCCATTGCACTGCTTTTGGGTTAGACATGTCTGGTGTTAGAGGGGAAGGTGCCGAATTTAGGTTGCTGAGGTGGGATGTTGAAGAGTCCAGAATCTTTACTGGACTCCTGGTAAAGTGGCCCAGCCAAAAGCTTTTACAGGGGGACTATACCATCTCCCACTACAAGTCGAAGGCTTGGAAAAGTCTGGCCAAGGCTGTATTCAGTGCAACTCGCATCCCACACACTAGAGAACAGAGAAAGCACCACTTTAATGACCTAAAAAGGCACAAGAGGGATATATTCAACCAGTGGCTGGGTGCGTTCTGAACTAGCAACATCTCACAGTTGTGTAAGTATGCTAATAAGAGAATATATATAATACATAGAAATATAGGCAAGACTGGTATGCATAATGATCTTCTGTTCTTTGCTTTTCTTTTCACAGATAATTCTGAAATAAATGCAAACAGGCAAGCCCAATGTGAGTGCCTAGAGAGACTGAGGGAAGCAAGTGGTATGTATGCAGCACAAGAGGAGTATTATTATAGCTTTAAAAAATGTTTTCTTTTCTAGACAGTAGTAGCAAAATAAGCATGCATATTCTTACTGTGAAATCAAGTATGCATGCTTCATTCTCTAGCACAAACCAACTTTAGGAATCAAGTGTGAGACTGAGTCAGATGTTTTAGGTTCAAATATCATGGGTAACATTTATAAAATAGTGCAATCCTTTAGTAATATTATAGAAATTAAATTTTAGACAAGTGGCATAAACGCCCTGCTGTTAACTTTAACCCATATATTTGGACCAAGCATATATGCAATATCTGCACATTGCAAGGATTACTTTGCACAATCTGTATTTATTGTTTGTAGTTGTTAGGAAGTATATTTAAATGTAAAACTTTAGAATAAATGGTTATATTGTTGTGATAATGTATTGTATGTCACATATGATGGTACTAATCGTATCTCTTTTTTTCACTCCCCAACCCTTACATCTTTTTATTTCTTCTATGTGTCATCAAAATGTCTCCACATCATCCATGTCTACCAAATCAATAAATGCATGAAAGCACATGGAGGTAGGCCGAACCCAGTGGCTCAGCCTGCCCATGTCCTACCAGCTCAGGAACTGACACCCATCATATCTGGGATCTAATCTGTCAGTTCTGCTTCTGTTGTCCCTGCACTAACTGTACCATCAGGTAGCACTACTCCAGCAGCTGGTGCTGTGGTACCCTCCAGGAATATACGTGGAGGTGAGGATTTCATCACTCACCAGTACATGACAGGGTTGGTGCATAGGGTCGTGCACAGCACCATTGTTGTATGGCTATACTGGAGAGGGAGGCTGCTCTCCCTTATGACCTGTAGGAGGAGGAGACATCAAGCACTTTGGGAGGCAGCAGAGTAAAAGGACAGTGATGACAGTCCTGTGGGTGAGGACTAGATTCTCACTGTCCCCATGTTTCATGGGTATGGGATTGTGTTGTCCCCTCCCTCACCCCAGTCATAGTGTATCCCCACCATCTCTGTATCTTTTCTTGCCTTGTTTGTCCTCTTTGTTTGATTTGCTTCCTCATCTACCCAACTTACCTGACCCAGAAATAGTAACATTCCTTACTCAGCATTCCTCTCTTACTGAAGTAAAAAAAAAAGCGAGTACCTGTTCCACAAAAAAAAAAAAAAAAAAAAAAATCCACTTCTTGAAACATGATTTGGTCCCATTCGCTATACACATGATTGTGTTGTTGTCACCCCTGTTTGTGGAGGTGACAGATGAATTTCAGCTGATATACTGTACATATTTTTATTTTGCACTGTTGAAGAAATGAATAGCTATGGTTCTTTCTTGCCTCCCTCTTGCATGTTCCTATATTGCATCCCCTTTGTTCATCCCACTGCTTGTCCTCCATTTCACCACTTTCCTATCTACCCCATTTTAACACCTATAAGTTGGTCACAAAATAGAATCACACACAAAACACATAAGTAACAAAAAAAAAAAAAAAAACAATGGAGCCCTTGACTTTTCGACTTCTATTGTTGCATGGAGTTTGGCATCACGTGTGCTATCTCAATGCAATGCCTCTTAAACACACTGTGCTATGTTAACACACACTGACAGATGGTGAATGCAGTAGAAAAAATACTTCCTTGTATTATCACTAGTTATTTAAAACTATTGCATACACTTGAATTCAAGGCCTATACCACCTGGGCTTCAAAAGAAATGTGTCAATGCATTTACACCTGTTGCCAATGAGTCAGCTAAGCAAAATGTGTGTTTCGTACACTCATTACTCAGAACTGTCATTGTTTTATCAATGAGCCTCACATTTGCTCACTGTTTAACTGTGCAAACATGGAAAACAGTATAAATTTGTATCTTACATGAGCAAACACTTTGCAATCCATCGTGCAAACCTGCTCGGTGGTACGCTATGCATAGTGGACAACAGCATGCACTACTTTTGTTTACTCTCCATTTAGTCTTCATGCCATGAAACTACATGTGAAAACACAAACAAAAGGAAGGCACTATCTAAGAAAATAACACATATTTACAATGCAACCATTTATTACCTCCCCCATGGACTGCAACCTTGGTCTCTCAGTACTTGTTCGCAAATATATCAACTACTCTACAGAACTAAATTGTCTTATATACCATGCACATCTTTATAATGACAATACACATTCAGATTTCCAACACTTGTAGTAATGTGGACAGATGTTTGCATAAAGTTGAAAAGCTGTCTGTTACATTATACATGTATTTATTTATTTATTTATTTATTTATTTATTTATTGCATTTGTTTACCGGGATAAGTCCACTGGGTCTAAAAGAGCCCATTTTCAGTGGAGGCCCAAAGAGAAAAGCTCCAACGAGATACAGAAAAAATATAAACATTAATTAGTACAGAAGCAGAAACAGTGTTACAGACAGTAAATACAGTAACATATACAGAATATATGCATAAAAGCAAGAATCTAGTTTGTTTGATTACAGCAATATATACAGAAAATATACATTAAAGCAGAATTCAATGATTTCAATCAGATTGGTATAAACAGAGATCAGTATTATTGTACCAGAATCAACAAGTAAAGATAAAAAAAATATGGAGAAAATATCATCAGTCACTAGTAGCAAAAGACATAGGAGTTTAGTAATCATATAAGGAGAGTGAAGAGGTTAGGTTATAGAGCAGGAACATAGCCAAGAAGAGTTGAGATGATTTTTCAGCATTTGTTTGAAGGTGGTGGTGCTGCCTGTGTTTCTTATAGAAGGCAGAAGTGAGTTCCATAGTTTGGCGATGGTGAAGGCATAGAAGAGTTGACCAGCAGGCAAGGTGGGCTTATCTACTTTTAGAAGTAGATGATTTTCAGATCTTAGATGCCTGCTGGAATGGTATTTGACAAGTAGAGTTGAGAGAGCAGGACAGTCTGTGGGTCTGTAGATTATTTCGTGCACAGTAGTTAGTTGGGTGAATGAGAGATGGTGGGGGAGTTCCAACCACCCTAATTGTTTCAGTGACTTACAGTGGTGGGATGAGAATGTGGCCTTGGTGGCAAATTTTGCTATTCTGTTGTAACACATAGCAAGTTTGGATTTTGCAGAATTTCAGATATTAGTGAGGAGAGGGGAACCATAAAGGAGAGAGGGTAATAAAAAAGTAGTTGCAAGGGTTTGTCTAGTAGAGAGTTTAGGAAAGTGTTTGATACCTGCATATTGGAAACACAACAACCATATACTACACATTGCTCACTCATCATTTTGGTAGCACGCAGTACTTTAATATCTTGACAGTTGGACAAGGCTAGCTATCCATTTCATGAAGGCTTCGCAACATCTAACATCCACTGCTGATGTCATCCACCATAAACTGCCTGCAACCTTGTAAAAGTAGACTTGTGCCATGAAGCTTGAGCAAAATACTGCTTCCTCTAGTCTGTGTACTTAATCTAAGCCTGGGAAAAACTTGGTGATTCTAGGGCAGTTGAAAAACAAAAGCTGAACTAGCAATTAAATGACAAAAGGAAACTACACTAAAAGGTTATTCGTGTCATAATTTACAAGCCCTAAACCTTAATTCTGGTTTGATGCTAATAGCATCATTTAACCCTGGATATTCAGCAGCATTTAACCTTAATTGCCATTTAGCTTCAGCCCTCAATAGTTTATTTTTCCAATCCCCTCCTCTGAAATCCACCTGTACAACTTCCAATATGCCAAACTTGAAACTATGAAGTGGATTCTCTTGAATATGTTTAAATAGGGCATTTTTTTTTGTCCTTCCTGTTGATACAATAGCAATAGAATAGAACTGCCCTAGAATCACCAAGTTTTTCCCAGGCTTAGATTATTTAAATGTATAAATTATAAATTCTAAAGTTGTTAAAACACTAATTTGTATCTCTGTATTACATAGGGCTTTATTTCCATAGCTTTTTAGATTTTTAAAGTTTTCTATATGAAATGTTTTATGACTGTTTTTTTAAAACTTAATTGCTTGGGTCATATGACAATATTAATTGTATAAAATGGGAATTTTTACAACAGTTTCTTGTTCTGATGAAGTCATTGTGACGAAAGTGCTTATCCTTTATGTTACTTTTTGTGTTTTACAATAAATATTGTTTCTGCAATTTTCAGGGACTAGTTATTGGCAACATTAGCAGCTTTTTGGTTTATAGCATAGGTATATTTATAAAGCCTTATCCAAAACAGTGTGCCTCCACAAATGGGATGGCAAATTGTCCTAGTAGAATCCAGGTAACTTCAGATACTGACATTAAATTAGATTATATTCATACTGGACTGCATAAACTGGACCTAGACAAAGCATGCAGAAGAGAAGGAATTAATAATAATGGCCTGGTAATAATGACCTGTCAATATTTCACCATGAACTAAATGTCACATTATATTTATTATTCATTACATCATTTGGTTATGGGGAGATTTATCAAGATGGCAGACATGCACTAATTAAACCTATCTTGAAAGGGAAAGGGGAATAGGACAAGCTCAGAGTGATACAGACCTGTAAGTTTGCTTTCTTGTTGTCTTGAAATAATAAAGATTATTTTAGATAAATTATTGCCAGAGTTGGAAGAGTTGGGACTTGAGGCTATATATCAGCATGAATATGTTGAGAATAACCACATGTGGCATGATGTACTATCACAATATATTAACAATTATAAATTAAAGGGTCATACACAAAATACTGATCAATACATTAGTAAACTGAGTATTGATGTAATCTTGATAAGATGGATAGCTGCAAGGCTTAAAAAAAACATGACATGGCAAGTGTCATACAGGAATCTGACAGGAGGTGAAATTCTAGGTTACAGTCAAGGTGTCCTACATGAATCTGCATATCTCTCAGCTGTCCAGATTTTCACAGAATGCCCAGACTTGTGCCTCATGTTTTGGGTCTGTTCCCTGTAAAATATGTGGTTTTGTGGCAAATCAATTGAAGTCAATAAATAATTAAAAACATTTGACTTTCAGAATTCATATTCTTCAGAAAATGCATACAAATGTTAAAAACAGTTATTCTAGCAATTTTCTAAGTTTATAAAAGCAATGTTTAAAATCTGTCCCTATTTTGGAAATTGCTTTCCCATTATTTGTGGCTTTGTCCAGATTTCTTGTGCTTACAGATTGAAAGGTATGTGGTTCTGTCCTAGGCTCATACTTGCCCAGGTTGTATCTTTCAGATCTATCTTTTTCATTTGAGATGTTCTACAATCTGTATGCAGATTACTTGAAAATGGTTAAACTGACTACATTTGTTACAAATAGCATGTGTCTGCAAAAGAACTTGACTAAATTGACCATTTGGGCACAGGAGAATAGCATACTGATACATACATCAAAAACTAAGCATATGAGATTTGGGAGACATAGACTGAAGGGTGGCAATTCAATACAGCACACAGTGATTGAAATTGCATATTCGTTTAAGGACCTGGGTAGATAGATAGATCCAGTTTTGGATTTTCTATTGATGTCAACCAATTTGTTAATGATAGATATAGAACTATATGTTACATAAAAATATTTATAAAGTCTATGAAACATAAAATGATGAAATCATTGTAAGTTTTATTAGACCCAAACTAGAGCATATAATAGCAATATGGGAAACTAAGAAAACAAGAGTGAATAAACCTGAAAGAAAACAACAAACATATACCAAGGACATCCATAGATATGAAAATGTAAGATATTCTGAAAGACTAAAATGTCGCATATAGATATTTAATATGTGACCTTATTCAAATATTTAGGGCATTGGAGACAACTCATCTAACAACCTATCTAGATTATATAGAAATAAGAGTTGTACTAACTGGCTCTCTGACAGAGTAGCTGATGCATAGAATAGACTACCAAATTATATTAAAGCAAGCACTAGTTTAGATATTTTAAGAACAACTTGAGCATGTATTATTGGAATAACTGTTTTTTTTTTGTTATACTAGCAGGCCAAAAGGGCATTATTACCTGTGCTTGCAATATTTGTATGCAAACATGTATATATATGTGTAACGTGAATCACAAGATATGCTTCTGGTGCCTATTTTGCATGATAGTCTCTATCTGTTGACATCCAAAGCCTTTAAGCATGCCATTATAGCTTTTAGAACAGCACTGGTATTCTTTGTCATTAACTCTGCACTCATCAGTTTGTGTCTGTATTTCCAATGAAGTACTGAACACAGATGAATTATCCAGTATTCTTTGGCCATTTTTGGCAGTTGTGTTCAGAAATCATTCTCTTTTAGTGTAGATTGCTCTTTTGACTCCATAGCAATACTATTCTGTTGTTGCACCGTTTCCTATTTGAAACATACTCTGGTGAAATGATTGCTCCATCCATGTAATCTACAAATTTTATTGCTGTCCCTATATTGCATATATGCAAATGTTTACACAGGTCGTGACTTCTCCCTGCTCATTTGTTAAGACACTATCTTATTTACTATAATGGGGGACTATGTGATATTCCTCTCATTTTCTTTGTTTCCCCTTTTTTATTATTTTACAGGTTTTGAACTTTATTTTCACTTTATTTTCACACACACATCTCAAATATCTATTTCTCCTCTGTTATACTTATAATCTACATTTCCAATTGTTTGCTAATATGACACAGACATTCATGACTTTTTTCAGTGATAAATCAACCTTTGTTAACAATATGCCCCTTAAATGGCTTTTCTGATGTCACATACTATGCCTATGTTTAGTGAGTAAGAGAGTTCTTGAACTTTACAGAACTACACTATGCTTTAAATCATAGTAATGGTTTATTGAATTTTTAGTGAAATATAAAGTTTCTTATAAAACAGTTTCTTATTTGTTTCACTGTCTCTATGGTTTGTATTTCAGTACTGCAAATGTCTCTCTTTCTCATCTTTGAATGGAGATGTGTTCATAGATTACTTGTTTGTCACTTGTGATATGGAGAAGCAAGGCACCATTAGATCTATTCTAATTTTTTCCAGTGTCACTGGCAGTGAATTGCAGCTCAAAAACATTAAATCTAGGGTTACCATTTTTTGAGGGTTTCACTTGTAATTTTAGAGATGTCGGTGATTGAAATGTCATCACCTTATGCTACAATTTGAATAAATTCATGGACTGTATCCCTGTTTCTTCTGTAGAGTATAACGTCAACAAATTCCTGTGGATCAAATCTCAGAAAGACTTCATAGCTTATTAAAATATTTTAGATGTTTTAAAAAATAAGACAAATTGCAGACTTAATGCAACAGATGCCTCACTTACCCACATTTTGCTTAAGCTTACTCTTGCCAATTTTATCAAAGTACAGCTAGTTCAGAGACATCATATGCAGAACAGCAAGACAAGCTCAACAGAAAAATATAGTAGTGTAAGAAAGTTTTTTAATTCTGACACCATACAAATGAAAGTACGTAAAGCTTAAGAGTTCAAAATAGTACAAGGAGACACAGAGCACACAAGCACACACATGGTGCTTCTACCATCATTATTTACTCCAAACTGAAGGACATGGGCTTGTCATATGAGTCACACCTCAGACTTACTAGTGCCTTTTATGATACTATAACTGTATGCCAACTGTGTGCCGATGGCAATGAGAATCCTCCAGCATTCCCGTTATGAAGGCAAAAGTGATGTATAAATTGCCTGTAACCTGTGTTTGTTTGACTATAACTAAATGAACAAAAGGTCTTGAGATGAACTGGACAAATACTTGGCAGAGTTAATACAGGGCAATTTACAAATGCAAGAAATGCCAGGTTGATGTGAGCATTACATTTTCCCTTTCATTTGCTTTAACACAGAATAATTCACAACTGCAATAAATTTCTAATTTGTGGAAATAGTATATTTTCCCAGGTTTACTATTACATTGCCGAAACTGCTTTGGTCATCCGATCAAAATGTCAACCCATAAAAATGAATCTGTACCATTGAATAGACAGCAATCTCGAAACTGAATGCATCAATGTATTCGACATAGCAGGAAGTGACATCAGTCACCCATGCTGTCCAGCTTACCATACAATGATGTTCCACAGTCAACAGTACATATATTTTACTATTTTGCAGGGGGCAAGCCCCATGCACCCTCCCATGTGGGGGTCTGGCTCCCCCATGCCCCCTGCAAATTATATATACCAACTCCGAGATCGCTCTACAGTGAGGAAATTGGTTCATTGCCTGTTCTTCACTGAACTGGGATCTCTGTACACAATGCCAAACTCAGAAAATCGAACTACACTACACATTTACTGTCGTGTAGTCAGTGATTTCTGGTTCAATGATCTGCCCACTTAAAAACTGCCTTTCAACCACATGCAGGTCAACCAAAGCAGTTTCGGGAATGTAATAGTAAATCATTTTCCCACTATAACAGCAAACCATATTCTAAACTGTTTCATCTCCTTAGTAAGATTTCTCTTAGCAGGCTATGATGTTAACACTTCGGTTTATTTTACAATGCAATGGGATGTTTCCTTCTAACAACCAACATTTATCTCATTGCAAAAGTCTCCCTCATATTTAAGTTCCTTTATTCCAACATACAGTTCATTTACATGACACAAACGTTACCCAGTAGAACATTATTCCTAGTCACTGGGCACATAACAAAATGTAAACATGTTACTGGGCTTATATCTATGCATCTGCACTTTTGAACTGTTTCCGAAGCACTACGACACTAAGCAGCTCATGCTCCGGATTAGCTATAGTTTCAAACACACATTGCTTAGGATGTAATACAAACATCCAATGAGTTATTATTTCCAGGTCCTGCATTTCAAAATAATCTGAATTATTTTTCTAGGAAAGGCAGCATAATATACACACCCCATTATACACCTTTCAAAATAGTGTCACTTTTATACAAAACCAGCAAAACTGGTCAAGCAACTTTACTACTATCAAGGACTCAGTCTTCCTTATATTCACTTCTTCTCAACTTAGATCCAACTGTAAGTTTCATTTCTAATTCCCTTTCTGCCCCCATAGTGTTTGCATTATATCCACACCTACCTAGGCCCCTCCCTGACAGTACCTCTAAGCAAATCATTATCAAACCTTTCTCTTTCATTCATCCAATCGATCATCTCATATACACTACAACAAGATTCATATTTATCTCTCATTTCTTCTTCTACATCTCTCAGACTTCCTCTGCTTCCACTATACTGCTTGTATCTCTCTACCATCAATCTCTCTGCAGCCATAAACAATAAATCAGTAATTACAATTCACTACCCTTCCTTACACATTAAACTTTCTCAAAACCTACTTTTATTACCCTTCCTTTCTTTAATTGCCTCAATCACATAGCAATTTCATTATACATTACTTAACTCCCCCCTATAACTCCACACCAGCACTACTTTTTCTCCTTATTTTTTACTCTACTAATGCCCTAACTTTTCTAAAAATCCCACCATCATTTCTTCATATCACTTCTATTAACCATGCTTTCACATTTAATCATAATTCCTGCTCTAGTACTACAAATACACCTAAACTCCTATCATCTAAAAATCCACAAAACTCCTATACCACCTCCAGGCACCTTTTCATGGGCTTAAAACACCACCCATTATAACCTCAGTATATATCCAGACTTATTCCCCAGGATTCAGCAAGCTCTGCACGGCATGCAGGAATAGTGCAAGAGCTGCTGCAGGCAATATGGCTGCCATGCGATCCAGGAATAAGCTCCCAGGATATGCACGAGCGCTCCTGCACTATTCCTGCATGGCCACAGCTCCTGTATGCAAATTACCACATTTGCAGGTGAAAATCATGCAGATGAGCTGATTTTGCAATCCGGGAAGCTGGCAGCCGGCCGTGCAGGACTAGTGTAATCTACAGAAATGTACTTGGTTAGTAACGGAGTACATTTCTGCAAACTACAAAACAGAGCCATGACAGCTTCAAATAAAGGGTGTATATAATGTGTAAAGCATGCCAATGGCCAAATATATGACCATTGGCATGGAAAACAGTTGCAAAAATAAAAAAAAAAATAACTTTTTTTTTGGGGGGCCCTGGCTGTTTAAGCGTAGGGCAGCAGCGCGCAGATGGGATCGGCCTGAAAATAGAAAAAAACCTTGAAATAAGCATTCTTTCTAAAATCATAATTTTGCCATTATATTCAATGGCAGGCAGAAGACAACATGGCCAGTGAATAGTGGTTGCTATGGGGGAAGGCTCAGTGTCAGACTTGTAACTAGCCATTAGCAGGCAAACCTATGCAAATGAGGGGAATGATACTGAATAGTGAATACCAGATTCCCCCTCATGGCTAGCCTGCACCCAACTGTGTAGGTGCAGGAAGACCATGGTGCAAGCCTAAGAGCTAGCTGACATCATAGACGGGTGTATAAGACATACTGTAAGCTTATTGAAGCCCTGTGGCTCGGGCTTGCCCTTAGCTTAGCAGAGCTAAGCAAGGGGGTGTGTCTGAAGCAGCCGAGCACTCTTTAAATTGCCTTAGTGGGTGTGCGCACCATGCACCATGTTTTAAAGAGGAAAAAAAGTAAACCAGGAAATAGCAGCTCTGTGCACATCTGAGCACTGTGTTTGCACAGTGTGCCTTGGGGCTTAATCAGGAAGGCAATGGGAAGGGAAAACAGCAGTAGGAAGGTAATCAAGGAGAACTAGCATAGCTGGTAGGTGAAATTTATCAGAATCAGCCAATTACGTAGACAGCAGCCCAGCCCAGCACACCACTATAAACTATGCAAGCACCTTACCCTCTGGTTTTTCTCACAAACTCTACACCACCGGTGTACACAAGCGGGGAAATTTTACCAAACAAAAGCCACAAAATGATAGGCGCTGCAACAGCTATCATAACTCAACATGTGGAAGAGGCTGAGGGTAGTGAGGATGAGAATGCTGATGACCAACCTACAGTGAGGAGGAGAAGAGTGTACAGACCCAGGGTAACCTACCAAGGGCTACATGATCTGGAGATAGTGGAGTGTTTTAGGGTGGACAGGGACCTCCTACAGCAAATTGTTGAGCTGTGCAGGCCACACCTCACACACAGAACCCATCCCAGTGGATACCAAGGTATGTGTAGACCTAAGAATACTAGCCACTGGTACCTTCCAAAGACCAACTGGTGATATCATGGGGATCTCACAGGCATAATCATCCAGGGTACTCAACCAGTTCCTGGATGCCATGTCAACACATGCCGGTGAGCACATATATTTCCACAACAGCCGTGAGACGTTGACCAGCAATATGCATCTCTTTCACCAAATAGCAGAATACGCTGAGGTAGTGGGTGCTATGGACAGCATGCACATACACATCAAAGCACCACCCAGTGAGTGTGGTAAGGACTACATCAACCGTAAGGGCTTCCCCTCCATCAACTGCCAGGTTGTGTGCGATGCCCAAGGCATTATAATTAATGTGTGTGCTGGCTGCCTTGGAAGCTATCATGACTCCTACATCTGGCATATGATGCAGCTGTACCAGAGATGTGCTAATGGGGACATCACTTATGGCCACCTAGTGGGGGATGCTGGTTATGCACTGGGTCTGTGGCTGATGACACCCATCAGAAATGCACACACATCCGAACAAGAACTCCATAATGAGGCACACGCACAGACCAGAATCATAATAGAGCATGTGTTTGGGATGCTCAAGTCATGGTTCCAGTGCCTGGACATATCCGGTGGAGCCTTGGAGTACTCATCAGCTACATGTACCCAAATTGTCATCGTATGTGCCATGCTACACAATATGATCCTGCACAAACAGCTGCACATGGAGCAGCACGGGTCAGGGCTACACAACCCCCCCCAACACTGATAAGGCCTGCACAGGCACAGAGTGACTTGAAGGAGTAACAACCTGAGCCTGCCCCAGTAGGCAGAAGGAGGCGTGCCCAGTATGCCCAGGCCGTGGCAAAGTGGGAATGCATGGCACATACTCTGATATGGTAGGAACCCAGAGAATGACACCTCTCTCTGACTCGCACATACAGTAAAAGGGATGACAAGCATGACACTACCTGTGCTTAACCATGTATAGGGAGTGTACTATGTGCATCCAACATAGTCAGCCCTCCAGCACCATCCTCATTACTGGCACAGCCGTAAGGTAAGTCACACCCCATATCAATTGCCAAATGGACTAGTATGCTTTGTTACTTGCATCTATGGTATGGATGTGAGCATGCAAGATAATCGGGTGGCTGAATGGGATACCAGCAGATAGTAGACACCTATAGTGGTAGCATGAAAAGCATGAAATCTGTAACAAATACTGGTGTCACCACAGTAGCCAGTACTAGACAAGGTGACAAAAACTCACTGCAGGAAATGTGGTGTTCACATGTGTGTCCATAGGACACACAAATGCCAGTCAGGGAGGCTCACATACCAAACAATAGTCTCAGCCAGCAGGACAGGTGTAGACAAACACAAACAAAGGCTGTGCTAAGGCCTCTGATTGATGACTATGGAGAATATCCCCCCTCCAGACCTACACAGACAGACTACAACAGGTCAGGCAGTGGAATGTTAGTTCTGAAGGGTAAGAAGTCTGAAACTGAAATGTAGGTCAATCAAACTTAAGACCTGTAGTACACTGATATGCCTCTATTCAGCATGATAGGTCAGAATACAGAATGAAATGGAGTACCTGAAACACCACTACAGTCATAGCAAATGTGTACAAGTGTCAGGTGTGCCCCCCCAATCCTATGTAAAAATGTAGTAACATGTATGTGTAGGTATAATAACAGTGGAGCACAGATTACCTGAGTTGGCCAAAGTAGCAGGATAGATTGTAACATGTGTACAATATGCAGGGCTGCGTGTGCTAGGTTGGTATGTGTTGTATATTGTGTGAGACTGGTCAGTATGTAGCATGGTGAGGATTGTCCTGGTAGCCATTGGCCAGTATTGCCAATGACAGGGTCAAGTTCTCACAACTGCAGTGCCAAAAACAATGCATCCCAGCAAAACACATTCCAGCAGTAAGCCATAGTAAATGTTTGAAAGTAATATCTGTCACCATCTGAAAGATGGACATGGCAGGAATGTGGGCCCAGACATACAAACAGTACACAGGTGGAAGTACCCCAGACAGACAGTGTATAATATGTTACTGTCAAATGGACACACCTTTGAAATTGTATATGCAGGTTAGCAGCACATTAGAAGGGTTTGTAGTATGGAATACCAATATTGTCTGGCCAAACAGTGGCAGGACACAAAGGTCACAGGTATGAAGTATTGAGAAACTGGTGATATCACTGCACAAACCAGCATAAGTGGAATCCCCATGCATATCTGTGAGTCCAATACAAGTAGTGTCCATAGCACACATGCACCCAGCTCACCCCACCATCACCCACAGGTACCTCTCTGATCTTATCCCTGCTGTTGGAAATGAGTACAATATGACCCCCACCTCTGTATGGCAATAACAAAAGAATGCAGCATGGTGAAAAGGTGTCCCATGCAAGTGTGTCTCTAGCTGTAAGCAGCACCCTGCCAGCATCCATACCACTGGATCATTAATGACAGAAAGTATTGGCATTAACACCTTGCAAACCTATGCTATTACCCCAGGGAAATATAGTGTCTTGCAGTCTGGAACTGTAGGAGTGACACAATGCAATGGCCTGCTACCACTGGCCTGCATCACTACCAAATGGCCTACAGTCCTCTGCCAAAGGCCTGTGTCTCACCCGTACTGCCAATGTATGTTATGCTATGGACTCCCAAATAACAAAATACAATCCACAGAACCCAAATGCAAGGCCATGTGGACAAATCCCAGTAACATGTCCACCATGTCCTACTGCATGAACTGTGGACCCACACCAAATTACTGCTGAGATGAGGTGATAACTATAGGGAACATATAAGATAATGTTTGCGTAATGTTTGGAAGATAATTGAATAATAGATGGGGGGTAGGAGCATAGACGGCATGGAGTGTGTGAAGACTGAAACTCAGCCATGTGCACATACTATCCCTTCCTGCAAACACAGGAATGGGTGGCTACAAACCTGCTCATAAACCACAGTGTGAAGGAGTAATGTCCAGAATTATGACCCCTGCCTTTGGGTAACCTGTGTGAATCTGTACAGCTGTGAGGTATGGCCACAGCAGAATAGGGCCATGCTGTCATGTCGATGGATGTACAAGCATGGGATCCTCAACCACCACTGTACCAAGGTGCTGAACCATTTACACAGACCCATCAGAAAGTGTCTGCAGCTTCCCCTCCAGAATGGCATGATTGTGCAAGAATATGTAGGCTGCAGGCCACAATACTGGACACAGCTGCATTCACCCTGTGTTCCCCAGGACATTACTGCAAGCAAATATGTATACCTAACAGTTCTTGAGGACATAAAACATCACAGCGTAAAACAGTACATATGTCTGAATATCTATGCTAACACCAAGACCATGTAGCAGAAGCAGTACAGACACAATTACCTACAGTGACCCACTATCCTTTGCCCATTTTGACCCCATATTGTCAACTGATCTACAGACAACCTGCAGAAACAGGTTGCTAGCTGTAAGTGTAGAACACAAAAGCCTGCACTGGAGTACAACCTACCTGGAATGGATTCACACATTCAATACAGAAGGTCATACGGGACATGTTCCCACACTTACAGAAATGAAGTCCATGTCTGGCAAAACAGTGGACTATGCATATCTGACAGTCACAGATGTTTGTACACACACTCCTCAGTACACACCATTCATACTTTGCACACACATTGGATAGGAATACACACATATATCCAAGGACAACACACTATAAATGGCCAAAATAACACATACATAGATGTGTGGAAGAGAGTGACAGACAGTGACAAAGATCTTCCCATTATGAGGCCTGTCTCACCCAGCACAAATCCAATTGGCTAAAACCACATGATGTGCAAATGTCAATCACTATAGACATTTGCTTCTGGTATCCCTCAGCACTATAGTGTCTGTGCTGCTTGTGATAACTGTGTAACATGACTGTACAAGTCAGTAGTCATCTAGCAGTTCTATACACGTACATAGACATACCTGTGAAATATAAACCTGTGTGTGCCTGAGTGTTGTGTGTCTGCTTCCAGATGAATGGGTTATGGCCCATGCACACACACTGCACTCCCTATTGCCCTACTATGGCAAGCCTGCTGATGTCTTCAGCTTGAAATACACCTTTGGGGAAGGAGCTCCTACAAGTTCCATGGTGCGTGCTGTAACTGTGTAATGCTATAGTGTGATGTACTAGTTAGGTAGGAGTTCTCATCTCCAACATAGCAACTGTGTGTATGTGTGTGTGTGTGTGTGTGTGTGTGTGTGTGTGTGTGTGTGTGTGTGTGTGTGTGTGTGTGTGTGTGTGTGTGTGTGTGTGTGTGTGTGTGTGTGTGTGTGTGTGTTTGTGTTTGTCTGTGTGGGGATCAGTGCTTTTGAGGCCATTCACACTCACTACAATTTCAAATGCCCTAATTTGGCAGGACTACTGATCTCATTCACTTTGAAATACACCTTTGTGGAAGGCATAGCCCAGTAACCTCCATGGCGCATGCTGTAGTATGATTTACTAGTTAGATAGGAGTTCTATTCCTAGACATGGCAACTGTAGAACTTTGTGTATGTGTTTGTCTGTGTAGGGATCAATGCTTTTGAGGCCATTCACACTCACTACAATTTCAAATGCCCTACTTTGGCACGGCTGCAGATGTCATTCACTTTGAAATACACCTTTGGGGAATGAGTAGCCTAGTAAGCTCCATGACACATGCTATAACTGTGTATTGCTGTAGTGTGATGTACAAGTTAGGTAAGAGTTCTAGTCCCAGACAGGGCAACTGTAAAAATTTGTGTGTTTGTTTGTCTGTGTAGGGATCAATGCTTCTGAGGCCATTCACAGTCACTACAACTTCCATTGCCCAACTTTGGCAAGACTGCTAACGTCATTCACTTTGAAATACACCTTTGGGAAAGGAGTAGTCCAATAAGCTCTGTGGTGCATGATATAAATGCATAATGCTCTAGTGTGATGTACCAGTTAAGTAGGAGTTCTAATCCCAGACTTGGCAACTGTAAAATTTGTGTGTGTGTGTGTTTGTTTGTCTGTGTAGGGATCAAGGTTTCTGAGGCCATTCACAGTCACTACAACTTCCATTGCCCTACTTTGGCAAGCCTGCTGATATCATTCACTTTGAAATACACCTTTGGGGGAGTAGTAGCCCAGTAAGCTATGTGGCACTTGCTATAACTGCGTAATGCTGTAGTGTGATGTACTAGTTAGGTAGGTGTTCTAATCGCAGACATAGCAACTGTGAGACTTTATGTGTGTGTGTTTGTCATACATGTCTGGTGTGGAGGTGGCTGTGAGTGTGTAATAACAGCACTCACTGAGGAGAGGGTTTTTCAAATTTCTTATATGGTGGGCCTGTTATATGTCACAATGTCCACGTTACAAGGATAACAGCAGAGAGGCTAGACAATCCATACCCCTTCACATGGCATCATGACCTGGGGAACAATATAGGCAACCCTTGTATTACCCAGAGAAAACTCTCCACCCATGTGTCATACACAAACACACTCGGCTAGACAACAACCACTATGTTGGTAGTTCCCTGTATATTGCCCAAAGATAGTAACCATGGTGTGATTGCAGTGGACTACAGAGGACATGGCATCCTGTCCCATCCCTACAATAGGCAAATCATTGGATACAGTGCTCCTTCGCTATGTTCCTCACTGGACACCTTCAACAACTGTAGAGCCAGCAAATGTAACCCACAAAGGACATATCATGCCTCATACAAATGCCCTGTATGGACAGATGCCACTGACACCAGGGAATACCTGTATCATGCTGTCAATGTAGGCGCAGGGTCACCCTGCTGTCCATTGCCAGTTCTCACCACATGAGACCAGGAATGGCACATCTGATGATAACAATCTGTCTACACAACATGTCCCAGACACCCTAGGTACACTTCCACATGTCACAGAACATGCACGTGGGACGTGTGCACATCCCAGACACCATTCATGTTATGGAATATAGAATACATACATGGCAAGCATTGCACATCACTGGCCACCCACAATAGTAACCCAGGTGACTGGATGGTGAATACAATACAAACCTGTGTGGGCCAATCCAGACACTACACCCTGAACCATACTGCAGACCATTGTCATGTGGCCTGATGCTAAGGTATACACTTTACCTAGCCTTATACAGCCTTCTGATACAGCCAACCACTACACACCTGTGAAGCAATGCACTCATGCATGTCAGTACTGGCAAACCTGTGTCTGTGTGTGTGTGTGTGTGTGTGTGTGTGTGTGTGTGTGTGTGTGTGTGTGTGTGTGTGTGGAGTATAATGATTTGGATGCCATTCACGCTCACTACACCTCCCATTGGCCTACTGAAGAATGTCTTCTGATGTCAGACACCTTGACATACCCTTTGCTCATATATCATCCTGATAACCCCTGTGATGCATGTGGTACCTGTGTATTACTGTATTGTGGCCAAGTAGCTAGTTAGAAAGGCTAATACTGACCCTGCCAACTGTGATAATGTGCGTGAGTCCCTGAGTGAGTGTGGCTGTGTCGACCTTGACACCTGTTCTTGTGGACAGGCACATGTACTACACCTACCTTATCCCTCCTTTATCACTGTTGCTGATGTCGCTCACCGTCAAATATACCTTTGGACAGTTCCTCATCATGTAAGCTCTGTGGCACATGCAATAACTGCATAGACATGTGCTAGCAATACATAGTCAGGCAGGGGTTTGAAACCCTGTACTGGTAAGTTTGTGACACAAACATGCTTAGATTTTATTCTCCCACCCTCTCTCTGTCTTACTTTGTCTCTGTCTGTCTCTCCCACTCTCTCTCTGGTGGATGTATAGAAGTACACCTGGTTTGCTTAGGCAGCAGCTTGTGTTTTGTAAGTGATGCTCATGATCAGCTGATGGCCTCTGCATGAATTCCAGTCCCCCACTAGCTGATTGCATGTGGAACAGCTGTAGTAAAATTCTCATTGTCAATTGCATGGAAACACACTCCTATAACTAGGAACATCATGTGGGTGTTGGCCCTTTTCATTCACAGTGAGCAGGATTTCATGTCAGTGTTTGCAAAACAACATCACAGATGGTAGTGGGATATACCTCTAACAAAATACACTGTGGAGACAGGCCAGCAAACAGGAGGAGGATGCACCAGACATGACTGCAGAATATAAGTGTTGCTCTTCTGCATTTGGAGTAATGTTGGTTTAACAGGGTCTGTGTGGATATGACTGGTCTACATGATTTAATACCTGTCATGACAGTGTTATGTGTTTGAGGAAACTCCCACCTGTAGGGTTATCTGCAGAATGGCCAGTGTTTGGAGTCTTATGTGTCCTGTGTTACTCACAGATTATCTATCTTAGAACTGCAGAAGCATAGTCTGAGGATTGCTGTCAGTATATGGTGACAGCCATGTGAGTTACTGACTTCATATCCCTCATAGGACATATGTCACAACAAACCTTGTAACAACAGCAAATGTATGAGGTTATCACAGCAACATGTCAATACTGATCCTGTGTTTGTGCCTCCAGCCACAAGTCTGTCAACTTTTGTACATATGTAATGCAGTAAGAGGTGCATAAGTTCTGTACACCATTATTTATTGACATCATACCTGATAACAATTCAGTGAGATACCAGACTGCTAGACATGTTATGTATAGTAGGGGTTATACTTGAGGACATAACCTGGGCATTCTGTGGTTGTGTGTACAGTAGTGAGGTCTGTGTACTTATGGTGATTGTCGACAGTATGTGTAATGCGAATACGTACCTTGGCCTATGTACAGATGGTGGCAGATGTCATTGTTCTTGGTCCTGTTCTATCTGACGTTATATGCTGCTCCAGTGTATGGTGCCCTATCAGCTTACATGTTGGTAGGGCCAAACACACACATGTCCCATACCACAGACAGGTGTCGGACCACACTGTGTCATGGCCCAGTATGTGTAGGGTTAGTGTGTGAGTGGCACATATGAGGATGGTGTTAATCAGACAGTCCATATACTGTAATACGAAGCTTGCTTACCATATGTGGCTGTGGCTGTGTTCACATTGGTTGTGGGTATGCACTTTCACACAGATGTCTGTTACTCTGTGCTGTGACATGCCTGTAGAGCCTGCTATATTTGCAGGTACATGTGTATTCCCCCATAAGAAATGCAGGCCAGTGTTATGGCAGTCTGTTTGTAGTTTGCACCTTGCTTTGTTATATGCCTAGCAGCTTAGTGTAATTACCCAGTGTGATGTTATGTCCAGATATTTACCAGATGTACTGCTGCCGGGTCACCATAACTGTCATGTATTTCTGACAAAGCAGTGGGATGCTGTACAGATGTATGTCACTAACTAGTGTGTGGTATGTGGCCATTTGACCTCTACACCAGCGGTTATTATGCATCAGGACAGACAGGAGTGTGTGAATGCATAAACTGCGTGGGCATATGTAGTCGAGTATTTACACACTATACCCATTTACATGGCTGTTAACATCCACATTGTCAGGCTTGGTCCACATGTCTCGCACTAAGGTGATCTGTCTATACCTTTGGACTGACCAGAGTGTGCCAGACTGTCCACATTTATTGGTCATATCTCTGCTGTAGTCCACAGGATCATTATTGTGATATCAGTGGTACTGTACTATGATGACCTTAGGATGTCTGTCAGTAACTGATGGCGTACATGTCAATAGCAGATGTGACCTCCCACACAACATTTCTGTTAAGACAACCCCTGTTACAGTAGCAACAGTCTACATATATACCTGCAATACATACATGACATCTCCTTGCACTAAGAGGTTGAGACTACTAGTGCTGAGGTACGACTCCAGTCTCATGTTCTGGACATATGGTAAACATATATGTATATAGATATATAAATATATATCCATATATCTATATAGATATATAAACATATACATATCTACATACATATATGGATATATATGTACATAAATGCACATACACACACACACACACACACACACACACACACACACACACACACACACACACACACACACACACACACACACACACACACACACACACACACACACACACACACATATATATATATATATATATATACATACATATACACATCTATATATGTCTACACATACACAGATATATAAATATATATGCACAAATAGTTATAGATATCGACATATATATATATATATATATATATATATATATACACACACACATATATGATGTACATACACACACACACACACACACACACACACACACACACACACACACACATATATATATATATATATATATATATATATATATATATATATATACAGAGTGATCTATATATGGCCATATATATGATGCACTATACAGATGTATATAAATACATATATATGAATATATATATGTGTGTATGTACATGTACACATATATCTATATATGTATATGTATATATCCATATCCTTGTCATGTGTAAACATTACTGTTGTGTATACCTTTCCAGATGTATCACACCATATGTAACTGATATCTGTACATTTAGATATAACAACATATGTGATGCAACAGTAATATCACCAAGTACTACACAATTGTAGGAGTCACAGCAATTGTTCAATACTATTCAATATGTGTATTGACAGATATATTGGAAAAACAACCACTCTCTTCACAGCTGTCATGGTGTAGTGGTTAACTGTTATGACTATTGTGTACAGGGTCCTGGGTTCAAGGCCTGCAAGTGCTATTTATTCTGTTGCTGGTCAGACAAAGAACTGCTGGATTGAGAGTGGTTATGGCAGTTTTGAGCAGCTTTAAGTGTGTTTGGGTGGGTTTGTGCGAAGCTAAGCGGTGCTAAGATATGATTAAACATATGGGCACTTACACTGTGTAGGCTTCACTTAGTTCACAAATGTGCTTAGCTGTTATATTGCAGCAATGCTCACACCTGCTAAGCATGGCTCAGCCCTGGTAACCAGTGCTCACATTTCAGTCTGATGACATAGCATTGTAATTACATCTGTAATAAGTGCATGTAATGCCATATACATACTATGCGTCTATGTGCTGTCATTACAGTAGCAAGGGGTGTGAGTCTCCTGTCTGGGACACTTGAGTATATATGGTTTGTACAACACTCTTATCCATGTGACTGTATTACATGGGTAGTATCCCAGGTTATATGCAGTCACACTGGCATTTAGTGTATCATTACATTACTACTGTTGACAGTGCTTTCCCAAGTTAGAGTAGATTGCTAATTGTAGTACTGGAAGCAAACACCCCTACATGCAAAGATAGACTCTGAGTCCTCACTGTTGTGTTCCTGGTGTGTGAGCTATGTCTCTTTAAAAATGTCCTACTGGATAATGATCTGACATGTGGAAAATAACTGTAGTCTACTGTGTGTATAGCACATGTCAGTGAGGGCTGCCATCAGGTAGTAATGGCATACCTATCAGTGTCAGACATCTATCTGTCAACACATTCATCCTAATGCATAGCTAGTTGGTGATCTGATGTCTGTCAGTCCTTGTACAGATGTGCAGATGTCAGGTATCCCTCTTGGATACATACAGGCAATCTATGCTTGACTGACACTGACATGTCTGCCCAGCTGTGTTATAAATGCCAAAGATAGGACTCAACACCCTGGATGCACCCCATGCCATGGATACCTCAAGTACACTACCACAGTCAACAGATCATGCTTGGTACAGGTCTCCAAGACAGACACTAACCATGTTATGTAATACATGGTGCATACATGTCAACTGGAGCACGTCACCGGCCTCTGCGGGAGGCACCCAGAGGACTGGCTGATGCATGTCAATCTCACCCTGAGGGTCACCACAGTGGTGTCTGTTGATAGATGGCCTGCTGGCACATGGCAGGTGGCATGATATCACTATACACACATTCCCTACACTTTCCATCTCTCCATGGACAATAGCCTGGTACACACCTATGAGCACCTTCACCAATGCACCCCAGTACTGACAGATGTGTACCTGTGCATTACTGTGAATATCAGTGTCTGTGTGTTTGTAGACCTCTAGTTGGGAATACCCTGAGGCCCTTCACAGCCATCGCACCACCCATAGCCATAGTTAGATGTGGCTGCTGCTGTACCGGACATTACATGTACCTTGTTATGCTCCTCTCCCTAAGGGCTACCTGGGCATTGCAGTACCAGCACATGGGTTGATAGGTATGGGATACCCACTGAATTCTGGCAATTGTGTGTATGTGTGCATGTGTGCAAATATGTAGGGTACAGCATTCCGAGGCCACATACTCATATTACAATATGCATTGCCTGCCACTGCCATTGTTAATGACATTAAACTAGCAGACTGCTTATTCCACAGTGCGTTGTTCTTGGTAGTTTGGCTTGGTGGAATTACATAGGCTGCAATGGGTTCCTTGCACAGGTACATTCATCCATGTGTACAGTATTCTATGTGTAGTGCATCGACACCTAAGCCTCTTTGTGTGTTATACACAAACATGTGTTGTGTACCACCCAGTACAACTACCATTGTCCACTGTAGAAGGGCTGCTAACAGCAGCCACCATGCACTCACTTGTATACACCACCCCTAGACCTATCAGCCATGTGGTTCAGGCAGTAACTGTTATATAGACCTGTGACATGTGTTCACCTGTACCCAGGATATGGCACAGCTAAGGTGTCACCACAATGCCATACCCCTTGTGAAATATGACAGCAGACCATCCTCCTGCTTTCACATGGACACCTACAACATAAATGGATAACATTATGGAGACCACAATCACTCAGTGTTAATAACAGCTATAATGCATCATGGTTGGACAGCTACACTACCTGACATGTAAGCATTAAACATTACTGCTGACAACATGTTACACAGCAGTACATTGGTACACTGTAGTGCAGTCACAATGTGCATCAGAACCATATTAGCCTATCCCTGCATAGATGTTATGGATGGCAGGGATGTGACACAGGTATCATCATATGCACAGGGTGTGTTGGTGGTTTGCCAGAGACCTAGGCTGGGCCATACATTTGACACCATGTGTGCATGTGAGGGTTTTAATTACTGATATGGCCATGGTGATTTGGTGTGTGTAGGTATGGGATTGCCCAAGGTGTGTTTGTATTGTGTGTGAGTATGCATGCACATAGTTCTGCCATGTGGCTTCCCTATACAGGTGTTTGTTTGACAGCTGCAGATGATACCTGGCAGGGTGTGCAGTTCACCACCTCCAGCCACAGACACAAGAACTGTGCCTGCCAGGGGTACTACAGGCACGTCCAGGTACAAGCCTTGATATGCTACTCTTTCCCTGATGATGACATATGTCCGCTGGAACCAGGTCCCTCCTGGGACTGGCCAGTGCTACGTGCACATGGCCTGCTGTGGTGTGGTGAGGATGGTGCCCCCCCTCTGCAGTGTTGGGGCTGGTACTGCCACTACAGGAGCGGCTTAGTGTGCTTGCATTTCCAGGTCAAACTCCAGATGTTGGTGTTGCTGTCCTACACTCACGTGTCCATTGCACCACTCCCACCACATGCTCTAGCATGGACAATCCACGGTTGAGGAGTCCCACCATCTCACCCCACCATCTATCCATGACCTCTGTAAAATAACAGAGGGCACCTGCAAGATCATGGATGTTGTCACTTACAGCTGAAAAAGCAGCCCTCTGCAGCCTCAGACCCTGTCTGGTGTACTGTTCCATATGTGCCTGCGCCTCCATGACAGCTTGAAACATGCATCTGGTGGTACCAGATGTGGCACTTCTGCCAGGGGCACAATGACCAGCAGCCCTCCACGAGCATCCCTGTACATTTTGCCTATGTGGTACCCTGCTGGAAATCTGGCTATGGCTGCTGTGCCCAGGCAAAGCAGCCATAGATACCAAACTGTCCTATGCACTGCCACCAGCTGCCAACTGTCCCTCTGCTATGGCCACTGGTGATGGGGTATCTATAGGCACTGTGACTGTGTGCAGGGATGGGGTGGATAACAGGGGAATGTCAAACAATGGCCCAGTTTCCGCCTCTGACAACCCCACCTGTGTCTCAACACACCTATCATCATTTTCAGTGTCTGTATGGACACCAACATCAGATTGCCTGCAGGAGGGACCCTGAACCACCTTGCCACCTGTGAGGGGAAAACAAGAAATGCACATTAAGACCTGTATGTCATTGCTTAACAGTATATACACACACACACACACACACACACACACACACACACACACACACACACACACACACACACACACATATACACTGACATTCTAATTCCACCATAATACCTACCTGTCCCTGTGTTTACATACTATCCCAAGTTTATTCTCTTATGTTCCTCATCCTGCATCACACTTGGAAACTTACACTCATTAATACCAGTCATTAACATATAATTCTTCTAACTGCCTATACAAGTGATCACAAAACATGACCTGTTACTCCATTACCTCTTTGACATGATTGGAGTCAGTTTTAAAAGGACTCACTGCTGTCATCCAGTGTTTACCCTGGGTTTGACCAGACATCATGAGCATGGGCCCCATATGTTAGGGCCTACTACAGTCACTCAATAATGTCATGTACTGGAGTGTCATACATAACTATTGCTCAGTAGATGCAAGATTTTTGCTCCATTAACTTATTATGGGGACAACAGCAATATTTGGATACACTCACTGGTGTTGTCTAGTAAGTCCGCAATACATCTGTAGTGGGGATTCTTTCACCTTTCTTCTGATTGCAATTATAACAGTATACCTGGTGTCTAGTTTCCCTCCCAATGCATGTTCCATGCTACAGGTCTTACTATACTGTCAGCTGTCCTGAGATTACATATCAGACAAGTATTCCTGGTGTCTCATGTGTCAGTTCATGTCCGTATACTCCACGATTTCAAAGGGAAGTCAAGATGTATGAACAACCCCACAATCACACATGTGCATACATGGACACACACACAAATACACACACACATACACACACACATCCTACGTACATCAACCCTCCTCCACTCCACCAGATTGCACTTACAGACAAAATAACCCCCACACACACACACACACACTTACAGGTTAGGCTGCATGAAGATATTACACACAGACCTCCCATTACCCATCTGTCAACATGCGTAACATATGGTACTCAACAGCATACAGTGCAGCTATAGTCAATCCATGCTAGCAACAGTATGAATGTGTGTGATGCATGGGCTGTGTTAGTAGGTGATATCCCTTCCCCTGGGAAACACTGCACCCATGTACTCAGTATTGTTGTGCACCTGTTCAACACCCTGCCATGTATTGTGTACTATACCTCACAGGTGAACACACCATTGCTGAATGTGTATTACAGAGTCAGTTATGCCTGCTCTGCTGCTCACAGTCCCTATGTGTTTGTCCAACACATACCTGGGATGATATGTGGACAGATGTCATTTCTGAATGCCTGATGTCTGATTTACAGATGTCATCATCAGCGGTGCATGTATGACCAATGCGATACAATAACACTGACTACCGTCAAACCTTATTGTGGCTACGGGGAGTGTACACACCCTTATTGATATGATACCCTCTTCCTTGATATGCCATGGGACAACATTACTGCATATGTTAACATTACATGAGCCTGATATGTGAAATATGTCCTGTACAATCAAATGCAGTGGCAAGCAAATGTGTTAGTTGTGCTGATGCTGATTGAGATGCATAGACTTTGTGGGTGCATATGCGTGCACACCTTTATCATGATGGTTTGTTGCTCCTACTGTTATGTGTACTACAGCAGTCACTGTTCCTCGCAGGGGTATACTAGCATGGGCCATCTTTCTTTGCCAGTATATGGTCAGTCTGCCCTACACATGTCCCCCAACTCTGCATGATTGCAAGGTCAACTCATGTGCATATGCTTTGAAGTTCACACACTGCCGTCACTATTGCTGTGGAGTCAGGGTTATGTCTGCCACAGTTCCTGACCCTGACTGTGTGCAGATATAGCCATTTGTAGCATCTTTTGGATCCCTGCTGCAATGCACTGTTGTGTTATGATGACATCCCCTCCCCACCTTCAGCCTTTTTGCAGATGCTTGACAATGATGGCCTACACATGTGCCACTTTGCAGTATCCCAGACACTGAACACCACATGTAACAGCCTAGTCCCAATTAATGAATGGCAAACGTACAGGTGTACACTGGCACAGGCACAGTACAGATGGAGATGGTGGGCCTGATGTTGGGAGAGGTGTTGGTTGTCCAGCACATGTATCTTACATGATACTGTCTGTAGGTTTCCAATGTGGTCTTGGTACACCAGTACACATTGCAACGCATGCCTTTTGTGACCTTTTCTGTTATGCATACACTACCTGTAGAGAGGCCTAGCTGATGTTTCCTGTGGCACAATTGTCCCATCTGATTATCCTAACCAATAAGCCACACGTTTGTAGAGTCCAGGCAATTGCTGACATGGATACTGTACAGGTAGCACTTGCTAGACATTCCTGCAACTCCCTCAGTATTGTGGCATGTTACTAGGCAGTCTGCATGACCAGTTTGCTACATGTGACATCATCTGTCTTGGATAGCCATCTGTTTATTTCCTACATTATTCCTGTCCCATACATTCTCGCCACATACATGAATGTCTGCACTGTTTGCCATGGTATATACAAAGGTGAGGTATAGCTACATGTCCAACTGCTGGCTGCTACCTGTTGGGTATGTGGTCCATGCTATGGCATGTAAGATGTGTGCAAGCCACGGTTGCCTCTGTTGCAGTTAAGTGGGCATATTTGATGGCCAAACGTCTTGAACAGTAGAGCATTTTGTGGTGTGACATTGGGGACGTGTACTTGCTAGAAGGTGAATTTCCATGACAAAAGTGGTCAGTACCTCAACAGCTGCTTCCACTATATTTTATCTGGAGTGTGTGCACACATATGCTTCCAATGTTTGTAAAGGTATGTATTCCCCATATTTGCTGTCCTAACATACGATTCCATATTACACACTCATTGCTCATGTTAGGACCACATTGCAGGTTGTAAGGGTTGTGGACTGCAGTATTGTGATATGCCGTAGTGTAGATCTGTAACAGTTGCCATTGTAATACTGGTTTATACACTGTTGTAGCACTGTATAAGGGTGATGTTTCACACATGTCCCTACTGTAGGCCATTTGTCCCACCATTATGTTCATCTTTGTGAACACATTTTGCAATGACAGAATGTTAGTTATATTGCAGGAGTCTGACATACCCTTCAGATACACCATCATGGTGACCACTGTTATGCAGTGCAGTTAACAGCAACAATATGTGAACATGTACGGCATGCATTATGCCTAGGTGTGTTAAACAAAAATAAGTGGCCAATGTGCCCAAACACACACTGGTAAACTCAAAAGACAGGCACAGTAGATCAGGAAGAGATGTTTATTTTCACTCCATGAACAAACCTCACAGTACAGAAACAAAAACAATAACGTTGCTACAGTTCTCAGTGCATTTTTGTCGACATGCACTTTATCAGAAAAACTAAACAGTGCTCAGTGTGCTAAATTTATAAGTCAGATGTTATTTCAATCTACCAGTGGTGTCTCCTAACTAATTAAAATGTTAATACAGTCAATTATCATCCTTGTTCTTGAAAGTACAGATTTCTTAACAAAATCAAAGAAACAATATCACCATCTAGTGGTGAAACAAAAACTTTACAGGCAGGAATACATAGTAAAAATGTATATAAATATTGTATGCTCTAAAAACCATTTTAATTAATACATAAAAAATATTTCATAAAAATGTACCTGTGTGCAAAATGTTTGAAAAACATGTAAAAATGTATGTATGACAAATATTAAAATGTGTATTAAAAAAAAAAAATATATATATATATATATATATATATATATATATATATATATATATATATATATATATATATATATATATATATATATATAAAATATATATATATATATATATATATATATATATATATATATATATATAAATATATATATATATATATATATATATATATATATATAAGTACAACTGATATATGGGTGAGTGGTTATAACTTGGCTGATCTCAACTTTAATACAGGTTTTAGAGAGATCATTCCATTTAAACCTGGGTGACTGCTATCCTCAAGTGTTAATTGCCAAAATAACTCTCTGTATTCTAAAGAGGTCTCCCACGGACCACCCCCGGGGGGTAATACCTCTATGACGAAGAATAGGAATTTTTCAGATTTACATGTTAAAGTATGTTTAAACAAAATGTTGTTAGTGTTTTCCTTCCTTCCTTACATCATATAGGTGCTCATACACCCTTTGTCTCAGCCTTCTCTCGGTTTTCCCTATATAAAATGAAGCACATGCCTCACAGGTCACCATGTATACCAAACCACAAGTGTTGCAATTTGCAAATCCTTTAGTGGTGATAATTTTGCCTCTACTTTTCAAATATATTTTCTCACCTTCATTGACTGTGTCAACATTTGTTTATTACTACTATGCAGCAACAGACTATATATATATATATATATATATATATATATATATATATATGTATATATATCATCTCAAATCTGCATGATCTAACTGTACAGATGCAGATGGATACGCAACAGAGGTCTACTGTGCGGGTAGCACCCACCTCCACTATGCTCTCTGCAAGGTCAGCAGGTGCCTTGAGGCTGGCAAGGAGCTCCTCAACATTTGTCAGGGGGGCTGGATGGTGTGGACCCCTCCCCACTGTTGTGAGCTGATCCCCCCTGATTGCAGCAGCATGCCGACGGGCATTGTGAAGTAGGTCTGTGCAGCAATGTAGGACCTGCTCATAACTGCAGTTATGCAAGCCGACATCGTTTACCCTGTGGACAAGATCATTCCACAGGCGGTTCACTCCTGTGGCTCTTGGGCTGTTCTGCCGAACAACACCTGGTAGTGCTGCACCAGGTGTGAGATGATGACATTATTCTCCTCCGCTGTATAAATGTGAAGCCTTTCCTGGGATATCCTGCCTGAAAGACATAAAGATGTAAACAGGTCTGAGGACTTCATGCAGCAAGGTTATCATAGTTTTTAATACACATCTCTGTCACCCCCCCCCACCATATCTGCAACTACATTCTTATCACACAACTTAACAGGTATGTCTACAGAATATCTAACATTGGGACATATATCATATTGTACAACACTTTGTGCTATGCGTTTGTAGTCATGTTCCCTGTGGGGGCACTATCACTGGTTGCCTGTTATGGACAATGTCACCTGCATGCCATTGTAAGGGCCACTATGGTTCCATATATGCATGTGGTCTGTTTTCTATGTGATTGCTACACATCTGCTGTTTTGTGTTATTAGCAATATCTATGCATGCTCTCGGACATGATCCAGGAATGTGTGCACTATTACTACCCACATATGTTCTATAACAGTGGCACAATAACATGTTTAGGGAAGAGCTGCCAGCAGAACCACCTCTCACACCTCATCTGGCCATGTTACCAGGCCACATTACATGTGGGACCCACCCTGGGGACTCCTCAACTACTAGTCCTGCACTACCTTCAGGTGGAACCACCTCAAGGGATAGTGTTCACCCCCCTCGGGAGCATACACAGACATGATCTTGTCATCTGAGGTCAGGTCCAGGGTCTGGTGCATAGGGAGCTCCACAGAGACTTGGGAGATGTGCTACAGCACCTTGAGGCCCTCAGTACACACTCATAGGGTCCATATGCTCCTCCTGCTCAGCTTTCAGCCCAGTCACCTGTAGGGACGTGAAGCTGATGTTGTGACTGGCCAGGGGTGGGGCCTTGGTCCCATTGTTTCCATATGGGGGCTCATGGGGCTTCCACATCAAAGACAACACTCCCCATCCGGGGTGTTTACCCCCCACATGTGTCACATGCCACGCCTGTAGGCTGTCTTCTCTATCTTCTAACCCAACGCACCTCACAAATATACCCCAAATTCCCAATTCCACCTTCGCATACAAGGACAATGTGTTCCCAACATGCGGTTCACACCTGACATAACCTTCCATTTTGTAGACACTTACTGCTGTATATATATATATATATATATATATATATATATATATATATATATATGTGTGTGTGTGTGTGTGTGTGTGTGTGTGTGTGTGTGTACACACACACACACACACATATATATATATATATATATATATATATATATATATATATATATATATACATATATATACATATATATATATATATATATATATATATATATATATATATAGATATGTATATATATATATATATATATATATGTAGATGTATATATATATAGATATATATATGTGTGTGTGTGTATTGATATGTGTGATGCTCCCTCACACATATTATGGAGCACTGTCATGGAAAACTGGGGACATGTATTTATATACATATGTGTGTGTGTTTGTATATATGTAGACATTTAAATATATATATATATATATATATATATATATATATATATATATATATATATATATATATATATATATATATATATATATATATATGTGTGTGTGTCTACCTGAAAATGCCAAAAGTTGTAAATGCCGATGACGAGAACACCAACACCAGAAGATCAACAACGGAGAAGACCGACAGTTGAGAATCCCGACGCTGAGAACACCGACATGTTAAGGTAAGTGTGCGACAGGGACGGATGTTAGGGTCAGGGTGTGGGTAAGGTAAGTGTGTGATAGTGACGGATGTTAGGGTAGGGTGCAGGTCAGGTAAGTGTGCGATAGTGACGGACTTTAGGTTTAGGGGTGGGTTAAGTGAGTTAGGGTTAGGGTGCGGGTAAGGTAAGTGTGCAATAGTGACAGAGTTAAGGGTTATGGGTGGCTTAAGTGAGTTAGGGTTAGGATGCAGGTAAGGTAAGTGTGCGATAGTAACAGACATTAGGGTTAGGGTTTGGGTTAAGGTTAGTGCATAGATAGTTGTGTATGTAAGGTTTAGTGTAGGTTTGTAAGGTTTTTGGTGTGCTTGTGTTCTGTGTGTTTTTCAGGAAAGGTATTTGTTTTGTTGATGGTGGGGATTGTGGTTTGTCGGGCATGTGAAGTTTTGTGTTTTTGAACTTTCTTTTTTTTCAGTTTTGTCATGTCAGTGTTTTGGCATATCGGTGTTATCAGGTAGACCCATATGTATATATATATATATATATATATATATATATATATATATATATATATATATATATATATATATATATATATGTATATATATATATATATATATATATATATATATATATATATATATATATATATATATATATATATATATATATATATATATGTAGGTTGCATTCAGACATCAGGTCCACACTCTCTAACACCCCTTCTGGCACATCTGCACTGTTCTGCCTTGCTACAACACAGACAGGTGCCACATGTGGACACAGCCTAACATTAGGGGGCTATATATAGGGACAGATTGCAGGTAAGTCTATTACACAGCTATGGCATTTCTGCATGCTAAATCACATGTTAAAATGACTTTCTTGCATAGTGGTGGGCCCTGGAACCCACGTGTCCATCATTATGGCATTACATCCACCACCAGCTATTGGCCACACTAATATACATGTCTTGCATTACACAACACACACTATGATGGCATACATCTTGTCAGTCAGTACTGATCTGCACAGTTGACAGGTATGGCCCACTGCCCACAAGGACAGACACTATTGTCCATAGCAGTTGTTCAGCTGGACATCATTTCAACAACAACACCTGATGGCACATATAAATCATTCCACATCATATATCCCATTATTATGGACCAAGTACTACATTCAATTACATGAATATATACTTCACATACCTGTTGTGGAGATTATGTCTCTTCTGGATAGTTTGTTGTGTGGATGGATGTGTTTTTTTTTTTTTTTTTTTTTTTGCTTTCACTCTCTCTCTCTATCTCAATCTGTCTCTACTAAATGGATTGAGCTGCTTTGAATAGATTGCAGCATGGAATTTGTAGGTGATGCTCATGATCAGGTGATGGCCTCTGCACCAATCAGTGTCCACCACTTGCCACATGCATGCAGCATGCTGTGTAGTACTTCCAATTACCACTGTCATGGCAACCCACTACTACAAATTCCTACATCATTTGGGCATGGTCCCAATTCCTACATCATTTGGACGTTGTTCATTTTCCTTTCCTGTATGGAGGACATTCTTCCAGTGTGTGGGCAGCAGTGTTAGAGAAAGTAGGTAGCAATATCTCTTACAATAAGACTGGCAGACTCAGG
>NC_056732.1:1176757427-1176819927 GCF_019279795.1 Protopterus annectens
ACCAGATTCCACTTAATTATTATGCGCGCACGTCTCACTCTGTTACTGCATACACTCTGGTCATAGTTTCACAACATGGGGGGGTGGAGTTGGGACATACTTTGCTTATCACTCTCATAACACTTTGGTGAGTTGCTAGCGTGACAGGTTTGTTCTTATGGATATATTTCTGACAGTTATGATGTCTGAAAATCAGTTGCATGTCATTATTTGATGCCTAAACATCTGGGATCATCCCACTGATTTGCCAGGGGGAGAAGGGGACAGGTAGGGGACTTATACCAATTATCTGGGCTTCCTGACAATATCTGTACAGTTATGGGGCATGATTCTGCATACAGCTTACTACCACTCCCAGGATTCGAATCATGGCTGTGTGTGCTAAAAATACAACACTTCACTTCTCAGTTGAGTGTGCTATTTGGATTATGTCGTTTCATTTTTGACCGTTTTCTAAGTCTCTCTCAATTGTACAATATGACCTCTTGTGATTACAACAGTTGTATACAGGCATTCCTACATATTTTATTTATGTAGCACAGTGTGGGTAACAGTGCTTAATACAAAAGTACTATTAAGTGATTGCAACACTACATTACCATATGATAGAGTAAACACAAGCAGTCCAGCAGTTAGACCTCTATTGTTAGGCTGTTAACCTTTTATTTACATACAACATATATAAGACTCATCCTGCCATATTATCTGGTTTATTCAGTACATGCCATACACAATACAGGTTTTATACTGGCAATTAAGTTTCTACTACTTTTAGATTTATTTCTTATGACAGTACATGCAAGATTATTACTAACCTGCCTCGCAATGCAACCTCTGCAATCTACAGGCATGGGCTTCCTGGTTCACAGCCCACTCGTCTGCCACTGTCAAAGACATAAGAGGAATATTTATCCATACCTATCCATAATATACATGAGCTGACAAATATTAAACAGGTAGTAGACTGATACTTACACACGGCTGGGACATCACCTGTCTGCCTAGCCTCTTGGATCTACTTATCCAAGAGTTCCCTTGTCAGAAAAATATGTATTAATGTATGTGTTTAGTGCTTATTAGAAGCTAAAAGGGTTAAAACATTTCATTCTATTTTATGTACAGCTTAGTTTTGTATGAAACTACGAGATGCTTTCTGAAACTGCAAGATGCTCTCTGACCTTGTATTTGCTAGCACAGAAAAATTCATGTTTATGCCTTTTGGAAATTTATTGAGAAGCAGGTGATTATCTGCTAGGTCAGGAAAATAATGAATACAACAATACTGTTTTCTATAACGTTATTGAACTTGAACAATCAGCTCTGTTCATGTTATGAGAACATGCACAGCTGCAGAAAAAGATAGATACAGTTGAACAAAGACTGCTTGAAGAAATGAACTATAATATGTACTTGCTTTGTGCTCGAATTAGCCATAGTACCTTGAATGGTAACATCACATAGTGAGAAGTTGTATCTAACCAGTGGTCTCCAAGGCCACGTTGTTTTTCTTAGGAAGTTTTTTCATAAACTTGATAGTGTCAGCAGAAAATCATGGACAAAACAGCTGCTATGAAATAATGTTGTAAGAACTTGTGATTTGTTACGTCAGCTTAGTAGGCAATGTCTTGTAAGAAATGTACAAGAATGGCTTCACTTCCTGATTTTAGTTAGACAAACTCTGTATTAGCACGTTTTTGTCTCCTTGCTGCAAGAATTAAAGTGCCTTAACCTGAACCTGCCGTGTATTGATCTTTTTGAAGTTGTTTTTTCCTTTGACAGATTGGTCCTTCGGACCGGAAACTCTCACTTTGCCTCAGGTCAGATGGGCCAGGTGGCATGAAACCGTATGGAGAAGAAACCACATCGGTTATTCTGCTCTGAAAGACCTCCAACTGAATTGTCATTCAAAAGAGGCCAACCACTGTTCTGATCTGCAACTGGAGGACGAGTTAACATTTTTTCCTCGAACCAGACGATCAATCACGGAGGCTCAGGTAGGGAGGAATTTACCTTTTTTCTGTTTTAGATCAGGGACTTGATTTGTATCATCTGTCAGGAGATTTGTTTGTGTACAAGTCAGGGACAGGAAGATTGCAATCTTGTCATAGATCAGGGAAACAGAATAGGTAGGCAGTTATTCTAAATAAACTGTGAAAAAGAGAAATTGTGGTACCACGTAAAAATAAGAAGGGTTACGTAACATTTTAACAGTTAGAACAATATGGGAAATAAGTGCACAAAAAGATCCCAAGATCCGCCGTTAACTGAAGATGCAAAATATATGCAATTACAGCGTGCCGACAATGTTAGGTACTATACAAAATGGGTTAATAAATATGAATTTGATGGCAAATTAGAAAAATCCTCACTTATTAAACTTGTCAAACAGCTTAAAACCGACGCAAAAGGTCAGGTAAAAAAGCAATGTCAATTAGGCATTCCTCAGGCACACAGGTGGATTGAGGAAGCAAACCGTAGGGAACAAAAGAGTAATAATTCAAAAGCAATGTTTCTAGATAAAGAGGACAATAATTTGGTAATAGCATCAGCCCCTCCGCCCCCTCCACTTCCCTTACCAGAATATGAAGTGAGTGGACAAGCTGGTCCACCTCCGCTATACCCAGCTGTCCCCGCGAAGCCAAGACCATTTGTTAGAGATCCCATCGAGACTAGGTCTCGAACAAGTAACGTAAGAGTGGATATTGAGTTATATCAAATGAACAAAAATTCACGAGCTATGAGTGAAGAAGAGATATGTCTGCTCATAGAAGTACCAAATCCTCAGGCAGGACAGGAAGGGCAGGACCCAACTCTCCTGGTATATAGACCATGGTGACCGGAAGACATCCGGAAAGCCACAGAGGGAATTCCCCATCCAAAAGTTAATTTTAGAAAATTCTTAGAAGACTTACAGGGCATGAGGTTAAGTTATCATTTAAATGGAGAAGAAGTAGAAAAAGTAGTTAGACAAATCTTAGGTCCAGATTGGCACATGATCAATGGCAACTGGAATCCCCGTGATGCAGAACACAAGCCACTCCCACATAGCAATGCAGAGCTGGATAACAGTGTAAAAGGTCTTACAGACTGAATCTCTGAGAAATGGAAGCCTAGGGCAGACTGGACTTGCATTAATCAATGCATCCAACAAGAAGGTGAAACTGTTGACAGATATTATGCTAGATTATTAGAGTGTTTTAATAACCATTGTGGAATGCAGATACCTGAAGACCAAACACATGATTCCCCGTATGAGCAGCATTTTTAAAAGGCAGTATTTTGCCTATAAACAGCTTTATTACAAAGCACATGGTAGACCATCGTACAAGTAGATTACAGTCATTACTTGAATATGCTAGACATGCCGAAAGGCATTTTAACAGTAAAAAGAAAAATAAAGCCCAAGTATTTTCTGTAGAAGATGGAGCAGAAGTTTATGTAGTACAGTCCAGGAAAAAGGGCAAGAAAAATGCCCAGGGAAACAAACAATCTGATAAGCGATCAGAGGAGTTTGAAGAGAGAAAAAAAGGGGTGAATGTTTTAAGTGCGGAAAAAAGGGACATTTAGCAAGGGATTGCAAGCAAAACAAGAAGGTAGCCATGGAAGATAAGGAGGGTGAGGACTGACTATATGATATTCAAGAATCACTAGAAGGGAATAACCAAGAAAAGACAAAATGCAAGTGTGATAGAGGGAGTAAAGGATGTGACAGAAGAAATAGAGAAAGTGCAGGAAATCGCAGATAGTGAAGAAAGTGAAATTTTAGACTTAGCATTATTGAGCCTAGAGCTCTACTTAGTAGATATGAAACCGGAAGTTACCCTTCTGGTAGAAGGGAGGGAAGTTACATTTCTGTGTGACTCAGGGGCATCGCGGACCCTGATACATCCTTCCAAACTACCAGAAAATTCAGAATTACTCGATTACATATTAGTGAAAGCAGCTAATGGACAGCTGTATCGGGAGCCACTCTCCCATAACAGAGCAATAACTGACCCCATTTCAGGGATGACCCAGAGAAGCAAAAATGTTGTTTCTGAAAAATGCCAAGTAAACCTTTTGGGCAGAGATCTTATGCAGATATTTGGCAAAACGGTAGTTCCAACTATGCAGGGTATGGAAGCACAGCAATAAATGGATACTTTTGTAGTGCGACCGGAGGGCGAAACATTTTATTGGTACAGCCAGGACTTGGTCACGACTGGTCCAGGGGCAGTAACCGAAGAGCTGATGAACGTAGCCATCAGTAAGTTCCCCTCCCTTGACACTGATAAACAGCATTTGTTGCACTGTACTCTGTATTATTGTAGCACACCAGGACCTGATAAGGAATATGAGCAAGAACTGTTTAGAAACCATGCAAATAGATTAGTACTACATAATCTGTACTGGGACACAGAAGGGAACAGTGTAGTTAGCTGTTTATTGCCCCAGGAATTCTTTGCACTTTATAAATCTAATCAATTACCACATGTTAGTTTGACTAAGGACAAGAATGTGAAATGGGCAGACCTAGGAGAAAAAGTCACAAAGTGGGAAAAACAGATGGAGTTTGAACTGTCAGAACAGAGAGTACAGAAGCAGAAGTTAAATTGGATAACACAGACACACCCAGCTGTACACTTGCAGTCTAGCAAGAACAGCTGATTAGCACTCTTACTAGAAGAGGAAGAGAATGCCTTATGGAGCATACCAGAAACTCTCTGGTCAACAGGGAAATCAGATGTAGGACTAATTCGTACAGCGGGATCAGTTACTATCATGCCAAAATCAGCATTTAGACCACAGAAGAGACAGTATCCCTTAAGGAAAGATGCAAAAGTAGGAATCAAACCTATAATAGCAGCTTTACTTAAGGAAGGAGTACTGGTAGAATCTCCCGATTCACCATGTAACACACCCTTATTTCCTGTCAGAAAAGCAAATGGAGAATGGCGTATGGTCCAAGATTTACAAGCTGTAAATGATGCAGTAATACCTAGAGCACCTACAGTGCCAGATCCACACACCCTATTGAATGATTTAAAGCCTCAACAGAAGTATTTTTCTGTGGTAGATATTAGCAATGCGTTCTTTTCGATACCGATACACCCTGACAGCCAACATTGGTTTGCATTCACATTTCAGGGGAAAAGGTATACATACACGCGACTACCACAGGGATATTGTGAAAGTCCAACAATATTCTCACAAGAGATGGCAAGCAACTTGGCGGGATTTACCCCACCGAGAAGCAGTCAGATTTTACTTTATGTAGATGACATCCTGCTGGCAGCCCCCACCCAGCAAGAATGCAGAGAAGATACCATAGCATTATTACATTTTTTAGCCACTCAAGGACATAAAGTAAACAAAAACAAGTTGCTGCTTTGGAAAAAGCAGGTTAAATACCTGGGATATCTAATATTCAAAGAAGGCAGAACATTAGATGAAGATAGGAAAATAGCAATTTTACAAGCACCCAAACCGACTACCAAGAAGGAAATGATGTCCTTCCTGGGTATGACTAATTTCTGTCGGAGTTGGATTCCAAACTATGCCTTGGAGTCTGCTCCACTGACCAACTTGATATACAAGAAGCCTATGGCAGCACAAGATTTATTACAATGGACACCAGAAGCAGAATCAGCTTTCTGCAAACTAAAACAATTGATGGCATCCTCATTAGTTTTAGTATTACCAAACTATCATAAACGCTTTTTCCAAACTGTAGATTGTAAGCAAGGTTATATGATGTTATATGATGTCAGTATTAACACAGCAACATGGGGACAAACAACGCCCCATAGCTTACTATTCATCACAGCTGGACCCAGTGGCGTGATCCCTCCCCCACTTTGTACAAGCAGTAGTTGCAGCTGCAATGGCAGTACAGGCTTCAGCCTCAGTGGTGTTGTTCCACCCTCTCACATTGAGAGTGCCCCATGCAGTCGCGATTATTTTACTGCAAGAAAAAGTAGCAAGAAAAAGTAGCATATATTTCTCCTGCTAGACATCTTTCCTGTATGACTATACCAACCTCATATGACAATTGAATGATGTACAACTTTGAATCCGTCTACCTTGCTCCCAACCCCTGCGGATGGCACACCACACAGCTGCCTGCAGGAGATTGAGCAAAAGACACTGCCATGTCTCAACAGGGGGGATGGTAAAGTTAGTGAATCGAGTGTTCACAACATATGGATTTATAAACTACACTAAAATGTTTTTGTGTGGTATGTCATGTTTGTAATAAGCATCATGCACAAGGGGCGTTGAAGCCTAAGCAAGGGAGTTTCCCTGCACCACCGTACCCATTCCATACTATCTGTATGGATTTCATAGAACTGAACAAATGTGAAAATAAGAAGTATTGTCTTGTCATTATAGATATGTTTTCCAAATAGGTGGAAGCTTTACTGACCAAAAATCCAGATGCAGCTACTGTTGCAAAATTTCTTGTTAGGGAAATTATTCCTAGATTTGGCATACCGTAAAAGATCTACAGTGACAATGGCACACACTTTGTAAATCAAACTATAGAACAGTTGAGCCGATATTTCGGAATTTCTTTGAAATACCATTGTGCATATCATCCACAATCTGCAGGACTAGTAGAGAGGCATAATGGGGTTTTGAAAAGTAAACTTAGGAAGTTAATTAGTGAGACACAAAAAAATTGGGTGTACTGCCTGCCTCTGGCACTGTTGAGCATGAGAACTGTTCCAAATGCAAAGAGGTTAACTCCTTTTGAAAAATTATTTGGGAGGGCATATTATATACCTCAGTGGAAACCTCTCATGCCTGCAGACCAGGAGGCCAACAGCTCATTCACAGAATATATGAGATGACTTCTAAGTAATAAACAACTTTTGCAGTTAAATTCTGTTTCAGATAAAGAACAAACCAGACCATTGGAAGCAGCAGTAGTCCCAGGCACGTGGGTCTGGGTGAAGAACATAAAGAAAAAGAATTGGACGTCACCGAAGTGGGAAGGGCCATACCAAGTGCTACTGTCAACACCCACTGCAGTCAAGATCACAGAGCGAGCATCCTGGATTCATCTGACACACTGTAAACTGGTTAAAAACTTTGAACTGGACAAAAAATTTGTTACTGTTACACAACAAGAACAAAATGACCAGATATGGAGCAAATAGGAATGCAGAACAACCTCAAAAGTATTGCATGATCATTCTGTTAACTATACTGATAACAATAATCTTTTTGCTGTGGCCTTTCCTTTTTCCAGCCACACGAGCTGAGCTGAATAAATGTGATGCATTACTCATAGACTGGCATCTAAACTTTTTAACACTTACCAAGCGATCAAACATGTGTATGCTGAGACTTTTACTGTTTCAAATTGTTGGGTTTGTACAGCTATACCAACAGCATATGGGGGATTATTAATGACTGCTGTCCCCCTAGGGGTCAATGAGACCTGGGAAAATTTGATTTTTGATACGACTGTAAAATCACAAGACAAAATAGCATTGTGCCTGCCTGTTACACAAAAGGGAATTGTGTGTTTTTACAAAAATGATACTGTTCAGGTGGGTAGGAGCAATTGTAATGTGACTGTTCCTTACAAATGTTATACCAAAGCTAATAATGCAGGTCCTATTTGTGATACAAACTATGACTCATTTCTTGAATCTATGCACAAAACAGTTAATGAAGTACAACATAATCCTGTTCTTTTTAAGCAACTATCGACCATTGATAGAAAAATGTTTCATGCAGGGCAAGTATATATTAATACTAAAGTAGAGGATTGTTATTTTGTGTGTGGGAAAAAAGCACACAAATGGTTACCTGAGAATTGGTCCGGCAGTTGTTTTTTGGGTTACCTGGTTCCGGCCATACGGCACACTGCAGTTTTGCCTGGAGGAAGAATTTGAAATGTCAGAGAGGTCACCAAGAAACCTGGAAATCCAATCAAGAAACCTGAGAATCCAGTGGGACAAATCGAAGCAGGCTGGAGAAACCATAACTCCATATAAACAAAGTTAAACTGACACACATGGACTTGAGTGACACTATTCTATCGTGGGCAGGTATAGCTCCTGCATATGGCGCAGTAAAGTCGATTTGGGAGCTGAGAAAACTGTCCAAACTTCTCGAAGTAATGAGCAATGCAACTTTTTCTGCTCTTGAATTAGTAACTGATGAACTGAATGCTATGAGAACTGTGGTGCTTCAAAACCGCATGGCTCTCAACTTCACCCTAGTGGCGAAGGACGGTACTTGCCCTTTAATAAAAGAAGAGTGCTGTTCGTATATTCCTGACAACCAGCATGAGATAGATGACCACCTTGAGGTAATTCAGCAAGTGTCAGCCATGACCAAACCAGGCCCAAACCCACTGATGGATTTTTTCCAGAACTTGTTTGGGGGTTGGGGTACCATCCTAATGAACATCCTGATTGCCATTTGTGTGGGATTACTCCTATTAGGAGTGTGTGTTTGTTGTGGTATTCCCTGCAAGAAAAGATTAATTAAAGATTTTATAGACATGTCAGTTTCTGAGACGTTGTATCAAAGTACCAAATTGGAAGAACTGTTGAAAAATGAAACACTTTCATAAGTTTAAACTGAATGACTCTCTTAACTGCAAATCCTGAACAGAAGAGGTTAGGAGAAGAAGCAAACTGTTTATGCTTTTGAAAATAGAATAAAAAGTATTAACAGGGGGGAAAAGTCAGAAAAATATGTATTAATGTATGTGTTTAGTGCTTATTAGAAGCTAAAAGGGTTAACACATTTCATTCTATTTTATGTGCAGCTTAGTTTTGTATGAAACTACGAGATGCTTTCTGAAACTGCAAGATGCTCTCTGACCTAGTATTTTCTAGCACAGCAAAATTCATGTTTATGCCTTTTGGAAATTTACTGAGAAGCAGATGATTATCTGCTAGGTCAGGAAAATAATGAATAGAACAATACTGTTTTCTATAACATTATTGAACTTAAACAATCAGCTCTGTTCATGTTATGAGAACAGGCACAGCTGCAGAAAAAGATAGATACAGTTGAACAAAGACTGCTTGAAGAAATGAACTATAATCTGTACTTGCTTTGTGCTCGAATTAGCCATAGTACCTTGAATGGTAACATCACATAGTGAGAAGTTGTATCTAACCGGTGGTCTCCAAAGCCACGTTGTTTTTCTTAGGAAGTTTTTTCATAAACTTGATAGTGTCATTAGAAAATCATGGACAAAACAGCTGCTATGAAATAATGTTGTAAGAACTTGTGATTTGTTACGTCAGCTTAGTAGGCAATGTCTTGTAAGAAATGTATAAGAATGGCTTCACTTCCTGATTCTAGTTAGACAAACTCTGTATTGGCATGTTTTTGTCTCCTTGCTGCAAGAATTAACGTGCCTTAACCTGAACCTGTCGTGTATTGATCTTTTTGAAGTTGTTTTTTTTCCATTGACATCCCTCTTTCTCCATTTCAGGTTGGCATAGTGATGCCTAACCTACTCACCAGTTTGAGGTATGCCAGTGGCACTGGTGAGGTCATGGGCGAGATGGTCGCAAGCTTCCATTTTATATTGGAAACCCTGGTACTGGCCCTGCAGCAGTCTCTGGTTATGGTCTTTAACAAGGAGTCCTGCCATGACTTTGGACTCCTGGATGCCCCAGTGCTGCACCCAGAAGTGCACTCCTTCACCCAAACTGGTCATAGTGCCTACAGGAGGAAGCTGCAACCAGTTATGAGATATATTCCTGCCTGTGGGTTTTAAATAGGGCCGATTTCCCGAACTTTGCCATGATTGGATGGTTTTGAAAATGCTAAGCTATGGACAAACCTGCTTACCTAAGGTCGGCATTGCTTAAAGGGGTATACCAGTGGGCAAACTGATTTAGCTGGCCTACACATTGCTTACACCTAGTAAGCAAATGTGTGCAATGCTTAGCATTGCTTAATTTTTAATTTGCACACTCTTTGCTGTTTGGCATTGATTTATCATTCATTACATGTTATATATGTGTTTTGTATCCACGATTCATGTATACATACACTGTATGGGGTCATTGTGTTTATTGGGGGATTTCAACACTTTATTACAATGACACCTCACATCTGGACTTAATGTAGTACTCCCATTCACATATTTATGTTATGTAGTAAGTTATACAACAAAAGACTATATATAAATTCCTTTCACATGTTAATTTTTATTTTCCTATAGAGAGGATCTGTTTGGTGATATTCAATGTTTATCAACAGCTGTGATGGCTTACTGTTTAACTACTGTGACTATAGTGTACAGGATCCTGGGTTCAAGACCTGCAATGGCTGTTTATTGTGTTGCTGGGCAGAACAGCGGCTGTTGGATACAGATTCATTAAGGCACTTTTAAGCAGTAAGCAGGTTTGCATAGGTTTTCGGGACAATAAGAAATGCTAACTTCCGGTTAAATATGCTTACAGAGAGTTAGCTTCAATACTGCTTAACCTGTGTGCACATTGCTTACCCCAGCACAAACAGGCTTAAACCCACTTACTACTGCTTACAACTGCTTACTCCCACTTACCCCCGCACTCATTTATACAGAAATGTAACCTGGTTCTTGAAAAGGTGGTAGATTTGGACACTCTATGGATTTATCATTCATTACACATTATACCTTTGATTTGTATCCCTGATTCATGTGTACATATACTGTATGGGGCACTTGTGTTTATCTGTGGATTTTATACCATTATTACAATGACACCTCACATCTGCATTTAATGCAGTGCTCCAGTTCACAAATATATGTTATTTAGTAAGTTATACAACAAAAAATATTGTTCATAAAGTGATTTGACATGGAAAATGGAATTTATTGGAGTGAGAATTGAACCGGGAATGACTGCTCAGAAGGCAAATGCTCTGATCACTACACTATTGCAGTACTGCTTCCACTGCATGTATCTTGATATTTATCTTCTTGTGTCATTTAAGCTACAGTATGCATAGCTAAGCAATGGGCAAACCCGCACACCTATGGTTAAATGTAATCTGTTTGATAAAAAAAATGTTTATATTATTATATTTTAAATATTGCTCTTGTAAACTTGGGGTGTTGCTAGGGTAACAGGATTTGTTTTTATGTACATTTTCTGACTGATTTGAAGTCTGACACTCGTATGTTTGCCATTATTTCAGACTTAATTGATGAGTTCATCCCAGTGATTTTGCAGGGTAAATGAGGGACAGGCCAGACATATGTGCCACATATATGGGTATTCTGCACTGATCTATGCTGTTGTGGGTATGCAACTTCCTATGAGTGGTCTCATTCAAAGTGTGCATATACCATGCTCTGTGTAATGACTGCTGTACATTCTAGTTGCGTAAGACAAACATGAGCCTTAGGGTCAGTAAACTTGAGCCTAAAAAATTAGTAAAAATTAAGGACAATAAAAATGCATTTGGAAAACATGCAAAATAACTTTACAGCTATAAAAATTTCTATTTACATGCTTTGCAGCACCTCAATTAGACAAAAAAGGGGATGATTACGATTTAGTATTACAAAACAGTAGAAGTACAAAAGCAATTTCAGTTTTTTTTTCTGAAGCAATAGTTAAACAGCTGTTTAAATCTGAATTGTCTATAAATATCAAGGCTTTTGAGTTGCTGACACAATACTGACATTGTAATTGCCAAATGGCAGTTCTTGACTGCAGGGGCATGTATATTGTGAGATCTGTGCTCTCAGACATGCCCCCTGCACCCGTCCATGCTCCATCTCCATTTAGGAGCTGAGGCAGCGCGCCTTCATTACTATGAATGGCATGCTGCTGTTCTTTTCCTAAATGGTCGCTTCTGTGCAGGAATCAGCTATTCCTGCATGGAACCTTACTAAATCCCGGGGATTCTCCCCAGCTTTTATTCATCTAATCAAGATCAGTCATCCAGTGTAAAATCTCATATTCCTAAAACTATAACTTAGAATTAAATCCAGATGTAAATGTCCCCACACAAACATTTACTCAGTCCTAACCATCAAACTATATGGGAATATCCATCTAAACTATATGGGGATGTCCACCCAAACCATGGTCCTCCTCACAGCACACCAACCTCCACAGTTTCTAGTTCAAAATCTTGCTCCTCTCAACCTAAATATCAAACTAAATCATCCAGCCTACATCTTTTTAACATAAATTTAAAAAGCATTAGAAACAAACTAGTATATTTCCATGCCTGGATAACACACCATTCCCATGATGTCATTGTAGCTACTGAAACTTTGCTAAAGCAAAATTTAAAAGGTGAGGAAACTCAAGCTCCAGGATACAATATTCTAAGGCTGGCAAAAATAAAATAAGGGAGGTGGTGTTGCTATACTTTTTGACAATTATCTCAACTTAAATCTTCATCCTTCACACCCCACTGAAATAAATAATGCCAAAAATATCATGTCTCTTCTAAAAAAAAAGAATAAATTTCTGTGCAATAACAGGAATTAACATTCCTGCAGGAAACAATACAAATACAGCAGAATAATTATTTTCCTAGGTTTCCTCAAATATTCCATAGGAAACTATCATTATGGCCAATCTAAATGTTGGCTGGCAGGCCATAAGCAATGATACCACACCCACCATAAAAAGCTACTACTAAAATTTAAGCAAATGCAATGAATTTGTATGTGTAACCTAGCTTACCACATACCCAACTAGATATAATAAGAATTCTTACAGGAAATCCATCCTAGACTAGATCCTCATTAGCTCCCAAAAAATTATCTTACCTAGTGCACTCTTTCTAATACTCTAAGCAACTACCTTCAATATAAGGGACTCCCACAATGTCCATAGATTCTACAGCTACAACCACATTCAAAATCAGTCCTCCTTCAAGAGTGTGCAGTCATCTTAAATTTTAAACTAATAAACTGGAACTAATTAATCCTTCAACAAAATGATCTTGTCTTTTGTCTCCAGATACAATATCACTTTCCTCAATATTCTAAATGTACATACTCTATAAGAACCAAAAGAATCAAAGCAAATTCAGCACCCAGATTCCCCAGATAAACCAAACAACTTATGATCCAGAGAGTCAAATCATGGTAAACCCAGAGAAAGATAAGACAGAGCCTAACCTACAAAAATATAAATCCCTCAGAAATAGCACCAAGCAAAAGATTACATTGGACAAAAAATCAAATTACAGCAAGCGCCAAACTTTAAATCAAAAGAACCTAAAACATTTCTGGTCTTCAGTCAACCATGTACTAAATCCTGGCTAAGTCACCCAACCTATCCTCTCTCTTGTTCCTCAGTCAACTTAATCAAACAACTTGACATCCCAGTTCAATGCACACTTCATCATCTCAGTATCTTCTCTCTTAAATCTCTCAACCTTCACTGCCACACAACCTTCCTGTAAACCAACATTCCACCATACTACCTTATCCCATGGAATCTGTCTCCACATCCACATAAAAAATACGTCTAAAATTGAAATGTATCACTGTTGTTCATGTAACCTATATTAAAGGCAGTAGATGCAATGGTTTACTCGATTTCTATATTAATTACCCAAATTACTAAAGAAAGCTGTGTTCTCAAACTATGGAAAAAAGCTGTACATCTTACCCTTACACAGGGGGTGGGGCACTTCTAGAGATTTTGCTAACTATAGGCCAATCATTTTCAAAAGCCCTTAAAAAATGCATCCATACACAACCACCCTCCATATTGTTCAGACAATAATTTAGTATCGCTGACACAGCATAGCTTCCACCCTAATCATAGCACTACATTGGCCCTCCTTAACTTTATAACCACTATGAATCAAAACAGAAATGATGTAAACATAATCTGCACAGTCTTTTTGACCTATTGAAGGCTTCCAACAATGTTTATTTTCCTCAAACCATTTTATTAATTTTGATAAGGATGTTACAAGATGCAATACATTTTAATTACAACATAATAATTAAACATGGTATATTACAAATAAGTTGACTGACATATAAACTATTTACAATATTTACAAAACTCCTTAGACCAGATTATAAATAAATAATTCAAGCTATAAATAAAAATGTTAAGTATCAGTTAATAAAAGCAGTGTTAGGATGAATACGTTTCAATGAGAGCTAATACTTTCAACCGAGGATAATTCTTAAGGTTATTAGGAACAATTTTGCAATGTTTCAAGCACAGAACTGCTACAAAAATTGTCCGTTCTTAGTCTAAATATATGCACAATGTCTTCATTTGAAAGGAAGACATCTTTTTCCTTTGCAAAGCTGTTGGAGTTCCCATCCCTAGGGCTCTAAACTAGACTCTCTCTTATTCAACATATTTGCAAATGTCCTCCACTGAGCAAGCAAAAATGCAAAAAATATTTAGTATGTGTATGATTCCATTGTGATCTGAGCTGCAAAAAAAATAGATGCACTGCAACAACTAACCCAGGATTCTCTTACCTCTAATGAAACATGGCCATCTGATTCCCAACTTCTTCTAAACCCCAAAAGATCAAAGCTCATCTTATTCGCCCCAAAATAGTTGTCTACACAGACATCCCTCTTCACCCTAACTTCCTTCCACAACCAACCCTAAATTGCATTAATAACCCACACTAAACTACTAGGTGTAATAACTGATAACAACTTCAAATCTGACCATTGTGTATAAGATGTAATAAAAAACACTGGTCAAAAATTGGCATCTTCTACCAGATAAAACTTTACCTATCAAATAATGCTAAAAAATACACTGTGTCACCTTTCCTCCTCCCAACTCTTATCTATGCTGCCTCTGTTCTCAATAACCTTTAGACAACCCAGACTAATCTGCTTGAGCAATGTTACAACAAAGCAGCCAAGGTTGCTGCTAATGTGACATACTGAAATCACTACTGTACAACACTAAAGTAGCTACACTGCCTAAAACTGCTTCACTCCCTGACCTTATCTCAACTACTTACAATGTATAACCTTATTCACAAACCTGAAAAATACTCTGGCATTATTCATATCTTTCAACACTAGTCATTTCACAAGCCGCTTCTCTCAGTAGATAAAAAAATTACTTCTAATAACTAAGTCAAACAACTCTGCTGGTGACACTCTCTATTCCTTCTGCATCTCTAACCTTTGGAATTCCAACCCTCTTGCCCTTAAAATTCTTCAGATGAAGTCATTCAAGGCTCAATTAAAAGACCACTTAATGAACATCTATACAAAAATTCATATCCATCCACAAAACAGCATCTGTCTCTACTTTTCTCCTCACATCCTCTGATTACTGTTATTACAACCTGTTAATCCCCTTCAACATCTCCTGGTCACTATCTTGCTTTTATTTCCATCTTCTTTCATCCTCTTTCACATCACATCCCTCCTGGCTCTCACTCTACCCAGTCACAAACAGTATACTGGCACCTTACAGCCTCTCTTCTTGAAAATAATCCTAAATCCGCCTCCTCAACCTTCTTCAATATTCCTCTCATTCAGCTTATCTACTAATTATGTTTGCAATTAATTGCTATGGTAAATTGTTAATCACTATGTAATCCAAAGTAACTACTGTCTGTTTATTTTAACTGTGGAGCTTTTCTCCCCAGGCCTCCACTGAAAATGGACCTACGTCCAGTCGAACACTCCCGGTCAACAAATGTAAATAAATAAATAAAATAAATAAATAAAGTTGTCTCCCATATCTAATGCATGATTCTACATCTTTCTGTGCTCAAGCCTCTTATTTCCTTGGCGTTTCCTTTCAACCTTCCCTTCTTACCTGGCTCTTCCTCCACGCTGCTGTCTAACTGTCATTTCAACCAGCAAGTTCTTTAAATACTTCCTCAAATCACACTTTTTAAAAACTTTGTTCTCACAAACGACTTTCTCTTTTCTTTCCTTGCATGTCTTTGCTTTGAACCATCACTGTACTCATTTATTAGATTTTTATTCATAACTTACATTTTTTTATCTATTGATATGTTCTGCTGTATTTTGTAAAACCCTGTTTATGTTTTAATTTGTGTTCTATTTGAAGTGATTCTGTAAAATAGCTTAAAGTCATTGTAATTTTCTTATCTCCTTTTTGTGCCTTTTGTACAAGTATTTATACTTGGAACTTTTTCCCTGCACATCTGCAGAAAAGGGACAAATATTGCCCAAATGGAAAATCCCTGTAAACAAACTGTAATAAATAAATAAATAAATAAATAAAATAAAACTGCTTCCCTCAGCATGTCATTGGTTTTGACAATAGAAAAACTTCTACAGCCAATTTTTTTTAGCAGTTTGTAAATTAATTACGACTTCACTTTTTGTAAGGGCACCACTACATTTCCCAGATTTCTTTTAAAGGCATGACTTTCTTTCATTTGTGGAATGTCTGCAGTTTTATCAATTAGTTATGCAGCATGATTCTAGAGAACAAATTACTGTATTCAGTGCTTATTCAGTATTATTTTTGTTTATGACAGCAAGTAGCAATTATTTCAAGAAAACACTTTTGAAATGACTGCTAAAAATACACATCACTTGGCAGACACTGTTTTCCGCTGAGTTTTGTGAACTTTGTGACCTTTTATTGAATAAATGTCATTGACAACCATTAATCATGCCACAGTAGTTCAGAGGTAACATATAAACCAATAAACATTAAACCATTAACACAAATGTGACCCAACCTGTTCTGGCTGCCTCTACAGAATTGGGTGCGTAATCCAAGCTTCTTTAGACCTGGTGGCAAAACCTCTTTAATTTTTCCTTTTAAGCTACATACCCCTTGATGTGGCCACTGGTCAAATCTGGGGCCAACTAAATGAGAGCTGAGGCTGCTGAAAAGGAACAGGATGGAAAACAAGGGGGAGGGGTAAAGCCATAAGGCCATCACCAGACCCTGAAAGGAGAGTTAGAAAAGGAGTGTCAGTGGACCTGCTGACAAATCTAGCAACAAGAGGCATAGCGCTCCATTAAAAAGAGTATATCTCATCATGCCCCCTCCCTCTTGAAGACTCATGCTCACAGACAATGTGACCTATGGGTAAGTTGTCATTGTCCCCTGAGCTGAGTCAAAGACCACACCACAATGACATTCTGACCTTTTATTGAATAAATGCCACTGACAACCATTAATGATGTCACAGTAGTTCAGATGCAATATATAAACCAATAACCATTAAACCATTAACACAAAGCCAATTGGCATGACCCAGCCTGTTATGGCTGTTTCTACAAAACCAGGTGCATGAACCAAACTACCTCTGACCTAGGGACAAAACTCCTTTACTTTTTCTTCCAAGCCACATACCCCTTGAAGTGGCTACCAGTCAAATCTTGGTCCAACTTGATGAGACTTGAGACCGCTGAACAGAAGCTGGGGGAAAACAAGGTGGGTAAAGCCAATAGGGAGGGAGGGTCAATGGGCCTGCTGATGAATCTGGTGAACAGACGAATAGTCCTCCCTTATAAAGAGGACACCTTGTCACGCCCTCGATGACTTGTGTTCATGGACAACATGACCCATGGCTAAGTCATTATTAAATTATATATAATGAATTTACACATAATAAGAGTAATAAAAAAGAGTTATTACTACATTTCTAAATAATCATGATTTTAACACAGAGTTAGGTGACCAGCTACTGTTCTACTGCATTCATCTATGCAATCCAAGGAATATGTTCTGTTCTGCTAATCATAAGTACAATTTTATTTGTATTTTTGCTATATTGCTGATTTTTTAAAACTGTTCTTCCTGATCTGTTGCACTTTTTGTTTGCTGTAGCATAGAGTAAACTCAGACCTGTTAAATCTGGTTCTGTTTGGTATGCTGAGCACTAAACCAGGCTATCTTTTGTTTGAGACAGTTCCCTGCACTCTTGTGGCAGAAGAGTACAGTTAGGACTCATTTGATTAAGGCTGCTGGCACAGGGCTCATTTTTGGGATTTTTTATTGGCTAACTTGTTTAATACAGATTGTTCAATATATAAACACAGCTCCACAGAATTAGTCGACCAGGCACTGCTGTATTCATCTGTGCATTCCAAGTAATCTGTTGCATTCTGCTAACCATGAGTACAATTTTATACTGTATTTTTCAATTTCACACTGTACTTTTGCTGTATTGCTGATTTTTCAAAACTGTTCTTGTGGATTTTTTGCACTTTTTGTCTGCTGTAGCATAGACTAGATTCAAACCTGCTGAATCTGGTTCTGTTTGGTAAACTGAGCACTAAACCAGGTTATCTTTTGTTGGGGAGGGCCCCCGTACCCTTGTGGCAGGACAGTGCAGTTAGGACTCATCTGATTGAAGACTGCTGGCATAGGGCTTAGGGTTGAGCTTGTTATTGGTTAAATTGTTTGTCAGTTTGCTCACTGTTTTAACACAGCTCTACAGAGTTAGGTGACCAGCCACTGCTCTGCTGTATCCCATCTGTGCAATCCAAGGAATGCATTTCATTCTGCTAACCATAAGTACAATTTTATACTGTATTTTGCACTTTATATTGGGCTGCAGCGGTGGGGAGTCCCATATGGTTAGAAATACTGCAGCAGTGAAGGTAGAAGTCCTTGCCTTCACTGCTGCAGTATTCCTAACCATATGGGACTCCCCACTGCAGAACCCCAGCATCTGGTTATTTCCCCACAGACCCCTATAACCAAAAGGCATGCCAAACATCACCACATGCACCCTGTGAAATGCAGGGCACAAAGGCGACATTCAGGCTTACCAAAAACAGAACCGATAGCGCCAGGAGGAACACCAGTCCAAGGAACCCAACCTGCATTGCACTGGGTGCGTTTCGTGATGTTCAGCATGCCTTTTGGATTTAGGGGTCTTTGGAGAACTGGCCAGATGTTGGGCTTCAATGATGGGAACTCCCATATGGTTAGGAATACTGCAGCAATGAAGGCAAGGACTTCTACCATTATGGTAAGATTTTACACAACTGTACTATCTCCTATTCCCTTGTTTCAGAAGAATTGCTCTTACAAATCTGCTTTTGTTTGCAGACAGTCTCGCCTTCCACCCAAGAGTAAAAAGGATTCTAGGCATGTAACTCCTGCTAAATCTATACAGACCCAATTTTTCAGTAACCTCCTTTTTGGGAAAAGCCAGGTTCCATTTGACAGTTTGCTTCCCTTTTTCTCTCAGCCAGGTTTCCTTGCCTCTTTTCTTTCCTTGTCCCTACCACATTAGTTAAGGATCACAACAGACTCTTGGGTTCTGTCCATTATCCACCATGGGTATTTGATGGTTTGGAAAGCTTTTCCTCCCTTTCTGGGAATCCCTCAACCTCCGCAAGAACAGCCTCCTGTCTTCCCAGAAGTGCTTCATTCTCTTTTGATCCAGGGCACCATTCAGGCTGTGCCCCTGCCTAAGAAGAGAGAGTTTTTTTTTTTATTCCAGAATGTTTCTGGTTCCCAGGAAGAAAGGCACCTGGAGACCATTTCTGGACCTTTCTCAGCTCAGTGCCTTTCTCAAGGTCTTCTGCTTTCAGATGTTGTTTCTTCAAACTTTATTTCCTCTTCTTCTTCTCCAAGCATTTCTGGTCTCTCTGGATCTCAAGGTTCCCCACCTTCATATCCCCATCCATTGCCTTTTCAGGAAATGTTTGTTTCTCTGTTTCTTCCTTGCATTTTCAGTTCTCTGCTTAGCCCTTTAGCCTGTCTACTGCCCAAGGGTATTCACCAAATACCTTGCTCTTGTCATTGCTTTTTGTAGGAAGAGAGGCATTAAAATCTTCCCTTATCTGGATGATGATCTCATTCAAGCTTCATCCCCCAAGGCTTTGCTTCAGATTCTCCATTTTACTGTTCCCTGCTGCATAGTCAGGGGTTCACCATAAACTCTGAAAACTCATTCTTGATTCCTTCTCAGGATCATGTTTTCCTTGGTTATGGGATCCACACCATCCCCATGCTGGCATCTCTGCCTGCTCCCAAGGCCCTGTCTCTGATTGGCTTTTTTTCAGTCTCTTCTTCCTCTGGATTCATTCATGGTCAGGGATTTCCTCAGGTTCGTCTGGTTTATGGCTTCCACCATTCCCATACTGCCTGCGGCCAGGCTGCATATCAGAAAGCTTTATTGGTATCTCTAGTCAGTGTGGCTTCAACATTGCCACTCCCAAGACTTCTAAGTTCCCTTCCTTCCTTGTCTTGAGCTTGAGCTTTAGTGGTGGATTCATCAACTTTCTCTCAAACTGGGACTTACTCTCCAGTCTCTAGTCACAGTTCAGCTCAGACAGGGGTTGGGGAGCTTCCTTTGGCTTTCTCAAGGTTCAGGGTCTTTGGCCTCTTCCTCAGTGGTCAGACCACATCAATGTCTAGGAGACAAGGGCTCTTCATCTAGCTCTTCAGACTTTTCATACCCTCTCTCATCCTGGGCCCTTCAAATGTTTTCACAGACAATACCACAGTGATGTAGTATGTCAGCAAGTAATGTGGTATAAAGTCCTACCTCCTTTGCAGGCTAGCTGTTCAGGTTTGGGATCTAGCTGTCCAATATCAAGTGACTCTTCAGGCTGTCTACATTCCTTCAGGGTACAATCTAGTGTCCGGACTCTGAGCAGGTCCAGCACATAATCTCATGAATCGACGATTCACAGATGTGTTCCCTGACTTTGTCCATTGGTGTGGTACTCCTTGGGCAGATCTTTCTGCCCTCCCCTGTGAATAGGCAACTTCCTCTATTCTCTTCCAGAGTCCCAAGTCCTGTGGCTTGGAAAGTGGATGCTCTGTCTTTTCCTTGGAAGGGAATGCTTTTGTACACCTTCCCTCCCCTCCTTCCCCTGCTTCAGATAGTCTTGAACAAGGTCAGGCAGAACTCTCCCAAATTTTGTTAGTGACTCCCTTTTGGCCCAGAGAGCATTGGCTCCCCCTTCTTTCTTACTTGCCCAAGAGCAACCACCACAAGTTACCTCACCAGGTGGTCCTTCTCACACAAGATGAGACCTCTCTTGTCCATCCTCACTTGTCTAGTCTTTAGGTGATGCTGTGGGTTATTATAGTTTTGATCTCTTTAGGTACCTTTTTTTGAGCATGTGCTTCAAGTCCTGCCGGAGGCCAGGAAGCCCATTAGCAGGAAGTTACATTTGTCCAAATTGAAAAAAAATTCTGTCTGGTGCCTCTTCTGCCATCAGGATCCTCTATCTGTGGAGGTTCCTGTGGTCCTCTCTTTTGTATGATCTGCTCCTTACCAGGTTGGCATATTTTTAATTTAAAATGTGCCTATCAGAAATTTCTGCTCGTCTGCCCTTGAATCCTCCTCTGGTCTCCAGATTTGAGGCCAAACAGTTTCTTAAAGGCATCCTTCATATCAGGGCTGCCAGGAAGCATATTCCACCTTCCTGGGAGGTCAGTTTGGTTTTGAAAAATTGATTCAGGCACATATTGAGTCTCTACTTCAGCTTCTGTACAACATTGTACTTGGAAGACTGTTCTTTTGTGTTTCTGCCAGGAGGGTTTCTCAACTTCAGGTTGTCATTACTGTTCATTCTTTCTTAGTTTTCCACAGGGACAGTGTATCTCTTTGTGCTAATCCTTCCCTTATACTAGAGTGATTAATGAGTTGCCCCTTATTCTGTCTATTTATTTACCTTCCCTTTTTTCCTTCTCTGCAGAATTCACACCTTGGACTTGCATAGACAGCTGAGATATTGTTTGGATAAAACTAAAGTTATTCACAAATCTGAGCAGCTTTCTGTTTCTTTTCATTCCAGGTCTTTGGGCTTAGCTGTTTCTAAGCAGGCATTCTCTTCCTGGATTTCTAAAGCCATTTCTTTATGTTATTCCTTTAGTGGCAGATGCCTTTCCTCTTCAGTAAAGATTCACTCTACCAGAGCTGCTGCTTCCTCTGGTGCTTTTTTCAAGGGGTTTGATAACAATTCCATCCTTGTGGCTGCTTGGTCTTCTCTCCATACCTTCACTAAGTATTATAAGTTGGATGTTATTTCCAGGGCTAGAGCTAGCTGTGCCAGTGCAATCCTACATGGGTTTCTTGAGGGGGACTTCAGTGCCATCCTCATCCTAGATTTCCTGTTGAGCTATTTTTACTCTTCTTTCTGTAATGAATACTCCAACAGTGATATGAAAGGACATTGTATAGTTGTGTAAAATTTTATCAAAACAGTAGATGTCCTTTTCTTCACTGTTGAAGTATTGGCTCCCTCCCTTCTGCTGCCTTTGCACTAGCCTGTTCTTGCCTTCCTGGTCAGGGAATTATTCTCTTCTCTCCTTCTGGCTGCACATGTTCCTACTGGTCCCAAGGTACATTCTGTTCATCTTCAGGATTTTCAATTCAGAGGTGTGTGCATCCATACATCATCTTTGTACCCTGTACCTTACGCGGGGAGCATACATTTGACTTATGGCTCAGTGGCAATCTCTGCCATGCATATAAGGCAATCTCTGACCCTGATTTATTGGAAATGCTGCATATCCACAAGTAAAATGGCACACGGGTTACTCACGCTAAAGACCTTAACCTGGTATGTGACATTAATAGAACCTGCTGGAGGGACAGATTTGTCTCCCAGAGGTTACCACACCTTTGGAACAGACTTCCACTTCATGTCAAACAGAGAACCTCATTGCCCCTGTTCAAACGCAGTCTGGACGATTGTATGGGTAACCATAAATTCACCCTGAGTGTTCCACCTGTGCCCTTCTTGGACAGGAGTAATGGGTGGTGATTGAGGAAATAAGGGTAGAACTTGTCTAGGCTTGTAATTGTCCTAGGGCCATTAGCCTAGTAACATCCTATGATCCTATAAACTGTAGTTTTGCTATACTGCTGATTTTCTTCAACCTGTTCTGGCTGATTTCTTGCACATTTTGTCTGCTCTAGCATAGACTAGATTCAGACCTGCTTAATCTTATTCTGTCTGTTAAATTGAGCACTAAACCAGGCTATCTTTTATTGGAGAGGGCCCGCTGTACCCTGCGATAGCAAGGTGCAGTTAAGACTCATCTGATTGAAGGTTGCTGGTACAGGGCTCAGTCTAAAGGTTCTTATTGGTTTAAGTTGTTTAATTTAGTTTTCTCACTGTTGCTACATAAGCCTCATGTTTGCATGCGTTTGCGCTTGTTTTAGCACAGCTCCACAGAGTTAGGCAACCAGCCACTGCTCTGCTATATTCATTTGTTCTGCTATATTAATCTGTTTACGCATAGTGCATCTCCTTGCACCATAGTGCACTATCACACAGTGAGGGTAAGCAGTGGCAGTTATAGACACAAAACCTTCAACAGATAAATTTTCCCTTGGTAGCTGCATCTGGCTGAGAAGACCTTAAATTGTGCTTAGCTGCTCAGAGAGCACCTCAGCTATACCTTTGCCCCTTAAACAGTCATAAAACCACCAAATCTACAATTGTCTCATACCATTTAGAGAACCCCCATTAGTATAAACCCTTTATAGAGTATCCCATTAGTATAGACTGCGTTTAGAGCACCCAGTTATACCACACCCTTCCATTTTCTCTCCTCATTTTGAAAACAGAATTTAAGCTAGCATTATGGATGGTCAGTTTCCCTCCATTTCTTCTACCAGTCTGATTGACATGGGTATCCTGAGGCAGTGTACCGACTGGCTCATGTTTACTTACAAGCCTCTACTCCTAAATCACCCAAGTACAATTTGTGAGAGATGTATCTACACTAAGAATCTGGAATCCTTGGTCTCTCATGCACAGAACAGTAACACTGAACAGGTTGTCAGCTCACATACTACACCTCCTATGCAAACCATGCACTCAACACAAAAGCCATCATACATGGAAGTACTCACCAGAAATTTATCTAAACACCAGAAACCTTCCAAACACAAACATGCTATGCCTATTACAGCACCTACAGCACTCAATACAAATAAAACCACAAGCACCAGTGTCTTACTAGATAAGCCCCTAAGGCAAATAATATCTAAACCAAATGTTTTAGTCATAAGTGTCTCCACTGTAAGACACACAGATGTCTCACTCACCAGGTTGGAGCAAGGAGAAGGTTATGGTCAGTTGTTTCTCAGGTACCAGGATCTGTCAGATCACACATGCACTCAAGCCTCTTAACAACAAGTACCACTGTGACTCCATCATAGCTCATGTTGGTGTGAATATACCTCGCTGGACTATGTGAAGAAAGACAAGACTGAGCTCCATGAATATGTGTCCCAGGCAGGTATGTCCCTAGCCTTGAGCAGCATTCTACCCTCACCTAGGATGACACCACAAAATAAACAAAACATGATTAACATCAACAATTGACTTGGTTTCTGGTGTCATTCTAAGGGGATCCAGTTCCTGTCAGTCTGAGATGACATAGTTACCAGACCATGCTGCTTTGCCAGAGATGTTCTTCACCTGTCACCTCTAGGCTTTTGGTTAATGGCTAAGACACTTGCCTCCCCCATAGTGCCTTTTTTAGGCAAGGTCTCAAGAACAAAATTTCTGATGTGAAAATATCACTCACAAATAAATTAAAAGTTATGCTGCTAAATGCTAGGAGTTTAAATCAGAAACTGCCCTCTTTGGAAGCATTCCTCTCCCTGGATGATGTTGACCTCTGTGCAGTCACAGAAACATGGTTCAGGGTCGCATACAGTACCCCTGCTTTCCAAGGCTCTAATCCCTTCCACACTTTCAGACCACAAAATCATTGTGTGAGAACCAAAGGAGGAGGAGTATCTATTTTCATCAAAGATAAATATACTTCTAGACCAGTTAGACAGGAAAACTCCATGGAATTACTCCAAGTTCAACTAACTGTGGATAAGACCCCCCTTCAAGTCATCATTATCTATAGTCCCCATTCAATGAACCAAGATACTTGCACTCTTTATTTTGACCTACTTCAGTCAATCAAATTACAACCAAACACTATAGTCATGGGCGAATTTAACTATCCCTTCATTGATTGGGATACTTATACAAGTATCAACATGCTTGCACAAAAGATCCTGGACTTTGTTAACACTAATTCCTTGGAACAAATAGTATGCAACCCCACAACAGGCTCAAATATTCTCTACCTGATCTTCACCAACGTGGGTGACTGTTGTACCACCACAAGTATAGGACCCTCACTGCATAAATCTGATCACAAATCAGTCACATTTGAAGTAACTATAACACCTGAACCCCATTTAGGTCAAATCAGGCTAAATAATTTTACCAAAGCTAATTATACCCTCCTAAGGGAGTATAGTTATACTAAGGTATACACAAATGCCCTGTATGAACACTTATACAAATGTATTGATACAGCTGTACCTGATCAAAACAAGATCCTCAAGAAAAATCAAGCCTCCTTGGTAGACATCTAGCATTAATATGTTATATAACAAGATGAAGAAGTTGTTGTCTAAGAATAAAAAAGAAAGGTCCCAGCACTGGAAGAACACCCTCCTCTGCTTGAACAAGCAAATAAGACAACTTGTAAAATCCTCTAAGGGCAACTTTGAAAAAAAAAATTAGCAGCCATAGCTAAGAATAAGCGTAAGGCATTCTTCAGCTATATCCATAATCTAAAAAGTAGGACCCAAACTTGTGCTGAACTAGCTGTGGATGGCATCACACACACTGATTCTGTGTAAAAAGCTAACTTATTAGCAGACAGGTTTGGTGAAAATTTCACCTCCCTCCAAACATTCCACAAAGCATTCCCACTGCATCTCCTCCATCTTGCATCTCCAAAGAGCAAGTCATTATTCCTGTCTTCAAGACCAAAAACGCAGCCTGTTTTGGACCAGATGGCTTCCCAGGTTGCATTTTAAATGGTCTAATACATTAGTTAGCAATTCTATTAGGTACTCTTTACAATCACAGCCTGAGTACTGGTTTTGTTCCTGATGAGTGGAAAACAGCAACCGTTATCGACATCATAACTTGGGTACAGCAACAGACCCTGGAAACAACAGACCCATACGCTTAACCAGCCTTATCTGTAAAGCCAGTGAATGAATCATCATGGACTTTATAAATAAGGATATAGGTGATCTCCAAACCCTTGATCTGAGACAGACTGGTTTTGTCAAATGCAGGTCATGCCTGTTAAACCTGGTGAACTTCTTCAAAAACATCAGCAAAGCCATAAACAAAAGTAAATCTGCACATGTAGCCTACCTTGACTTAGCCAAGGCCATCAATACAATCCCACATTTGGGCATCATTGAAAAACTCTCCTAGTTGAATATCAACCCTTATGTCGTCAGGTGGGTTGCTAACTGGGTCATCGACAGATCATGCTCAGTCAAAGTTGGGGACTTTACCTCAACCAGCAGACCTGTCACCAGTGGGGTTCCATGGGAGTAAGTGCTGGGCCTCTTATTGTTTATAATATACTTCTCAAAAGTTCAGGCCAAAACAGAGGAGTTGTGGCTGACTAAGTATGCTGATGACTGCAAATTAGGTGCAATCATTGAATTCCCAAACAATGTCAGTATACTTCAAGATGGACTTACACAAGCCAATGATTGGTGCCAAAGTCATGGACTCAAGCTCAATGCAAAAAAAATGTATTATCAGCCACTTCAGTAAAAGCAATATCCCTGCAGACTATCATATAAATAACAATACTCTAAGCAACAACTCAGTAGTGAGATACTTGGGAACACAAGTTGATTGTAGCCTAAAATATGACCACCATGTGTCTACTGTTGTAAGTAAGGCATCTTCCATCACATACCTCATCAGCAAAGGCATTGCCTCAAGAGTGAAAGAGGTCATAACACCCTTGTCCTTGACCCTCATTGGGCCAATAATTGAGTACAATACAGTGACATAGCTAGAGTTTGTGCCACTTAAGGCTGTCTTTGAATTTGCCACTCCACCCCCTCACAAAATCATGGTCAAATGGGCCCCCAGTACTCAGCCCCCCCCCTACAGCCATTCTAGTGTCTCATTACTTGGCTGTTTCTCCCCATTTATCATAAACACTGTAATGTGCATATTGTTTTATGGTTTACTTCTACAATGATTATTTGGATTTAATTTAAAACTTATTTTAAATTATATAGCATGAACACTGATAGACATCTGCTAAACAAAGCAATACAGTTTCACAATGAAAGAGTTAGGATGAAAACTTCTCTGGCCTTGAAACTCACTTTGATTGAAACAACATTGAAACCCATATTTATAGAAAATGCATCTGGCCAGTGACAGATAAAGTTCACCTTTGGGCTGTTTTCAAATCATAGGCCCCTTGCACACATATTTAGGATCATGCAAACATGTATGCATTCTTTGATTCATCTTCCTGATTGTATTAAGTTATATTCCTTGTATAATACAGTACACTTGTTATAGAGTGTTTTAAATTTATTGTGTTGAGCATTTTTCCATTAAACGATGAAACAATGTATGAACCAATAATGACAAAACTGCCCAATTCTGTATGAACCAATAATGACAAAACTGTCAAATTCAGAACATTTCCATCATAAAAGTTTACTCAATATTATCTCATTACAATCCACCAATATCAGTAAATATGCACAATCTCTGCAGATGTAAACGTCATCTAAATAATTCCACATTAAAGAGATATGTAACTAATGAAGAGGATGCTGCTAGCAAACACCTTCATATTTCATTGTTTCATCTACAAATAAAGTTCCTGTTGCCCTTGAAGAGTGATATCTAAATATATAATAAATTGCCTGTGTTACATTAAAAAAATGATAAGCTGGTAATATTGCAATAGGGAATAAATGGCAAATTGATAACAGGTTCATAATCACTAGGTATCTCCTACAAAGGAAGACATTCTCAGGATTGCAGCACCCACTCCCTTTAAAGTACAACACAGTGCAGTTATCAGGAATTTGTCTAACTACTGTGGAAGTAGAACCCACAGCCTTATGCATCAAACACAAGTATACTACCTGTTGTGCTACTAACAATGCTTTTAAACCATTTATCATTTGTTAAACAACAGTTGCACATTGCAAACAGAATTGGAATAAGCAGCACTAAACTTCTCTTCCCCTGAAGCTTTCAGCTCCTTGTAAAATGCACTTGACACTCAACTATCTCTCTCAAAATTTGCATCAGAAGAAATCTGGAAAAAGCCAAAACTTATGGGTGGGGAGGGCAAAGCCCCAAACCAGGGACACATTTTAAATAGTGCTTGTATAATCTTGGAAAGTTGCTACAATAAAACGTTTTGTTTACCATGCATTTTCTGAAAGAAAGGAAGACGGAAACTTAAATGGTCATCATTATTTAACAATTTCAGTCCTCACTGATTTGGCAGAAAATCACAAATTTTAAGAGGAACAGACCAAAAGTATCAGCCAAAATTCCAGACATACTGTGAAAATCTGGCCAGTTGAGAGCTATGGACTCAGCTTCTTGAATCAAAAGTGATGGTAGGGGTAGAGAATTCAGGCTCTTGCACCTAAGGTACAGGTTTTGAGCCTAGTTAACCTTAACCACCAGGTATCCCTAACTGAGGCATTTTATACACATACACACACACACACACACACACACACGCACACACACACACACACACACACACACACACACACACACACACACACACACACACACACACACACACACACACTCACACACACACAAACACACACACACACACACACACACACACACACACACACACACACACACACACACACACACACACACACGCTTACTTCTGTGAATGTTAAAGGGGATCAGCAGTACACGCACAGCACTTACTATACTGAAAGATGGTAAAGTAGTTCCAGTTCAGTGAAGTGAACGAGATTAAACTATCTCCATTTTACTATAGTGAATGATGATAGTACATGTACACAGCACTTAGTTAAACCAGTTCTGTTAAAAGAAAGCAAAGCAGCACTTACTATAGTGAACAGTGGTAGTACACAAACACACACACACACACACACACACACATACACACACACACACACACACACACACACACACACACACACACACACACACACACACACAATCACACAAAACACTTACTTTAGTGAACAATGGTAAAGCAGTTTCAGTACTTTGAAGTGAACGACATTAAACCTGGTCAGTTAAAAAGAAAGCAAAGCAGTTCCATGTCACATGTAAGTAAAGCCATTAAAAGAAGAGATTGGTTTAAAATTTGCATGTGGAAAGGAGGTCTGAGACATGGCACTTAGCAAATGAAGTAAAAAAGTGCCACCTGGGGTGGACCGCCCATCTTGCCCCCCTCTAGCTATGCCACTGGTACAGTGCTCCCTTTGGTATGTAACTTACCAGGCATCTGCAGCAAATTGAGCGACCTCAGCGATTTCTAACCAAGAAAATTCAGGGTCTCCTGCACATGTCATATATTGATGGACTGAAGTTACTGTCACTGTACTCAGTAGCATACGGACTACTTAGAGGAAATGTATGCTTGACCTACAGAGCAATCTTGAATCCAAACCTAATGGAAATTCTGCATATCTGCAAGTGAAATAGGACAAGAGTCACCCAATTCAGGGACCTTACCTGACCTGCAACATAAATATGCCCTGCTGGAGAGAGAGATATGTATCTCAGAGGTTGGCCCTCCTCTGGAATAGGATACATGTTCACATCAAACAAAGTCCCTCTATGACTATAATACAATAGAAGTAGTATAAGAAGTCACCCAAGGATCCTTCTTGGTAAGAACGAACAGCAAAATCTCCAAAAAACTTCGAAGGACCACCAAAAGTATAATTCGTATAAAATTTTCATCAGATCTAATTCTTTTTCATTTCAAGCACTCTTATATAGTTGAATCAATTAAACTCAATATAATAATTATTAATTAATTAAACAATCATCAAATTAATTCATTAACTTGTAGGTAAGAGCTTCTTGATATCAATCAAAAAGAAGAATGCTAAATCTAAGATTCTCAGTAGCTTGCGCTTAACAAACAATCATGCAACCTTTATAAAAATATTGTAAAAATATATATAAGTATACATGTATGTATAAAACTAAATTATTTAGAGATATATATATAAATAGACATTCATATAAATATCCAGATAAATGTATTTATTTATTTAATTATTGACATCTGTCTGATATTTAATGTATGACTGACTGCTAAAAACAGCAAAAAAGGCAAAAAATATATATACATCTGAAAGACATATTTATATCTAAATAAAAACATTTTATCTATTTTAATCTGCGTCCTTCTAAGACAGGTTTGATACTGATGAATTGGTTTAGACCTGGTTCACAATGTGCACATAATCTAAATATCCAATCTAACTCTACCCTTTCTAAATGATTCATTCTGTCTCCACCTTTCTTGTTAATCCTAACTTTCTGCAACACCCTAAATCTAAAACTGTGTCCTGGTGAAGCTGCAACATGTTTTGCTAATGCATTACGCTGATCTTGTTTCTTTATATCATATTTATGATTATAAAGTCTGTCTCTGAACTTTCTCGTCGTCATGCCAACATAAAATGCTTATCTGGATATTTATATGAATGTCTATTTATATATATCTGTAAATAATTTAGTTTTATACATACATGTATACTTATATATATTTTTACAATATTTTTAAAAAGGTTGCATGATTGTTTGTTAAGCGCAAGCTACTGAGAATCTTAGATTTAGCATTCTTCTTTTTGATTGATATCAGGAAGCTCTTACCTACAAGTTAATGAATTAATTTGATGATTGTTTAATTAATTAATAATTATTATATTGAGTTTAATTGATACAACTATATAAGAGTGCTTGAAATGAAAAAGAATTAGATCTGATGAAGCGTACCAGTTATCCTGTTTCCATTGTCTATTAAAATAAATTTTATAATTATACTTTTGGTGGTCCTTAGAAGGATCTTTGGGTGACTTCTTATACTACTTCTATTGTATTTCTGCCTTAATCTGTGTAAGAAGCTGCCACAAAAATGGAGAACATATACCGGTGGAGTTGGATTACAATCCTGAAAGAAGCAACAACACCCGCGGATGGGATTATCTAAGTGAACAGCATTTGAATCCGCTATTGGGATTGGAGCTACAGGAGAATCCAATTATTTTAAACTCAGGTACTGTTGACAGCATGAGTGATTTTTATGCACTGAGTAGAGAACTTGAGAACACTCTATATAAGTTACAAAGACTTTTATGGCAGAGACGCCACATGGAAGCTTGTCTCCACTTCCAAATCATTCCACGTGGAATGAGGGTTTTATGTATGCCCTCATATGGAGACAAGCATCCGGAACTTCTCAAAAAATGGCAGAAGCTCAATATAGAGATGAGTAACAATTATATGCGTCTAATTGTTGATTATTTTAAACCTATAGAAGTAGAACTGAATGGCAAAATAGAATCGCTACATAATGATATTCGTGATAAATTTAAAGGGGTGATCTTTGAAAGAAGATTAGCCAACATATATTATCAAATCACAGCTTTTAGCGATAAACTGCAACAAATTAAACATAAGAAGCTGCAACGTGACTTTAAAGATTTTTCTATGGGCCAGGTGTTTGTTTGGCCACGTTACAACGAAAGAGAAGGTAGACAGCCTGATAAACAAAAAGAACTGTCTACTCATGAATCTTCACAACCAGCAGCTAGTATTGAAGAACATTGCCCTTTTAATAATACGCCAGCTGCACGCACCATCACTTATGAAGTATCAGCGACTGAAATATCAGGAAATGAACCCTCTAATGCTAAGAACTGGAAAGATACACCACCTCCCAATCAGTTAGTGTTTTCAGCTATGGAGAAGAGAAACATCTTTATGGGAGTGAAACCTAAAGTAAATACAGGTAATTTGGAACATTTTTTACCGTTCCCTGTACAAATACGCGCAGCTTCCAGGAGCAGATCAGGCAGCCGGGGAAGAAGGAAATGAAAATTGTCAAACGAAAACAACATACAAAGAAGACGACAGAGAATCTAGGAACTTTGGTATTTGATCTTTCTCATTATAACATTTCTGAAGCTGATTTTTCTTTATTAAATAAAGGACTGTCATTCATACCTTCACAAGGCAGTCTACTGCATGAACTTTTAACTGATATCAGACTGTTTGCTCGAAATGTTGCATTGAAACTAATGTTTTCTGATAGATCAGAAAAAGTGTATGATTGTACACCAAAAGGCAGTGTGTGCTTTAAGAGAAAAAGTAATTTTATACCAATATTTTCACTGCAGCTTGAATGCTTTATCAAATTATGTGAGCATGACTTTTATGAGTATCATACTACTGTCAAGCATAGATGTTCTTTTTTTAACATATCTAGTAATGAATGGCAGTCATTACAATCATTACATAGAAATCAACTATTAACTGTTAAACCTGCTGACAAGGGGGGAGGGATTATATTAATGGATACTAGTGAGTACAATGAAATGATGTTCAATATGCTGAATGATGATCTAACTTATACTGAGATTGATTATCCAATGGTAGATAAAATTATTAGCAATATACATGAGAATCTTTATGATATGCTGATGTGTAGACAAATCGATAAAGATTTATATTTGTATTTTCTGATAAAACACACAGGTGGACAGTGGTCTCACCTTCGATAACCACATCGCCACAACAGTCAGGAAATCCTTCTATGTGGCACACCTCATCACGAAGGGCTTTTCATCCAGAAAAAAGGAGGTCATTGTCCCACTGTACTCGTCCCTCATTAGACCCATTATAGAATACAATGCCCCATTTGGTATGTACCTCTCAAGACATCTGCAACAACTGGAAAGGCCTCAGAAATACCTCACTAAAAGAATCACAGGCCTAAAGCAGATCCCTAAAACTCCAGCTATACTCTGTCACATATCGTCTACTCAGAGGCGATCTCTGCTTAACATACAAGGCCATGTCAAACCCAGAGCTGATGGACATGCTACATAAAGAAATCAATCCCTCAGAGCTACACGCTCAGGGATCTAAACCTTGTCATCACAATAAACAAAACATGCTGGAGGGATAGGTTCCTGACCCAGAGACTCCCCAGACTCTGGAATAGATTGCCCATACATGTCAAGCAGAGTGCCTCTTTGGACCTCTTCAAGAGGAACCTTGACGTTTGGATGGGAGAAAGGAAATTCACCCCAGGGATCACATCAGTCACCCTGCTAGACAGGGGTCCAGGAAAGTAAATTATGTGGGAAGAAATAATTGTTATTATAGGCCCTAGGGCTGATAGCCTAGTACCAACCTATGAACCTATGAACCTATGTATATACCCCATATAAAGGGTTTACCCAAGACATAAGAACATCCTCCCCCCACCCATGAGACCTATAGTAGTTGGTGAGGGTTAGGTAACTGAAAGTTTATCGATATACTTATAAAAAAAGCTTAGTCAAGTAGTGAAAGTCATTCCTTATATACTTAGGGATACTTATCAGCTTATTGAGACACTAGATTCAACATTTGCAGAAGGAATACCTGAAAACTGTATCTTAGTAAGTCTTGATGTCAAGAATTTATTTACATCTATCCCAAATGAATTTGGTATACAAGCCATTTATGAGCTTCTGAATGAGACCACTAATTTTACAAACAGTGACATCAGTCTGTTTGGTACATTACTGGATATGGTCCTTAATAACAATCTTTTCATATTTCAGAATAAATTATATATGCAAAAATGGGGGGTAGTGATGGGCACCCCCTGTGCAAACACGTATGCCAATCTCATAGTGCACCAATGGGAAAGGACTTACTTATTAGATAGCAGCTTCTTTAATAGTGTCTTATTATATGGAAGATTTGTTGATGACATACTACTGTTTTGGGATGATACTTTAGATAAGCTAAAGGAATTTATACAATATCTTGAATCTACAACAGATTTTTTGAGATTCACTTTTACACATTCGTACAGTACTATTGACTTTCTAGATATTACAATTAAGAAAGGTATGGATAATAACATTATGACAACACTCTATAGAAAACCATGTTGGAAAAATGATTTACTTCATTATAACAGCATGCACCCTAGGTTCATCTTTCCGAATGTTGTGAAATCTCAATTTATTACACTCTCAAGGCTTTGTAAAGATTCTTATCAACTTAGAGAAGAGGCTAATCATTTGGAAAACGTATTTATAGAAAGAGGTTATAATAAGAAACTAGTACAGCATAATAAAGAGACAACATTGAAAGGAACAGAAATATCATATGGAACAACTGAGTATCATAGTATCACCCAGTTAAAGATCAAGAAGAAAGTCAGTATAATAACTAGATTTACAAATGACAATAAAGATATTGTTAACATCATATCTAAGAACTGGCATGTTTTGACAGTAGATCATGATATACAAGATATAGTATGTTTAAAACCAAGCTTTAACCACAAGAATAGTAAAAACTTAAAAAGACTTCTCTGTATGGACAATGATATCCATGAATCAAAAGAGGAATATAAAGTAGAGAAAAATGGAACATTTCCCTGTAATAAATGTAACATGTGCAACATGATTACAAAAGAACAGGACTTTATTCATCCCACTTTGAACTTTATATTTATTCTTAGGTTTCATGCAACTTGTAATGACACAAATCTGATATATTTAGCAGACTGCCTACTATGCAAAGCATTTTATGTTGGCATGATGACGAGAAAGTTCAGAGACAGACTTTATAATCATAAATATGATATAAAGAAACAAGATCAGCGTAATGCATTAGCAAAACATGTTGCAGCTTCACCAGGACAGGGTGTTGCAGAAAGTTAGAATTAACAATAAAAGTTGAAGACAGAATGAATCATTTAGAAAGGGTAGAGTTAGATTGGATATTTAGATTATATGCACATTGTGAACCAGATCTAAACCAATTCATCAGTATCAAACCTGTCTTAGAAGGACGCAGATTAAAATAGATAAAATGTTTTTATTTAGATATAAATATGTCTTTCAGATGTATATATATTTTTTGCCTTTTTTGCTGTTTTTAGCAGTCGGTCATACATTAAATATCAGACAGATGCCAATAATTAAATAAATAAATACATTTATCTGGATATTTATATGAATGTATATTTATATATATCTGTAAATAATTTAGTTTTATACATACATGTATACTTATATATATTTTTACAATATTTTTAAAAAGGTTGCATGATTGTTTGTTAAGCGCAAGCTACTGAGAATCTTAGATTTAGCATTCTTCTTTTTGATTGATATCAGGAAGCTCTTACCTACAAGTTAATGAATTAATTTGATGATTGTTTAATTAATTAATAATTATTATATTGAGTTTAATTGGCTTGAAATGAAAAAGAATTGGATCTGATGAAGCGTACCAGTAGCGTACGTGAAAGCGCTTATCCTGTTTCCATTGTCTGTTAAAATAAATTTTATACAAATTATACTTTTGGTGGTCCTTCGAAGTTTTTTGGAGATTTTCCCTCTATGACTATGTTTGATGTGAACATGTAGCCTATTCCAGAGAAAGGCCACAAGTTCACATCAAACAAAGCCCCTCTATGACCATCTTTAAGTGCAGCCTGGATGACTGGATATGGGAAACCGTAAAATCCTGCCTGGGACCTCACCTATGAGCCTCTTAGATATGGGCAGTCATTGCTACCTAAGATCTCGAGTTTAGGCAAGGTCCTTTATACTGGGTTTCTCTAGTATTATTTTGGGCACACATGGCTAGGCTTATAAAGACCTTCGGCCAAATAGCCCAGTAACCACCTATGAACCTATAATATGTAGAAACTGCTTCATTAAAGTTGGTGATGTGATATTGCAGACTGAAATGAGTAAATAGAATGAGTTTTTTGAAACTTAAAGTGCTACAAAAATGAAGTAATATAATTTACTCTGTTAGTGAATACAGTTATAATGTGGGTGGTGTTAAAAGGATAGTCAGTGTTTTGAAGTAAAAACAGACTTTTTTCAATTCTGTAAAAGCAAATAGAGAAAAGCAAATACACAGGTCAAATGTACAACTATTGAGTGTTCAGTAAAACATTTTGATAGATAGCTGCTTAGGAAAGAGCTTATGAACTTAAAAGTGTATGTGGGTACAAAATGATAATTATTTTGCAAAGCAGCTTATGAATAACTACTTAAATGACATTACTTCAACATAAAGTGACAGGCACAACCTCTTTCACAAAAATAGGCATGCTACATTTGTTAAGATTGAAGGCCAAACCATTATTTATGCACCAACTATGTCCATCTCTTACTGGAAAATAGTTATCTAAGGAACAGAAGACAATGTTATCAGGTGAGCAACAGTCAGCAAATTCAGTGAGCCAAAGTCTATTATTATTAAGTTACGCATCTGAAAAGAAAATACTTAAGAGGCACGCACATCATATGGAATAAAATCTTTACTTTCTAGTAATTGTTTCATATTTCATCCACATTTATATGTAAAAATAGGGGTTCCTCCAATCAGTACTAATAAATCTTTGTTTTGTACAATAATGTGGCTTTTTTGGAAATTATATCTCTTAATAAAGTATATGCTTATCCAATCAGTACTGAAAAATGTTTCTTTCTTACAGGAATATGCATATTATTGGAAATGATATTCCTTACTGTACACACGCCTTAGGAAAGGAGACCTCTTATATTATTGTATTTGAATGTACCATACTACAACACCTCTCAAGGTTATTATTAATATAAAGGATTATGACCAGGTTTCTGAACATAATCAAGTTATGTGTTCAAGACAAGTTATGTGTTCAAGACACTGATGCCAAGAATGAATATCAGCATCCATGTTAACACTTAATATACCGTTATTGTCAGAAAGATGAGATCACAGGGGCGTGGCTTGGATGAAAGCCTGAAAGCAGCACAAATTCTCTGCTCTGCAGTACTATAATTATTATGACAGGAGTTTTTTTTTAATCACCAAAAGCATCTCCAAAACAATATATTTATAATCTAGAATTTCCAAGCTTTCTTTTGCTGTATTTTTCAAGTCCTAATTATTATATTTTCCTGTCAAAATTAACAAGAAGAAAAGGGGATTCAGTACTACTGAGAAAAGATGAGTCTTCTCAAGTCTACACAACAGGAGAATTCCATGAAGAAGGAAATTCACTCAATCCTTACTAGCATCCCGAACTTAATCACAAAAATGGATAAAATATGTATATAAAATTTGATAAAATTAAAGAAGATTCCAATAAACAAATTGAAATACTGAGTGATATCTTAAAACAACAAAAAATCCAGATTTCAGCACTGGAAGAGTCAGTTTCTAATATTGACTGTTGACTAATAGAGGGAGATAGAAGCATTGATTTTCTTTTACAGCAGAATAACAAACTTATCAATAAAGTGGATGACTTAGAAAATCATTCCAGAAGGAATAATATCAGGATATATGGTATACCGGAAGGCATGAAAGGAGACAATACAGTGAACTTTCTAACAGCATGGTTACCTAAAACTTTAAACTTACCGGAAGCTCTCTCTTTTGAAATCAAGAGAACCCGCAGATTACTGTCTAAGATTTCATCCAACAGCAAGAACATCCACCCAAGATCTATTATTGTGAAATTTATATCCAGTCAGGATGAAGATTTAGTACTAAAATCTGCTTGGGCTCTCTCTCCCTTAAAAATAAATGACCGGGTAATCAGATTTGACAATGATTATTCCTTGGCTGTCCTTTCCAAAATAAAATCTTTCATTCCTATCATTAAAGCTTTAAAACTAGTTGGTATTAAGGCACAACTGATATATCCTGCTAAAATAAGACTTTGCTTACCAGAGGGAAAAAGAACTTTTGATACTCCAGAAGATGCAAATGCTTTTATAAAGAATAAAAATCTAATAAACACGGTAGAACAAATGGACCCTACTTCTACATTGAAAAGACAAGCAACAAAATCTGACTGAACTGTAAAAAAACCCAGAAAAAGAAATCTAAGGACAAATAAACAAAAAATAATAAACATTATTTTGCTAATCCCCCTTTTTCTCATTAAATAATTGTTTCAGCTCTTCTACAACTATCTACCAAGGAAAAATAAAGTAAAATCTATTACTTATGTTTTGCTTATCATCAATAACTCAGGAAATCTTTTTGAATGCTATTTAACATGCAATATATAGATTAATGCCTACTTATAAATGTATATCAATAAACATAAATGGGATAAATAATACAATAAACAGAACAAGTGTTAACAAATACTTCTCCTTGCATAAATCAGACAGAGTATTTCTTCAGAAGACACACCTAATAGCATAAGATTTAAATAAGCTTTTATTGAAAAATTATAAAGTATTAGTTAGTTCCCAATTCACTCATAAAAGAAGAGGTGTGTTAATTCTTTGGAAAAAACCTAAGCATACCTGATATTATAGGGTCATATATAGACAAAGATGGAATGCTAGCATTAACAGTAATTAAGCTTGAGAATATATATTATACACTTATTAACTCTTATTGGATTCCTGGTATTTGTGCAAAAATGGTAAGGAAGTATCTAAACATTATAACCCTACACTCTAGAGGTGAGCTGATATTATCAGGAGACTTTAACACCTAATAGCATAAGATTTAAATAAGCTTTTATTGAAAAATTATAAAGTATTGGCTAGTTTCTAATTCACTCATAAAAGAAGAGGTGTGTTAATTCTTTGGAAAAAAACCTAAGCATACCTGATATTATAGAGTCATATATAGACAAAGATGGAATGCTAGCATTAGCAGTAATTAAGCTTGAGAATATATATTACACACTTATTAACTCTTATTGGATTCCTGGTATTGGTGTAAAAATTATAAGGATTAAAGTATCAAGGCATTATAACACTACACTCTAGAGGTGAGACGATATTAGCAGGAGACTTTAACTGTATACTTTCTTCCAGTGAAACAACGAACACTAAACCTTTTAAAATTTCTTCTATAGCAAAATATTTACAAAATTATATTAATACTAGAAATTTAAAAGATATTTATCATATAAAACAACCTTCTTCCCTAAAATATTCTCATATTCATATAGATTTGGGACCAAACCAACATTGACAAAGTTTTGATATCTAGTTCTTTACAATCCAAAATAGAAAATGTAGTATTAATATCTTGCCCTTTATCAGACCATAACACTATCACTTTTAATATAACTTTTCATCAAGAAGTCTTAAATTACTGGCAAAGAATACCAGCTTATATTATAAAAATAAATGGCTTTCAAGATTGGATGCAAACTGAAATAAATGGATTTATGGAAATAAATAACAATGGAGAGGTCTCAAATACCGTCTTATGGGATACCTTAAAGGTTGTCTTATATGGAAAGATCAAAAATTTGTATATACAAAAAAGAAAAGAATGGGGCAAAAGATTGAATGATATTCAGAATGAAATTAACAATATAAAAAGAAACATCAAACCTAATGACATGGTAGCCCTGGACAACATAAATAAATTAAATAAAGAATATCACAACATTTTGCAGCAAACATTTCTATAAACTTGGAGAAAATCAAACTATATTCATACTCTATTAACCCCAAATCCCTGCACAAAATAGCAATACGATCTAAATGTCTAAGTGAAAAAATATAAAATAGATCATATACATAGAAAATGATAGCAAAATAAAAGTATCAGTCATGAAAAATATTTTACATTGTTTTAGGAAACATTATGAGCATATTAATACCTTTAATTTCACTAATAAGAACATAATAAAAATTTAGATAAATTCTTAACAGAAAATATTCCCAAGACTCTATCTCCTGAAAATAGTGCCAACATTGATAGTTCTATCACATTTAGTGAATTAAAAGACCAAATAAAGAAACTAAAAACCAAAAAAGCACCAGGATTAGATGTCCTGATTCCGTAGATTTATAAAATCTTACCAGATAATATACTAAAAATCTTACTAAGCACATTTCATAAAATTAAATCTGATTCTATTGCCCCACCATCATGGAAATACTCTATTATTTCACCTATTCTTAAACCTAATAAAGACCCTACCTATTGCTCCTCTTATAGACCCATCTCACTTTTAAATATTGACTAGAATATTTTTATGAGTATAATAGCAACTAGAATCAATTCTATTCTGCCCAATTTAATAGGGGAAGATCAAACAGGTTTTATTAAACATAGAAACGTTCAAGATAATATAATAAGACTTCTCTCTTTAATAGATATAGTCAATGCAAATAATAATGAGTCATGATATAGACACAGAATTTGATTCACTCAGATGGTCTTATTTATTTAAAGTATTACAACGATACAACTTTTCCTCTGATTTCATAAAATTAATTGATAAACTATATGAGAATTCTTAATCTTTTGTAAAGATAGGCTCCTTTTTATCTTCTTCTTTTAAAATTATAAAATGTACAAAACAAGGCTATCCTCTTTCCCCCTTAATGTGTGCTCTTGCTGTAGAACCACTGGCTAATTGTATTAGGAACAATATACATATTATAGGTTATAATCTTCATAGTGACATTTTCCTAAAATACAATTGTTCGCTGATGAGTTATTATTAACTAGTGGGGACACTGAAACATCTTTAGATCATTTACTTTATACTTTAGAAACTTTTCAAAGCTTTTCAGGATTAAAATTTAATCACAACAAAACTCAGACTAGCCTAATAAATAAAATGGTATATTCTAACATGAGTAAGGACAAACATTTTAAATGGGATATGAAACAAATTAAATATGTAGGTATTTGCTTTACCTCTAACCTTAAAGAAACAGCTTCAATAAATTATATCACTTTAATTAATTCAATTACAAATCTCATAGATAATTAGAATAAGCGTTATTTTACCTTTGAAATTAGACTAATGTTAAATAAAATGTTACTATTACCAACAGTTCTTTATGTTTGCCAGTCCCTGATTGCCCCCCATCAAAAAAGTTTCAAAAAAGATTAATAGTATTTTATTAAAATTCCTCTGGCATCCTGTACAACCTAGGATATCTGCACAAAGACACACTGCAAGTTGGGAAGAAGGAGGCATTAGCTTTCCTAATATTGATTTTACATAAATGTCACTGTTCTTAACACAAGCAACATATGGTTAAATCCTTTATACAACTAATTCTGGAAACTAATACATGAAGCAGTATTATTTACTAATAATAAAAGGCTAATTGAACCCCTTATTAAAACACATAGCAATACCTTTATATGGTCTTTGTCAATATATATGCAAGACAAATAAAAAATAAAATCCTGCTTTTTCATTAATCAAATACTAATAAACTTTAAAAGACTCATTCAATATAATCAGGTAATTAAAAACTTATTAATATTTGTATTTCCAATTGCTCAATCCTATGAGTGCTTAACCACCTTTGACTTAACTAAAATGAGAGATTTCAAGGAAAATAATCTATTATTTTGGAATCAATTCTTATCTGACTATAATATTTATCCTGCTAACTACTTAATTGCTCATTATAGCTTACACAATAACAATTGGATAGATATACAAACATGTAGAAAATTAATTTATAACAAAACAATATTCTCCTTACAAACTCAAAAAAATAACACTCCTAAAAAAAAAAGTTAAGAAAAGAAATTAAAATAGAAAAAATGCATATGATGATACCTTTACAAGTCAATAAAGCTAATAAACAAGATGGATAGATAGATAGATAGATAGATAGATAGATAGATAGACAGATAGATAAATAGATATTACACTGTCTGATAGGATATGTTTAAAACAGGGTCTGTTAATTAAAAGAACTTAACTTGAATGTATAATCTATTTGCTGGAACTGAATATGATAGTAAAATACAACTAGACAGGGTCTCAGCTATTGTCTTAGTGAGAAGTAAAAGAAAGGGGAAATATATTGGCTATATACAAAATTGCACACTTTGTAGGTCAGTGAATTAAACACACACACACACACACACACACACACACACACACACACACACACACACACACACACACACACATGTGTGTGTGTGTGTGTGTGTGTGTGTGTATATATATATATATATATATATATATATATATATATATATATATATGGGTCTACTTCATTTGCCCTAACTTCCGATTGACCGACACCCATTTGCCCAAGACCAAATGACCGAAATTTCATTTTACCGACACTTCATTTGACCGGCACTTCATTTGACCAAGTATTATTGGCAAGAAAATGGGATATGCCCCCTTCCCCACTGTAGTGTGACCCTGGAGTTATAATATATAGTTAGGGGGTGTGGGGAGCACAGCCCCCCACAATCGGGGGTGTATGAGACAAAGCCCCCCACTTAATTTCATATTATATTGTTTAGTTTTGCTTTAATATTGCTTAGTAAAACAAATGTGCTCCCCACATCCCCCCTAATTATGTATTCTAACTCCAGGGTCGCACTACAGTGGTGAAGGGGGCATATCCCATTTACTTGCCAATAATACTTGTTGGTCAAATGAAGTGTAGGTCAAATTAAATTTTGGTCATTTGGTCTCAGGCAAATGGGTGTCAGTCAATCGGAAATTAGGGCAAATGAAGTAGACCCATATATATATATATATATATATATATATATATATATATATATATATATATATATATTTACATTTACCTGAATTGCAGATGCAGATTCCGGAGATGACAACTCCAAACATGCAATAAACCAAACATGAACATTACTATTTTTTTTTTTTTTTTACAGGGAACAAAGACACTTGGGCAACATGGGGAAATTTGCCCTTTCCCCCACTGTAGTGCCATCCTGGAGTTGGTATATTTCGTTAGGGGAATGTGGGGGTGAATTTGACATACTTCATTGTGTTATTTTGCTAAATGTTGGATGTTGGCCAAGTGTCTTATTTCCCTGTAAAAATCTTTGTTAATTTGATGGTTCAGATTATTCCAATTTCAGTGTTGTCATCTCGATAATCTGCAGTATGGATAAGTGCAAATTTGGTCTGGTGAAGTAGACCCATATATATATATATATATATATATACATATATATATAGAGAGAGAGAGAGAGAAAGAGAGAGTGAAGGTCAACCTGTAACCAAATGGGATAGATTATTTTGAGCACAAAAAGGGAAACTGACTACGCTTAAAATGACTTGCAAGGTCAGCTAGCCTAGTACTTATCTCTGTATCCATAAACAATGGATTAGTGTTTGTATATATTTGTAATATGACAGGCTGCCATACTATTATATTTTTAAAATGCCCTGAGTTTTGAGTTAAAAGGTAGGGGCTGATATCTAAAGAAATAAGTCTAAAATATAGAAAATTATTTTTGGGCCCTAATATAGACATGACATATGCAAACTGGTTAGGGGCCTGACACTTGTGTTTCATACTGGTTTTATATGACAGAATTACTTTTTTTTTCACTTAAGCTGGGCCAAAACTTCTTATTTTGCTACAGTGTTAATTTATGCGGCAGGAATATGTTCTGTTTTCTTGTGTTTGATTATAGTTATTTCATTTTCTAGACTAATCTCCAGAATATGTATTTTTGTGGTCTTCTATATCTTTATGGTGAACTGTTTTAAATCCATTTACATATCAGTGTTAAAGGAAATGTCTTTCAAATTATGTCTTTATATTGATATATGTGTAAATTTCCATAAATAGGTATTGCTTACTTTTACATTAGTTGCATAGAATCTAGAAATAAGTAAGAGGTGAATAATACTAGTTGTCTTTAAAATTATGGTTGCAATTAAGAGCACAGTATAACAAGAATAACTTTTAGTTTAGACTTGTCTTGTTTTATAGTAACAGTATCCTTTCTTCTTTTCTCATTTCTTTGGAATCTAAAATGACATAGCATTATGCAACATTATATTTAGTCATTGCACAAAAATTCCATGGCTATATTAAAAATATGACATTTTAGTGATATCTTATAACTGGCCATGACTACATTATGTTTGACAGGAATACTTAATGTGTGCATGGTAGGGTAATTTCCTATTTCTTAAATGTAATCTAGAAATGAAGGGAGGGGAGCATTTTATGAAACATAAACAATATCAAGAGAAGAAGTCACAGGCTTGTTTAGTTGTTGAATTTTATATTCCATTTACAGTCTGGAGAGTACAGCTATACTAAAAATGTGGGACATTAGACGTATAGTGTAACTGCCTTTGTTTATATTATATTCCAAGAGATCATTTATCATCATCTGTAGAATAATTTAATGTTGTTCTTGAAATTGGTATTTGTACATTAAGAGAGATGGATGCATTTTCATGAACTATGCCCTGGAATTCATTAACAATTGTGCAGGTGTCACTCAGTGCCTACACAAAGTAAGCATGTTAGCACAATGATTAGCAGCACTGATTGAATATGCATGCTGCTCATTGTGTCTACATAGGCACCTTTTTTTTTCCAATAATAGTGTGTTTGTTTGAAATGAAAAGTGCTGCAGCAGCAAAACACACAAAAAACAAAATACAGATATAGGATAAGTAGTGATACAAGTAGTAGCATCACAAGGGTTAGGGAAGTACAACAAAACAGAACAGAATGAGAGAGAAAATGGGATATATATATATATATAAAATAAATAAAAAATAAAAAAAATATATAAAGTGTACTCAAAGTATTGTGAAGAAAGTGAATATGACATTATGAAACACATTTTGAACATAAAACCTACAATGTAATATCTTCTGTGAAATGGTAGTACGAGGTAGTAATATGACAATGGATGCTGATAAAGGATGTAAATAGGGACATAAAGCTGCATTGTAACAAAAGGGAGTGTAGCTCTGATACACATATTAATTAAATTGTTGACATGAGATAATAGTTCTCAAGACTGTGGCAGCAATAGGAAAGGGGTTCATTATCTATGGCCATGTAATAGCCAAGCAAATGTTGCATGTGTATGAAAATGATACATGGCAGTCTAATAATAAACAACACTGATAAGTGACCAATGTCAAGACTGAGCAGATAACATGTCATGAGTCCAGTGTTGCTGTTACTGACCTAAAAACATGTCTGACATACTAATACTGGGCATGTTCACATACATGTTCACATACAATTACAGGGAACAGCAACAGAGTAGCAATCTAACATCAGCAATACAATGGAAAGTGATGTCACAGAAGACCAATCACATCACCTGATTGTCACCTTGTATTCCATATTGATAGACACATTTATGGAATCACAATCTATCAGTAAGCCCTATATTGTGATATAAACAATGTCAGTATGAAACACACTTTTAAAGGGCAATGTGCAGTGCTGGGCATAATTACCTTGTAAACAGGTAATGCATATGAACAATGAATGACATAAGAAACATTTGTAACATGTCATGTTAGAACACATGCTCAAAAAAAATATCAGAAAGATGCATAACAATCGGGGACACTATAGACATAAACATGTTGGTCACATAAGGAGGAACACGCCTGAAGGTCGAACATCACTATCATACCATATAGGTGACCCACATGCTATATCAATGCATGAAAAAGCTGGCACATGAGTGTGTGTAAGCCACTTTTGTCTGACAGACCAAAGTAAGCAGATTCAAACCTCTGTCCATTACACAAGGTGCTCTGCAGACCACTGTACTGGCTGTATGTGGCACATCAGATAGCAGTGGTGGCTGTCACAAATAAGTGAATTGAATGTGAGTGTAGCACAGAAAGTATGGATATCATATGAACAATCAGTCATAATGTCAGACACAAACTAAACATACTATTGTCCATACAACACTGAGGATTACAATATGACGGATTGTCTTTGACAAGGAATGTCTCCATCATGTAGGATGCACACTGTCCCAGAACTGAACACCAAAATATCTGTGTAGGAATGCTATAAATGCCAATACTCAAAGCACATGCCACAGAAGGACTCATATCTGAACATGCACTGAATAAACATTTCAGTGCCAATCACATGTGATGATATATTTTTCTCCAGCATGAAAAAGGATAACAATAACTAGATACTAATATTTTTTGCTGATAACATTACATTCATGTAATGTTATCCCTGTCATGAATTTAACAGCAAGCAATGAGTCTCTGCTGACTAATGACGTCTTGATGAACCACAAGTATCACAGTGGAAGTTGTACAACTAGTATGAAAAACCACATGTGCTAAATTACTATATCATCAGAAGTTCAGGTCAAAACTAAGGGATTCTGGCTGACCAAGTTTGCAGAAGTCTGCAAACTGGGTGCAATTATTGAATCCTCAAATGATGTCAGTATACTCCAGGAGGGTCTTATGCAGATCAACAACTGCTTTCTTAGGCACAGTCTCAAATTGAATGCAAAGAAATGCATCATTCCCTTTGTCACAAACAATGTCCTGTCACATTATCAAATTAACAATACCCTAAGTACCCAAAAAGTGGTAAGGGACCTGGGATCACAAGTTGATTGTGACCTTAACTTCAACAACCATGTGACTACTGTAGTAAGGAAAGCTTTCTATGTAGAACACTTGATTAGCAAAGGCATCACCTTGACAGCAAAAGAGGTTATAACCTCTCTATACTCGGCACTAATCTGGCCCATAATTGAGTATAATGCACTGTTCCACATGTACGATACAAAGCACCTGCAGCAATTGGAGAGACCTCAGAGGTTTCTAATAAGGAAGATCAAGGGACTCCAGCATGTGCCACATACAGACCAACCAATGTCCCTGTCACAATGCTCTGTATCATATAGACTTCTTAGGGGAGAAATATGCCTGGATTACAGAGCATCGTTTCTCTGAAAAAGCATTGTGACAAACTGCCAATAAGAGGGACCAGCATCTATATGGACACAAAACCAATTAGAATAATAACACTGTTAGTGACATGTAGAGTCACAATAACACTGACACAACATACTTTGAGCATAAACGATTTGATTTTTAGTAACTAACCAAGATCAGAAGCTAAACTTCTGTACCTGAAATGCAAGCTGCACATTATCGTCTTGAGGTACAACTGAGACAGTGCACAGTTAAATGGATGACATCACTACTATTTATAAGCTGAATGTTTTGATAAAAACTGTCTGAAGTGCAACTATACAGCAATACATCATATCTGTTCTTCTGGAAAGTATGTAAAGTATTCTAACCCATAATTAAATGGATACATAGAGGTGGTTGTGAGGTGGCCAATGTTATGACAGTAATAACTGTCACACTATTGATGCACAGATGGAATCCATGCACCTACCTATCTACCTACAACATCTATAATGCACATTATCAGCAGACAGCACCACAAGAGAATTCTGAATACAATTATGACAGATTTCATCTATGAATGGATGACATCACCAGTGTATTGCCAAGGAGGTTTATCTTGTAAAATCATTTTTGCAACCAATTAGGATTTGTAAAAGTTGAGACTACATATGTGTGTAAAAGAATCATGCTTGCTTTGACAGTCACACTTGCAGAAACACTGCTGTAGTCGAACATCTTGTTTCACATGTTATTGAAAATAGTGCCACACATCCAGATACCACAGGAGAAACCTGACATTTAAATAGTTTAAGTTCACTTGTAAAATAATGACCTCATCATTTTGTTGGACTACAGCTGTAGGCAGACAATATAATTGCTTAATAGTTTTCTCTCACTGATACCATAGAAAAAAATGAAACGTGAAAGATGGAACTGTTAAATCCCCTCCCCATGCATCACTTGCCTTCAAAAAACATGAAATGTCTAGCTTTCAACCCAAGATGTGGTTACTTTAAGCATTAAAGTAAACATTTGTGGACATAGTATTGCCTAAATATGCAGAGATTCCTTGAAATAATGCATAGAAAAAGCACTCATTACATGATAAGCAGTATGCATAGCTGTACTATTGTAGCAATAAATTTGTGGATGTCAAGGGTGGCTTTAAGGGATGGCATAGTCATATTTGGGATTGAAAATGTATTCAGAGTATAGATTGTATGCATACATAGTCCCCAACTCTAAACAACCACGCACACACAATTCTACCATGTTGGGTATTGAACTTCCTACCTATCTAGGTTGTAGAATCTAGACAGCAAAGTAATATTTGCAAGCACCACAGGAAAATGATTTTTATCGTAAGAGATAACACTTTTGTTAGGATGACCTCACTTGTTTGTATTAGACAGGATGTTGCTGTAAAAGTTGTTATAAGGGAACTGTGTACACATTAAATACAACCTCAGCAGGGGAAATGGAGATGGCAGCAAGCATTACACACACGCAAACACTCTCACACACATACGTTTTCCATAAAAAGTATCAAATTTCCTACCTGCCTAGTTTACATAATCTAGAGAGCATTATACTACTCACAAATACCACCAGAGAAGTCTGAGTCTAAAGGAAGAGATAACATATTTGTCAAAATGACCTCATCAATGTGCTCCAGAGAGGCGGTTACTGTAAATGGTGTTATAAGGGAGCTATGTACACATTTAAATGCAATCACTACTGGAAAAATGGAGACAACAACAAGCATTAAACACATACACACACACACACACACACACACACACACACACACACACACACACACACACACACACACACACACACACACACACACACACACACACACACACACACACACACACACACACACACACACACACACACACAAGGTTTCAGTGCTGAGTATTGCATCTCCTATCAATCTAGTTTACACAATCTAAGGAGCACTGTAATACTTGCAAGCATCACAGGACAAGTTCAGTTTTGAAAGGATGAAAGGAGGGATACCACTTTTGTCAAGATGACCTCATCAGTGATATTAAGACAGAATTTTACTGCAACTTTATGGATAAGGGAGCTGTTTGAAAAGTTAAATGTATTATTCTCAGAGAAAGTGGATTCACCACCAATGGAGATATATAGTTATATAGACGTTTTCCATGCTGAGTATTGAATCTCCTACCTACTTAGTTTGCACAATTGAGAGAACAATGCATTTAACACAATTTCCACAGGGGATATGCTCAATGCTTCTGTCAAATTGGATATTGGAATATCTGAGAAGATCAATGCTTGGAAAAATTAATACTGTGCATCCCTGGTTGTACAACAAATGCATATGTATGTGTAGATAGCAAATACCACCACTGACCATAGATACTTGATGATATAAACTCACAAATCTTATTCCTGTTTTCCTGAAATGCATATGTATGCACGAGACAATGTAATAGCACTATGATTTTAACATGTGATGGCATACCTTAATAATGCAATTTATAGATTCTCCTTACTGTACAACATGATACTGTGAGGGATATTGACATGTTAGACATAAACAAATGACATGCACATTGACTGTTGTGCACCAGTGACTCATCAATGAAACATTCCTGTGACTTAGGTAGGATTACACACCTGTATTGTCACATGCTTGCACAATGTGTATTGGCAGGACAAACATAGAAATATGACACAGGATGGTGTCTTGCAGAATGACATTGGTGGAGGTAGTGAGAACGGGGTTATCCAAGATGGTCACATGGTGTAACTGTAAACACTGTAGAGCAGACAAGTACTTCAGCAAAATTAATTAGTTGAGTTAACATCCTTATCAAAGAATGTTCATCCCTGGGAAACAGTAATGCAGACATGTAAACTTTGTGCAAGAGAAAACTATGATCGTTTGTTCCACTCTTTGTTTTTCTTGTACTGTTTAAGCACAGCACTGCTGAGCTAATTTGCAATGCAGATAGCAAAGTGTTAGCACTAGAGCAATCACATATTGAATTGTTGAACACAGGACAGTAATTAGAAATTCTGCAGGTTCTCTGTGCCGACTCATGCACAAAAATCTTTACATGACAGCATTTACAATAGATAGTAGGTAGATTAGTATAGCATCAGCAAGTACTTCAGATCTGAGTGTTATCTTAGTACAATATTTATAAATGCATATGTGTGAAAGTTAATAGTTCACAGCAGATTTCAACAAACATGACTGTATGTAATCATCGTTTCTACCCCACTGTAATCTATACATCCAAGTATTTATCTTGTGTAATTAACTTTAAACTGAATAAATATAGATTATCACAATTTCAAATGTATTGCTTTAAGCATTGTACTCCCATTTAGCATTAGTTGCATTTGCTGCACAACGCCAAACATTGTGCAAATGCAGAAGTGGAGGAAAAATTGCACAGAAGGGGGATTATACATTTTCAGATTGACATGAAGGCAGGGACAAATTTATTTATCAATGAAGAATGATAATGGTGCCTGGTAATTTGTAGACAGCAGATACAACAATATTACTAAACCAAAAACAGTAATGAGCAATTAGCTGATGGGTAGAATAGAACCACGACATTTTGGAATAAAGTGTTCTACATATTAGAACATTAGCTCACCATACTACAAGGAAATTACTATTCACCATCATTAAAATAACAATATTGAAGCACATTAAAAATGTATGGAAGAAGAAGGATCAAACTTAGAAAGTTACAGGCAAAAGCAGAGAGGAATGGCACAAATCTGTTTTGAAGGACATGTTGAAACATCTGTACAGTGTGTTAGCCATACTTATGAAATAATCATTAATCAGTCCTGCACAACAAAGAGACTGTTGCAAACAAAAATAAGGGATGGGAGAGTGCAACAAACATGAATACCTAACCAGGATAAGGATAGCTTGCTAAGTATTCGTGTTAGGGCTGCAATGTTTTTGGCAATGACAGTTTGCTGAAAAATGCCAATGTTATTTTAAGGGAATGTGGTATATGTAGAGACATACAGACATTTACAATCAATTATTTGATAGGAATATGAACTGTCATGAAGTAGTATACAGACATACTGCTGTAATTGAACCCATACTATGACAACAAAGCAGGTTACAAACAGGGTAACTCTCACAGCACACCACATAGGAACTCCTAATTTAATACATTCAGCAGCACAAGAACTGTTAAATTAACTGCATTACAGTACTACCATTAGTCTGTCTTTACTCTGTATTCCCATAGCAATGAGAATGTAAGCAAGTTTGGACAAAAGTAACCAGGCTACTCCAGATTAAAATGAAATTTTTCACTTTTGCAATAAGAAAGTAAACAGCATTCATTGCTCCTCAGCATTGTTGCGCTATGCCAAACTCTGCACAAATGCTGAGGACATAAATTAAAGGCTTCTCCATGGACCATTTCTGGCCATGTATGTGTTAAGCATAAATTTATTTTTTCACCAGATTAAACATGTGAAAAAAGGGATGGATAGGACAGTGGTGAAAACAGAGTTGGCAAACACAGAATAGAAAACAAGGAAAAGAATACTGGAATTTGCAGGAGGGTTGTGGGAGAGCACCATAGCTAGCCACTTCATCACATCAATTTAGGATTTTACACTCAATTTCAGAAATTTACAGAGTCCAAAACCACTGATTGATGACAACAATGGAATAATGTTGTATGACCAATTGGGCCACATCAGTTGTGTCAGGCTGACAAACAGGCAAAGTGGAGAGCTATGTTTGGGGCTTTTTTTGTGGGACAAGTGCCCATTTTAATTCTGGGTTAGAAAGAGATGTTGGGAAATTTGCTTAGGAAAAAGAGGATCAGGTAGATCAGGTAGGTAGGGTAGGTCAGGAAGCATCCACAGACATACAGGACATACAAGACAACCAAGGATGGTGAAGGAGATGAAGGTTTGGGGGGCACCATGATTGGGTATAGGTAGAAGACATCAGTTGCACACCCACATCCCACTGTATGAGAACAGTGAGAATCTAGTCATCACCCTCAGAACTGTCATCACTGTCTCTTGCAGCAGCTCCCTGGGTCAATGTCAGAGGTAGCATTATCTTTGCAATACCACACAGGACTCGCTCATCCTTACTGATACATGTATCTTTTCATAATATCCTCTAGCAGCCCTGTCAGCTTCTGCCAGTTGACAAAATCGCCACCTCCACTAGAATTACTCCAAGATGGTACCACTGCACCAGCAGCTGGGACAGAACTATCTGATGCACTTGGAGCAGGTAGAAAAAGGGCTGTGGAGGCAACTCTGTCAGGTTGTGCCCCTGAAGTTCTGGGTGTCTGTTTTGCCATCTGTGGAGGTACATCAGGCTGAGCTGCAATGGTCTGTGTACCTCTCTATATTGCTGATGATTAATTTGCATCAGCAAGTTATACAAACAGGAGATTGTTAGTGAATTATAACCCCCCCCCACAAAATAAAAGAAAGAGTGACAAGGGTGTGAGTAGACAAAAAAAGGTAATTAGATACAGTTCATGTAACCATACTGTATACTTTAAATAACTTATAGTTGGTAATACATAAACAACTATAATAATTTACTATTGCGCACTTTAGAAACATCCATATCTGATGGAAAGGTATATATGTGTATTTAAATAAACAGTTATCTGATATAATAAACAGCTGCCATTCTTTCACTATGAAGTGAAGTGAAAGGATTGGACATTCTAAATTAATAATTAAAATTACCATAATTCAGTTTACCCTGACAAACTGTTGTTAAGATCTTATAAATAATTACCAATTTACAAAAACATGCTGCTTCTGGGTACTGAACCCACATACAGTAAGGACAGTATTCTAATTGCCTAATGCACACAGCAACACTTATTTGTGAAGGTATGCATGCTTGCGATGACTGATGACCTATGCCTGCTTGAGATGCTACTGCTTGAGGGAATGAAAAAAATATATTAGCGCTGTAAGTTTTGTAGATTCATGCATATTCCATGCATCTCAGAGGTGTGTTAATCTCACCTGGTTCACCTCACAGTTTGCAGCAATCTCCTCTGCAGCTGTAGAGAAGGAATAGAAGAAAAACATACATGGAAACATAATGAATAACTGCATTGTTTGGCTAGATAATTACTGCCATATCATAGGCAGGTTAGTTGTCAAATACTTACACAACTGGTGAGTGTTCCCAGTCCTAACTTTAGCCTCATATTGGCTTAGTAGGTCCTACTTATCCTTTTTAATGTCACTATAGTGGTGATAACATAATTCCCCTCTGTGTGGAATGCCAGTTGCAGTGAAGACAGCATTGGCTAAGGTATTCCAAGCCTCAACCCTATACTGAGACCTGATATAATCCCCCTGCTACAGCCTATGGCTATAGTAGCACTTCATTAGGAATACCACAAATATACCGGACTTCTCAACACCTCACCTTTGTGTTTTAAATTTAGCACCATTCTCTCCATCACCAACCATGTCTGCAAAAGTTAAGTTTATAAACTATGTCTGAATTGGTGCCTGTTTCAGATACCACATGTTACTGGTATTGTACAAACTTGCATAGCCTTGCCAACTGCATTTGCAAGACTGTAAGCAGATGGACCCCTTAGCAGACACATTGGAATGACAGATTGGAACTCCTTAAAAGAGATAGCAGTAAAGGTGTGAAATATGGCATTGAGCTGTGCCGCGTTTGATGCCCCACCCATTATCACTGTTTCCCGTCTTCAGCAATGGACTGCCTAACTGTCTACTGCCATGGCTTTTGAGCATTGCACTTTGGAAGGTGAAAGATGACTTAGTTGTAATATATTATTGTTGTGAGGCTTACCCAATGTTAAAATATTTTTGTAACAGCTGTGAATAGAACCCAGGGGACACATGAGGCAAAGCATTGCAACTTTTGTATTAACTTACATTGCCACAGGAGAGCTAGTTTTAAACCATGGAAATCTGACATTCCTGATATCAGAATGCATGGCAATATACTTAAGAGAGGCCTATATGCATGTGGTTACAGTCCTGACTTGGAATGCTTTTCTATTTACAATTATTTCTTACTGTAAGTAAGTATGGCTCACATGGATACAACTTAATGTGATGATCAAGAAAGGTTGATGTAAGTTACATGCATAATTCAGATGACATAAGTCCTAAACACATAGTTGGGATGTGCGATGAGTCATGCTGATTTCAACAAAGGTATTGTTCCCATCATACATGTGCAAGTGATATTTATATGAAATATAATGTCTAGGAAGGTGGCCATAAATGTGATTGTGTTTATCTTTAAAACATTAATCATATATGCTAAACATCACATTTTCTTTAGACAAGGCTTACTGATACACTGCCTGCAAGATAGAAGTTTAACATGATCAGTTTTCTTTACTGTTACAATACTATTCAAAAAGTTGTGAGAAACATGATTCTTATACCCTTTTTAACAGGCACCTTGTAGTTGGATTCAAATTCTTGATAAGTTGTATGATTTAACAAAATTTACTGGGCTCATACCTTGTGCCACAGCAATAGCTCTTAAGACAGCTGGAATTTCTCCTCTCACTGCTGAAGACAGTGCACCATTGCTAAATGTGTTTGAGCAACCTAAGGCAGCCTTAACTAAATGGTTCACTTTTTTCTTTAGGTAGTGAACTGTGTTTGTGTGATGCCAAGCAGACAGCAAATGCACTCTAAAGTGGAAAACATGGAGAAGTTACACCTTGCACCACAAAGAAATTTACCTGACAGGTATATTTTTGAAAATGATTAATATCCGAGTTTTGACAAATGTACAATGCCACCAGGCAATTGTGAGCTTAATAAGGAGACCTAATCTAAATGTTTCAGTTTTTTCTTTAGGTAGTTCACCCTGTTTGCACACTGTCAAGCAAAGAGCAAGTATAAGTTAAAGAGAAAGTAACAAAAAAATCATATTGCAATAAACTGCAATGTGATACCTACAGAGGCTTCAAACAATACTTCACATGCCTTGTTCCTCTTAATTCACTTCATTTACACCTTGTACTAAAGAATGTGATATCTCTCAGGAGCATTTGATGATGCAAATAATATCCATGCTGCTGGGTGCCACTCAAAGCTGCCAGGCATGTTGAGCTGCCTAAGTCAACCTTAACTAAATTTTTCACTTTTTTCCTTAGTGGTGAACTGAGTTTGCATGATGTCAAGCAGAGAGCAAATGTACATTAAAGTAAGAAAATGGAAAAGTAAATATTGTGAATTACGACAAACTGCGCTATAAGCAAAATTCGAACAATGCTTTATGTACCTTCTTTTTGTTGAATACCCTCAGTTACACCTTGCAGCACAAAAACTGTTACATGACAGATGTATTGTTGAATGATTACTATCCAGCGTGCTGTCATCTATGCAAAACTGACAAGTATTTTTGAGCTGTCTAAGTCAGCCTAAACTAAATGTTTTACCTTTTCCTTTAAGTAGTGAACCATGACTGTGCAATGCCAAGCACAGAGTATACAAAACAGACATTCTGGGGTGATATATGTTATGGGAATTATAGATAGTGAATGACATGTAATGTATGGATATATGTAGCAATGACTGGAGCAGGATGTGCATTCAAGTGAACAATTCTTCCTTCTCACATCTCCTTGCAACATCAGACATGTACTTTGTGGAACACATTATCAGACCTGTCGTTAGTGACATATTACGTTACAGTGGACAGAATAATGGTCACATGGTGTTAGCAATACTGGCAATAGTTGATTTTTAAACAACAGTATGCTATCACAACATGTGATTAAATATATACTCTGACAATCCTTTGCAAAAGTATCATATACTATATCCATCAGCTCACTGCACTTACATCTTTGTATTTTTTCTTCCCTGAGTACTATCCAGAGTGCTGTCACTGTGCAATGCTACCTAGCTGGCTTGTGTGACCTATGGCAGCCTAAACTAACTTTTTTACCTTTTTTCTTAAACCATGAAGGCAATTTTCACATTATCAAGTGTTGCTCAAATAATAATACACAAGTCAACATAAGGAGGCCAGCACTGAAAAGTTAAGTGTCAACTCTTATATATCATTAAATGTACTTGCAGAATGTTATTTTTAAGTTCCTTGTACCTGACATAACCTGACTACATATATATCAGAGACGGAAGACTGTGAAAGGGTAAACAGATTAATCTGCAAGCCATTAATAGGTAACACTTCTCAATGCTCATTCTTGGATTTCTGAGGGCATGTCCATGTAATTGTGTAGATCCTAACACCACATTAGCATTCCCTACACTTTAGTGCAAATATTGACATTCAGGAATGATAATGATGTCACAGCTCATTTGCATAACCACAGTGCTTACAGGGCTGACTGTACTGTTTGAAGGCAACCGTGTAGGCAGTGCCCTTGTATCAGAGTGGGGAGACTATTTTCAAAAAGAGCTACATACTGGAGGAACAACAGGACTTTGAGTGATTTAACTAGTTTACTCATTCTTGTATTATAAAGATATGTAGCAATTCCATAACTAATGCTTTAATTTTGACAGTACAATGGTGAAATGTAATGACTGATGAAGAACATTTGTATGATTTTTATGTATTTACATTTATCCCTTACTTTTGGCATAGCTGTTTTTGCATGTCTACAATTATGCTACTGAATGCTACATGACAATTGTAATTTACTTTTTATGTCACTCTTGCACACGTTTTACAGATAATGGTATTGTAAGTATGTAGGGAAGTCTGGGGTCATTATCTATGTTAGCAGGGAAAGGAAATATTTTCTGCTTGTACATTTCTTCTGGACAGGACTACACAGCAGTGGATAAGGATGTTACAACAGTTTGGTGTTACCTATGTCATGCCGTACTGATAATTGCTAAATTTTTAGTGCAGAAATGCATTGAAAAGTTTAAACCTGTGTTATCTACATTACATAGGGGTTATAGAATCTGTGCTGGCTACTGAGTTCAAAATATACTTTTTATGTGTTTTGTTGGGGGGATGGATTGGGTTGGGGTGTTGATGTGGGGGGTTGTGGTTGGCTTGGAGGGTGTAGTGGGATTGGGGTTTAACATGTGTGCAGTCATAGGGCATATACATGTGTCAATTTGAAAGTAATCAGTGCTATCACATTTTTTTGTATTTATATTTCCAACAATTCTTAAACATTAGTGCAGGTATGTATTGTGTCTTTGGGGGATGTCCCTGTCTTATGCTATCAGAATACAGCTATTACATGGTTGTAGAAAACCAGGTATCATTTTTGTTATTAGCTTGTTTATGGAATGTTAAGCTATGACCTAGGTAGTGACTGCATGTGTTATCATTTGCCATTGGGCCAGAGCCAAAATGTGGAGGTGTTAGATGAATGAGGACAGTAGTCATGCCAATCATGCTTACTAGCTTCAAAATCATGCATTGAACCAAGTCTAAACTGATACATTTCTTGTTGTCTTTTGATGATCGTGGTCTTTAGAGGAATAACTGAAGGGGAAGTCACATCTGCAGGACCTTATCACTCCTGTTCTTTTCATTGGTGGATTGCACTTTTCTTTGAGTGGAAGTAGTGGGATGTGAGTAACTTACAAGCTGATTGATTTAAAAGATTAAACTTGTCTAAATTCAGCACTGGATGATGGATAGTCTTTACAGAGATGGGTTATAAATTAATCAGAGATGGACCTGGATGTAGTGACATGCAGCAATTATTTTAGGGACTATAAATGAAGTTGTTAGGTGCTAGGTCTATAGTATTTACATCTTGTGCACGATAAAGATAAGGATTGTTTGATGGAGAACTTCAGAGAAGTTTGAAATAAGTAAGTAGCAGTGGAAACGTGGTTGTGTATTTTCTTCATTTTATTTTCTTAAGGTAATACTTAGGGTATTGATTGCCTGCACTATGATGAAAGCTTTCGAGACAGATAAAGGGAATCACTATAATTGATAATAATTACAAGGATGATTTATTTAGTAAGACTGTAATGGAATCTTGATCCAAACATGTTAAACGGGGCTGCCAAGAGAAGAGTAATGAAAAGATGATGAGGGAGGCAATCGTTTGAAACCAAAACTCCATACACCACTCCGAGCAACCCACACAGCTCTGCTAGTGCCATCTCTCTTATCTCAGTTCCGGGACACTCTTCCTAATGACCTGCTTTCTACTTTCACTCCATACTGCTACCTCTGTCACATCCTGCCCTTCTCACCCTGCTTTCTGCCTGCCCTCCGGCTATTATCCTTCCTAATACACATCACTTACCTGCTACCTCCCACCCCACTACCATACTAACAAGATTCTAGTCATGCTCTCATCAATAACAAAGCATTCTGTGCCTTTAATATTTAGATTTCCCTTACTGTGTTATTTCCTTTCATTCACGTTCTAGTCTCTCTTTTTCACTGAATCTGTCCCCAATACACCATGTAATATCATAACATTTTTATCTTGTTCTCTGTCTTTCTCTAAATACTGTGACTATAAGCACTTACATCCAAAGCATTGCCTCTAAGAGGACTGTACTCACTTTTTTTTATCAAAATACATGGTTTATACTCTATGAGCTATTTGTTTTTTTCTCCCTGCTACACCACCAAATGGAAAAGAATCTACATTATGCCATATAGTCACTCTGTTTGTATGATATATATGTATGTGTGTGTGTATGAATGGATGGTGCAAAAATAAACTGATAAACAAAATGCAGGCACCAAAGTCTCAGTGCAAGTACCACAATTAGGGCTGCAAGATATAGGAAGTAGACCACCACACGAGGAATGTTCCAAATAACAGCAGTACTTTAATGGTAATCCAAAACAGCAGCAACAATACATAGGAACAGATACACCACACGTTTCGTCCAAAACTTCATCAGAATAACTACACACCCAAGTAGTAACGTTTAAATACACTAATTAAATTCAAACTGACCAATAAGAATCATTTACTTTGAATATATTAATTAATTACAAATTGTATATATATTTAAAATCAAGGTCATAAATAATCATATTTGAAAGTGTTAAAATCATTACAACTTATTTTGTACAATACACATAAAATCCTCATAAATACATTAAAAATACATTGAAAATTTTTGAGTTTATTTAAATGAATTAAATGAAAGTTTATATGAATACTGGTGCATATTGTAATGTTAACTAGTCACACAGTGCCCTCTAGTGGTAAAAGTGTATAATGTAAATAATGGACTTAAATAACTTAAAAAGTTCTAATGTAAAGTTTTAAAACAGTTTTAAAAAAGTTTTCAAAAAGAACTTTTAACTACTAAATACACATTTAAAATTAAAGTTTCGCTGATCTCATTTTCAACACAGGTGCCAAAGTAATCATGTCATTTATACCTGGGAATTTATTTGACTCTAAAACAATTTGCCAGTATAATTCCCTGTATGCAACCAAAGTTTCCCAACAACCTCCCCTAGGATCTGGTGGTACAACTTCTAAAACAAAGAAATTGAAATAAGCCCCATCACAGACCAAGGTGTGCTTAAATAAAGAATTTGTATCTCGCTTGGTCCTGATATCATACAAGTGCTCATAGATTCTCTGTTTCATTTTTCTTTCACTTTTGCCAGCATAAAATGCTTCGCATTTTCCACATAATGCAATATATATAATACCTTTAGTATTGCAGTTTGCAAAGGAGTGTAAGGTAAGTGTCTTATTTTAACCTATGATGGACAGACTAATAAGGTTAGAAAGATTGTAGATAGGGAATGGAACAACTTTGCAAAAGTATCTGATTTGGGTTACATTTTTGACAAAGAAATAAAATACACTTACAAAAGAGGTTGCAACATCAAAGGAATCCTAGAAAAGGTTAGCTATGCAAAGGGATGTGAGGAAAATAAAAAGAAAAAAACACGGTGTCTTTAAATGTGGAGCTTGTGGGTATTGTAAGAACTTGAAGATTGGTAACACACATTTTTTGGTAGCCCGTAAAAAGACACTTACCTTACACTCCTTTGCAAACTGCAATACTAAAGTATTATATATATTGCATTATGTGGAAAATGCGAAGCATTTTATGTTGGCAAAAGTGAAAGAAAAATGAAACAGAGAATCTATGAGCACCTGTATGATATCAGGACCAAGTGAGATACAAATTCTTTATTTAAGCACACCTTGGTCTGTGATGGGGCTTATTTCAATTTCTTTGTTTTAGAAGGATTTCTACTAATAATTTCCACCTGCTTGAAAGCAATGAGCATAGATTACTTTTACAGCATAACTTCAGAAAATATATTAACCATCTGCAGAACCACATATAATGTCACTGAAGTTCAATGCAATACATTAATCTAGAAAGTTATGTAAACAAATTATCTCTGCTAGGAACCTATTCTGATTCAGTTTGTTAGCAAAGATATTCTTCTGTTCACAGAAAAGAAAACTGTTACAAGGTGCAGAGGAGGAAACTGTTACAAGGTGTGAGCTCCTTGTCATATTAAGAAGCATACCCATTAAACATAGATCACCATCTCCTTGTTGAGGAATAGTAAATAAGATGTCCCCAGAGATTCATAAAGGACCCCAATGCTCACAATAAAGGCTATAGGAAAAAGGCCCTGTTTCCGTGATATGGTGCTTTGTGATTCAGAGACATATTAGCTTCCTTGAGAAAAAAACTAATTTTCAGCAAATTTGCATACATATTAGCCTCATTGAAGAAAGACCTCATTATCAGCTTGCATATCTCTGAATTGTTGTTTAGTACCTTGAGTGCAGTTCACAACTTCCTGTGTTAGTTAACAGTGACGAGAACCAGAAAGGTACCCCCTCCATTCATTCTCCAACATACAATACACTCATTCAAGCACCCAACCTCACATACACACACACACACACACACACACACACACACACACACACACACACACACACAAATACATCATACACACACAGACACACACACACACACACACACACACACAAATACATCACACACACACACACACACACACACACACACACACACACACACACACACACACACACACACACGAATACATCACACCCCGCACTTGACCCTCTGTTATTTGAATGTCCCTGATATCTCCTTTTTCCTGCCTTCATAACTCATGAATGATTTTTAAGTCAGGATGACAGACACACTCTTCATATCCTTCAGTGCAAATGCTGTTGGGATAGCAACTTTCTAAGTTTATAGGTGTGATATTTTCAATCTGTATCTGTCCTGTGCTATAACATTGAGAGGTATACTTACTGTTTCCTGGTCCCCCTCTCCCCATACATCACAAATTGTTTCAGACATTGTACAATCCCCAAGATGTTCAATATATGTGTACAAATATTTTCCTGAAAACCACCTTACTTGGAGAAGATTTAAAAAAAAATCTACAAATACTTGATATCATCCCTTATGGAGACCAATTCAAAGAGGAATGCTTATAAAAATGGAACATGTGATGTCCAACAGGGTTATCTTCTCCTAATTATGGATTTTATAGTACCTATCCAACACAGTCAAAATCACATGTACAGACTGATGTATAGTTATGCATAGCAGAATAATTAGAATGAGAAATTCTGCCAAGTTAAGCATATATTTATTTCTCCTGTCTCAGAGCACCAGCTATCTAAATCTCTTACACGATAATTCAACTGACAGAGGAGATTTGCATTTCGGCAGCCCCACCCAGCACTTAGATCACTGCAGTCATTAGCCACAATTTATGAATCCTCAGTAGAATCATTGGCCATGTTGAAAACATTATGGATTTTATTAACGGTGAACATAAGATGTAGTGAATATAGGGTAATGAAATACAAGCAGTTTTTGACAGAGACATGCATGCCCACTAGCACCCCTTTCTTAGCTTGAGAACTAATTTCTATCCTAACATGCATACAACAATTATCTAATAAGATCAAACCCTTCACTGATTTGTACCACTAAAGATGAGGATGCTATCAGGGTGCTTAACCCTGATCATATTTTAATGCTCTATCACTGAAATGTAACACATTCTTTCAGGGGGAGTGGATATAAAGTGCATAGATACTCAGGTGAAGGCTGCTACACCTCATTAGATTGTTGCCCTTCCTAAGGATTTTTACTTTTCACTATGTTGTGTGACCTGAAATTGATAGTTATAGAGGTTTTGTGGGGCTTGTTTCCCCCACAGTACCCATGGCAGAATTTCTTGTTGACAGAAGAAGGATACATTTAGACTTGGGAATGCTATACATTATGGCTGCATTATATGAGGAAGCTGTGAGTCACTAGGAGAACCCATTCTTATTTTCCTGGAATTAAAGGTTAAATCATGTCATTTAGCCAGGAGGATAAATTCAGGATGTCTTCTTATTTACTTGTTTGATTTCTAAGGTTAAGAGGTTTGATCTGTAAAGTATTATTTCATGTGCAGAGTCTGAAAGGTGGTTTAAGAAGGTCTGCTGGCAATCTCTTTATAAACAGTGAAGACAGAAGGGGTGAGAGAACATTTCTTTGATGTAATCTTTATATGTGGGGCCACAAAAATGTTAACATTCTGATTGAACAGGTTAGTGTTCATGGAGTTCTGCTTGGGTAGGATTGCCAATTCTAGTAAGAAGCCATTATAGGACAAGGGATGTTTATCTGCATTTATGGAGATTGTTGATCTAGTCTGCTTTGTGTGTTGGCCAATTAAGAGTGTTATGTACGTCTGAACTGTTTAAGGTTATAAAGTGTTGTACTTTGCTGACTGTTAAGGATGTATGGCTTCTTATATTTATCTAAGATGTTTTATTTATTTATTTAACATTTCTTTACCAGGAAAGTCTGACATGGAATGA
>NC_056732.1:1176824927-1177029927 GCF_019279795.1 Protopterus annectens
CAAGAGGGTAGTGAGACCAGCTATGTTATATGGGTTGGAGACAGTGGCATTAACAAAAAGGCAGGAGTCAGAGCTTGACGTGGCAGAGCTGAAGATGTTAAGATTTGCACTGGGTGTGACGAGGATGGACAGGATTAGGAATAAGTATATTAGAGGGTCAGCCCAGGTTGGAAGGTTTGGAGACAAAGCCAGAGAGGCAAGATTACTTTGGTTTGGACATGTGCTGAGGAGGGATGCAGAGTATATTGGGAAAAAGATGCTAAGGATGAAGCTGCCAGGTAACAGGAAAAGAGGAAGGCCTAAGATAAGGTTTATGGATGTGGTGAGAGAGGACATGTAGGTGGTTGGTGTGACAGAGCAAGATGCAGAGGAAAGGAAGAAATGGAAACAGTTGATCTGCTGTGGCGACCCCTGACGGGAGCAGCTGAAAGAAGAAGAAGAAGAAGATAATAAATGGAATATACTTATTGTGCTGAAAAATGTATAGATAATGTTGTTATAGGGAAATTTCTTGCATAAAAATGTCTATTATCAATTTTGATTTAGATGTAGACACAATATTTTAATTAACCAAATTGAATGGATTATAATTTCCCGATGACAAAGGATCAACGTCTGTAATCTCTCTTGGTTCTCCTTGATTTCATCTGTGAACCAAGAGATCTTTTTTGGAGCAGCTGAAATCTCGCTGTTATCTTAAAGGCCATGTCTTTGAGTGCTTTACTTCTTCTGCCTTGTGCCATTCCTATGAGTTAATGTCTTAGATTACCTGCTCCAGATATGTTCCACTAGAATGCATCATGTATTCTAGGCATCTTATTAGTCTAATTGCATATGCTGCTGCTTAGGGGTCATTATAGGAAGAGGAATTTACTATGAATCATATGTTGGTGTTATTCACCTATAACTCATTTTCTGTCAAGAGCTTAATTTTTACTGCCTGACAGGAATTCTTGAGCTCTATTTTGCAAAGCCTGATGGAGAGCCATCTAAAACTCACCCCCCCCAAAAAAAAAAAATCAAACACGTTGATAGTTGTAGCCATACACCCATCACATCTTCCTGTGATCCCCCTATCACTTATAAGGGGAGTCTGCTTGGGTCTATTTCTTATGTCCATTATTTGAGTGTAGACCTCTATGATAGACTGACACTTAAACAATAGGTCTTGGCCATTGTCAGGAAGTGTTATTTCCATGTTAAAAATGTACACTTTATTGTACCTTCAGAGCTGGTAGCTGCAGTTCAGGCCCTGGTTATAACTTTATCAGACTGCTGCAATGCTCTGTACCTTGGGCTCATGGATTAAGAACTGGGAAAACTGCAGAAGGTGATGTAATATTACAGCCAAACAACTGAACTGAACATCATGAAATAATAATATTTGTCTGGGTTTATGAGATCTGAACTGATGGCCAATCATTGACAGATGCATATTTAACCGATTACAGTCAAGTGATCCCTATAGGTGCCAAATATTGCATGTTTATATATGCATTAATATTTCCAAAAGCATGTTACATACAAAGCATTAACAGACTTCACCTTAAAGCTTACATAATGGAAAACATAACTGTATTGATTTTTACCCTTTGTCTACTGTAGGTAAAGAGGAATTAATTGTTGTCATTATAATATTTATTTATATTGTCATAAATTTCAGATTTTTCTAAATTTCTCAAAGAGCAAGTAGCATAGACAGAACTGTTTAGCCTCATATGAAAGCTCTCAGTTGGATGATCAAAATGCTGCTGGAAGTATGTGTGTAACTTGAGTGGTTGCTGAGATATTCTAAGTTGCTTACAAAATATTAATTACTGTGCTTACTTTGACTTATAAACCTCAGTTTAACACCTAAAACCAAAATAATACTAGCACAAAAACATAGTTTGGTCTGCATAATTTGAAATGTACACCTTTTTAGTAACTTCTATGGTTCTACAAATATGGGCATCTGTCTGAAATGTGAGGATATAATTTTATTTTATCAGGTAGTTTAGGCTCCACCCATTGGAGGTTACAGTGTAAACTTCCAGAGATCCGTTGGAGGGAATAAGTTAATATCATAAGTCTTATTCATTCAAAGTTGAGTTCTTCTTATCTTAAAACATCCCAACTCATCAGGTGAGGGGAAGCTAGTGGTTCATAAACTTCATCAGAAAGATCTGGTAGAGTATTTTTGCGTACCTCACTGAAGATAAGCTGTTCATATTTTGAACAGAACTCATGACATGATCAAACTGTACATTATCTGACCTTTTTGGTCAACAAAAGAATTATTAATTTTAACTAACTCAATGTTAACTCTGCATGATATTAAAAAAACTAGGGGAAGATCGATCACTGTACTACCAATACTTGGTAAGGAGATCATCAGATTATAGTTTGAACTGCAGCAGCACTGTAGAACAGCCACGTTTCATATATATGACTATAACTACGAATATATAAGCTTTAAATATGTTGTGCTTACTTTTTGGGCAACCACTTTACTCATTCCTGCAATACCCATTTCTTCAACTTAAATAATAATACTTAAAAAACTCTAACTGCATTAGCATTTCCATGTAGTACAAAGAATTACCATATTGCCGATCCTAACTGTAACTAATTATGTATTTGTAAAATGAATTTCAGAGTGGATTTTATAGTATCCATATCTCTGAATCACAGAAAAATTGCTATAATTGATAACCTGCTCATACTCCTTCAGATAATTATGCAGTTTTTTTTGTTGGAGATCCTTCATCTGCACAGAACGGAGATCAGTCATTAACTATATTAGACTCCTTGGAAGTTACAGTGTCTTTCAGTTTTATATTTTTCCTTAATTTTTTAACTAGAAGAATTTCCGAAATACTAAATTCATTTTTTAAAAGTATCACCAAGCAGTGATACCTCCTTACTAATGTTTTAATTGTACTGTGTTCATTATTTTTTTAATCTATTTACTATTTTATCTTTAAAACAAAATTAGTCTTAACGTTACTTAGTTGTAGAAGCTCCTGTGAAGTAGAAGACATCATCTGATGACATCGAGTTGTTTTGTGTTTTGGTGCGTTTTAAAATGCATCCGTTATATAGACTTTTATTTTTGATTCTGAGTACAGAACAGCAGATGTGGAGTTTGATATGGAATTTTTTTTAAATGTTTACAGTGTCTTTGTTTGATTTTGGAAACATTTAGTTCACTCTGACCTATACTTCATGAGTCACAGAATGATAATATTGTGAACTAATTTCAAAGTGAAACTGCAAGCATTTCCTAAGAACATATGGGAAGCATGATGTTTTAATCACAAAAACTTTTGTAAACTAGCCTTATACACTGGTGATTAGGAACACTATATTGCTCATTTGTGTGCTTGTTTGCTGTTTTTGTTTTATAGACATGGATAATGTTCTTATATCGCTATAGTATTGCTTGAAATGCATTTTTGAAGTTACATTGTGTAAGAAGTGAAATGTATTTGTATACATGATTTCTTATGTTATTTTGTGACATCTCTATTTAAATTGATTAGATACTGGTATCACAAGTTATGTTAATGGTGTTACAAAACAAGAAATTCTTATAAGACTTGTACTGATGTATTATATTATTGAAAGCATCTGTCCAGTGTGCTTTTTGTTTTTCAGTCTTTCAGGATTTGAACATTATTGCCTGATTTTTTAACTTTCAAGCATGTGAGAATTTGATTTTATAAGAGGGACCCCCCACACACATAGATATGTACACACAAACACACACACATTCATGTATATAGTGACAATTTCTAGAAAGTAGAAATGACCAAGTCCAAAATCATAAATCACAAAAGATCAAAAACTATCGGAAAAAAATAAAACTAGAAAAAATACTCTCAGCGCATTTTGTCTGTGCTTCAGAGAAGTATTCTCTAAAGTGTTGAGGGCCCAGCACAGATTCCACTGGTGAGTGGGCTAGTGGTGGAGGTGCAGTCCCCAACTTTGAGAGTGTATGTTCTGTTGTTGGAACAGTTGGCTCTCAGTCTAGTACTGTATGGCCTAATTCCTAGATGGGAGATCTTCACTATGAGACATGAATGGAGGATAGGGTCAAAGGCCTTGGATAAGTCAACATAGGTGGTATGTCCTATTATCCCTCATCCAGGTCTTTGGGGTCAGTATCAAAGAAGTCCACAAAGGTCAGTAAGCAAGATCTACCCTTGACAACCCAAAATGGGGAGGATTGAGTATGTTGAAGGTCACATCTGTCCCTGTAGATATGGTCCATGCTGTGTCCTGCAGTAGCCATGCAGATAAGGCTTTTTAGGTGTATGGGTCAGTAGATGTAGTTCTGCATGTTACCAGATTGATGTGCATTGCATAGCACACAGCATTGGATATTACATTTTGTAGTGTGGTTGATATATGTGTGGAAAAAGTACTGAGACTCTAGGGTTGTAGTGCATAGGGTGGGTGCCAACACATGGATGTATTTTAAATATATGACATACAGTTAGATAGGGCTCTCATCTTGTAATGTTTCTACATGCACTTTCATGTCATTCAAAGGAAATGAACAGTAAATAGCAGAAACACAGCATAATATATACATTTCCATAGTGCAAAGAGTGGCAGGTTAGTGTGATGGTTAGCAAAGTGTGTACGCATGCAAGATGCACCTCTTTGCACATTGCTAAGCACTGGACAAACACTACACATAGTGCTAAAGTTTAAAAGTTAGTATTGAGTCTGAGGAATACACCTGCTACTTAACTGACTCTCTGGCAGCAGGTGTTAATGCAGTGATACATTCCTTTTTGGGGCCATATGGCACTAGGTTGGAATACAGCTGTATATAATACTTTTAATTACTTTTGTTTTACTGTTGGTGTGCATTGGTGTGTGATGTGCACCATCAGACAAAAATGCATTAAAGAAAAGAAATGGTGACAATAGTACAGTGGTGAAATAGTGATGCTGAAGTCTGATAGTTAGTATTGAGTCTCTGGAATACAACTGCTACTTACCTGACGCTATGGCAGCATGTGTTAATGGAGTAATAATTCCTTTTTGGGGCCAGATGCTACTAGGTTTAAATACAACTGAATCTAACACCTTTAAGTACTTTTGTATTACCATTGCACCATTGTGCAAGAATGCATTAAAGAAAAGAAATGGGGAAGATAGGAAAGTGGTGAAATGTGGAGCAAGCAGGGGAAAAAACAGTTGGAAAGAAACACAGGAATGTGCAGGAGAGAGGTAGAAAAGAACCATAGCTATCCATTTCTTCAGCAGTAAAAACTGATAATATATACAGAATATTAGCTGAATTTACACTGTCACTTCCAGACAGAGGGGTGACCACAACATAATCATGTTGTGATGATGGGCGAAAGCTGCCAGTCTAGTCAAATAGAATTTGATATATAATTCTGACATTTGTAAATAAATGTAAAATGCAGGCATGCTTCTTGAGTGTAAAAAATACTGTGAAATGTGGAACTGCAAAATATGTGACAACATTGCACTCTACTGGCCCAGTAAAGCATGTTGTAGCCTTTCATGTTAGAATTCGTCTCCAGGGTGGCTGGATGAAGATTTCATGCCCATTGTTTTAAGCCTAAAGTTTATGACTAGAGTTTAGATGTGGAAGGTGCTTTATTGCTCTGTATCTGATAGCATACACATGTGAAATGTCTTGTATTGTTGTACGTTTCTGAGGAGGTGTTAGATTGCTAAATAATGCAGTTTGTGGCCTGAGAACTCAGACCAGGTGTTAAGATGATGCAATATGAATACTGGGAAAACCTAAGTGTCAAAAATGATGTCATTTTGGGAGGGCATTAGAGACATGTTTCTTAGTAATGTTTAAATACTATTTTTCACAAGAGACTGAGAGCATTTTGATCTTGGATTTCTAACTTATCAGCACTCTGCCTTATGCTCACATGTAAGTTTTAGCACTGTGATTTCTTGTAGGAATAGTTAAAGCTAGTAAAGATTAATTAGGTATTTTTCTTTGAAATCAGACCTGTCTTACTGTATTATTTTAAGTTTCTGTATGATCTCTGAGCTGTTGGATATCTCTGTGGTGTAGTAGTTTTGTCTTGTGCTTTAATTATTTATTATTAAATATTTTTAAAACCTTCTACCCGTGGCTGTTTTGTGTAGAGATAAGCTCTAGAGTACATTGTATATTTATAGAGGTTATTGTAATAGGCCACTCTAAAGTACGCCTTGACTGTTAGTCATACTACCATTGGATAGTAATATTGCACAGTAATAATTGGACATCCTTTTATGGGCCTTTTAGTAGCTGATATTATTAAATGGGTGGTGGCAGTACATACTACTGTATAGTCTGGGTAAAGGGACACAGATGGAGAATCTGTGTCAGCCTTTCCCAGGAGTGTCTGTGAAGTTGTATAAATACTTATCTCAAAGTGTGTGTGTGTGTGTGTGTGTGTGTGTGTGTGTGTGTGTGTGTGTGTGTGTGTGTGTGTGTGTGTGTGTTTGTGTGTGTGTATGTAGTGCCAGCTATTTGGAAGGGACATGAAGCACTGGTTGGACAGAGATGGTACTGGAGGTTTTAGCTTGCCCAGTTAGGCTGAGACCTGGACCCTATAGCTGTGCCAGTGGGGATTCTTACTGGGGACCTGGTGAGCAAAGGAGCAACCAGCCCCAGACTGACTGTGATCTCTGTGTGCACTTAAGGAAAATTGTACTTTACTGTGTGCATTAGTTATCCTTTCCTCTTCTAGGAGACTACCTCTCTGCTGTTAGTGGTAAGGATTGAGGCTCCTTGATTGCTGGGCCAGGGCATGGTCTTTACAAGTGTTTGGCAGTGGTGGGATCTACTTCACATACTAATTGGCTTGTAGTGGTGTGGGTAGAATGAATTCCTGTATCTTATGTACAGTGATTTCTAAAAGTGTTTCATACTCTAAAACAGCCACACAGTGTATACTCAGAGTTCAGTTCACAATTGTTTTATTTCTTTTGTTCACTTAGTGTCAGTCAGGGTGAGCAGGCAGCATGTCAGCAGAAGAGTATGGACAGCTGACAAAGAGCCAGCTGACGGAGATGTGCCAGGCTAGGGGGACTGGTGCATGGAAACCTGACTAAAATAGACCTGATTGCAGCCTTGGTTACAGCTGCATCAGAAAACAGCAGCCTGGAGGACAATCAGACTGACAGTGGAGATGCAATATCCTCAGAGAATGGACAGCTCAACCTTTCTGCAGTGGACTTAAAAATCCAGCTGGAGCTAAAGAGACTTGAGTTAGAGGCCAGGCATATGGAACTAGAAGCAGCCAAGAAAATGATGAGTCTACAAGCTGAGGAAGATGAACGGCAGAGGAGGCATGAGAGGGAAATGCTGACTCTTTGCCAGAGTCATGGAGGTAATGGGGAAGGGAGTAACCAGACCCCAGAAGCACAAAAGGTCAGTAAATTTCTTCCACAGTTTAAAGAGGGGGATAATTTTGATAGCTTCATTCACATGTTTGAGCGGGTATGTAAACAGTATGAAGTTGACCAAGGGCTCTAGGTACGGTTCCTGACCCCCTTACTCCATGGTAAAGCTGTAACTTCTTTAGCAAAAATGCATGACACTGACTGTTTTGATTATACTGCTGTAAAAAGACATTTGTTAGAATGTTTTAAGCTAACACCTGAAATGTATAGGAAAAAGGTTCATGAGCATAGACGCAAGGCAGATGAAAACGTATGTGAATATGTTGCTGAACTGAGCACTTATTTTCATAGCTGGGTGAGTGGCTGTCAGGTCACCACTTTTGAAGGGCTGGCAGGCCTTCTGGTAAGGGAACAAGCCCTTAGCACTTTGCCTGAGGACATGAGGATCTTGTTAGCTGATAAACAGTGCTACTTCAGAGGAGTTGGGGAAGAACGGAGACCTATACCTAGCAAGCAGGGCAGCCCTGCACAGGAAAGGGACCCCCAGTACTGCTCATGGGACTAAAGGAACCTATGATGGGCAGCACAGACTGCCCCAACAGAATCCGCCAGTAGCAGGGGAAGCCACCAGTCCAGGTACACATCCAGGAGCTAGGGTTATATGTTTTGAATGCAACCAGTGGTGTCATGTGGCATACAGATGTCCATGGAGGCAAGGTGTGGAACCAAAGGTGAGGGAGCCAGTAAGTGGGAAAGATTAAATGCCAACAGTGTGTTGTCTTGAGACAACAAGGGTATGGAACTACTATCCTGCAGATGTCCTGAGATGGAAGGATTTGGATGAGGCAGTACTATGTACTTATGCAGTAACATGCAGTGAGGCTAGGAGACAAGCATGTGGGATTGGTAGCCTGGGGGAGACCCAGACAGACTGCATACTTGCAGCCAGGACTGCTGTGGTGGTTACTTCAGGGAGTGAGCTACACTGTAGCAGTGAGACTGAATGTGAGCCACAGCTGCTTGTGGGTACTGATGTTCCCTTGGACAGGGTAACTGCAAAGGTAGAGGTGAATAATAGTACCCAGTCTGACAGTGAGGCACCGCTGTCAGAGGGTGACAGATTTACTTTGGAAAGGGAACTGGGAAGGGTTACAAGGAGAGACTTGAGACAGACTCAGCTCTCAGACCCTACATTGAAAGGCCTGAGGCAGGTAGCTAGGGAGGCACCTGATTCTCAAGGGAAGGGGGAATATGTATACTGGAACAAAGGGTTACTATACAGAAAGTGGACCCCTGAGGGAGGGCTAGAAGGTGAGAGAGTACAGCAGTTGGTAATGCCTAGAGCTTACTGTCTGGCACTTCTAGCCATAGCCCATGATATTCCCTTTGCAGGTCATATGGGCATAAAATGTACAAAGAGACATATTATGCAAAACTTCTATTGGCCTGGAATTGCCAGAGATGTAACAGGGTACTGCAGGACCTGTGAGCAGTGCCAAAAGTTAGGCAAGGCAGGAGACAAGGTGAGAGCTCCTCTGATGCCTTTGCCTGCGATTGAGGAGCCATTTGAGAGGGTAGCTATGGATATTGTGGGTCCTCTGAGTACCCCAAGTTCCACAGGGAAAAAGTATATCCTAGTGATTGTAGATTATGCTACACAATACCCTGAGGCAGTGGCTTTGTCCTTCATTGAGGCAGAGAAGGTGGCAAATGCTTTGCTAGAGATTTTCAGCAGGGTAGGTTTCCAAAGGAAATACTATCTGACAGAGGTGCCCTTTTATGCTGACTTATGTGTGGAAGTCCTGTGGGGTGAAGCACATGAAGACCACCCTCTACCATCCCTAGACTAATGGTCTTGTTGAGAGGTTAAACTCTACAATCAAGTCCATGCTACGGGCATTTGCAGATCAGTTTAAGAGGGAGTGGGACAAATATTTGCCTCATCTGTTGTTTGCTTACAGAGAGGTTCCCCAGGAATCCACAGGTTTTTCACTCTTTGAGTTGCTGTATGGGCATAGGGTGAGGGGCCCTCTAGATTTAATTCGAGATGAGTGGGAAGGTGAGTGTGAGTCACACAAGGAGTCTATTGTGGCATATGTCCTGAACCTCAGGACAAGGCTAAGGGAACTCATGGGCCTGGCCCAGGACAAACTGGCAGAAGCCCAACAACAGAAAAAGGTGTGGTAGGACAGGAATGCTCAAGCTAGAGAGTATGCTGTAGGGCAGCATGTGATGGTTCTCATTCCTGTCTGACACAACAAGCTGCATGCAGCTTGGGAGGGACCCTACAAGGTGGTAAGAAAGGTGAGTGATATTAACTACATGGTGGAAGTGCTTGACAGACGTCATGGGCACAAATTGTACCATGTTAACATGATGAAACCTTACCATGATAGGGAGGCCCTTGTGCTGAGCATTTGCAGTGGATTGCAGGAGGAGTCTGAGGGAGATCTGGGGAGTGATCTCCTCAGTGAGGCTCGGGCTGAGACCTCGGTGGAAGAGGTAGCAATGTCCCAGCAGCTATCTCCTACCCAGGTTTGAGAAATCCGAACAGTGTTGCAGGTGTTTGGGGGCATGTTCACCGGGAAACCAGGGAGCACCCACCTTGTGCAGCACCAGTTGGATACAGGACCCCAAAAGCCTATTAGGCAGGCCCCTTATAGGGTGCCTGAGAGAGTCAAACAGACTCTGAAGGAAGAGGTACAGGAGAAGTTGGAACTAGGGGTAATTCAAGAGTCCAACAGTCCCTGGGCCTCACCAGTAGTGTTGGTGCCAAAGAAGGATGGCAGTACCAGGTTCTGTGTTGATTACCAGAAATTAAATAGTCACACAGAGTCAGATGCTTACCCCATGCCTAGGACAGATGAGGCCCTAGAGCAGCTGGGTGGGGCTAAGTATCTTACAACCATTGATCTTACCAAGGGTTGCTGGCAGGTGCCCCTGACTCCCAGTGCTAGAGAGAAGTCAGCCTTTGTGACTCCTTTTGGCTTGTATGAGTTCACAAAGATGCCCTTTGGGATGAAGAATGCCCCTGTGACTTTCCTGAGGCTGGTCGATCATATCTTAGCAGGAGCAGAAGGGTTTGCCCTTGCTTACATGGATGATATTGCTATCTACAGCCATTCCTGGAAAGAGCACCTTCAGCATGTCAGGGAGATGCTAGGCAGACTACAGAGGTCAGGGTTGGCCATTGGGTATGGCAGAGGTCTCCTACCTAAAACATAGAGTGGGGAGTGGTAAGATAAGGCCAGAACCTGCAAAAGTGGAAGCTATTCAGGCATGGCCTGCACCTGTTACCAAAAAGCAGGTGAGGGCATTCTTATGGACATCAGTGTACTACAGAAAGTTCGTTCCCAATTATAGTACCATAGCTGCTCCCCTCACAGATCTGACAAGGAAGAACAGGCCAGATAAGGCAGTGTGGACCCCCAACATGTGAGCAGGCATTTCAGAAGCTTAAGGAAGTTTTAGGAGGACCCCCTGTGTTAGCCAGTCCAGACTACAGCAAAGACTTTGTTGTGCAGGTGGATGCATCAAACTACGGGGTGGGGGCTGTACTTAGCCAGATTTCTTCAGAGGGAGAAGAGCACCCAGTGGTTTATCTCAGTCATAGGCTCCAACCCAGGGAGGAATGATATGCAGCGGTAGTATAGGAATGTCTAGCTATACTGTGGGCACTACAAAAACTTCATCCTTATCTGTATGGAAGAAAATTCACTGTGATGACAGACCACAACCCTCTAACATGGTTAAACAGAGCCAGTCAACAAAATGCCAAGTTGCTAAGATGGAGTCTGGGGTTACAAGCATATAATATGTCAGTGCAGCACCGCAGTGGGAGTAGCAATGTCAATGCAGATGGGCTCTCAAGACAGGGAATGGGGTGAGGTACACCCAGATAGACCTGACACTCTCAAGTGATGTTTCTCAAGGGGCACTTGAAAAACTTGATTGAGTTCCCCGGGGGTGGGGAAGAGATGTGACAATTGGGGAGAGATGGGTGAAGGCTGCCAGCCTAGACAAATAGAATTTGATATATAATTCTGGCATTTGTAAATAAATGTAAAATACAGGCATGTTTCTTGAGTGTAAAGAATACTGTGAAATGTGGAACTGCAAAATATGTCATAACATTGCACTCTACTGGCCCAGTGGAGTATGTTGTACCCTTTCATGTTAGAATTCAGCTCCAGGGCGGCTGGATGAAGATTTCATGCCCATTGTTTTAAGGCTAAAGTTTATGACTAGAATTTAGATGTGAAAGGTGCTTTATTGCTCTGGTTTCTGCTAACATATACATGTGACATGTCTTGTATTATTGTAAGTTTCTGAGGAGGTGTTAGATTGCTAAATAATGCAGTTTGTGGTCTGTGAATTAAGACCAGGTGTTAAGATGATGCGATATGAATACTGGGAAAACCTAAGTGTCAAAAATAATGTAATTTTGAGAGGGCCTTAGAGATATGTTTGTTAGTAATGTTTAAATACTATTCCTTACAAGAGACTGAGAGCATTTTGATCTTGGATATCTAACTTATCAGCACTCTGCCTTATGCTCACATGTAAGTTTTAGCACTGTGATTTCTTGTAGGAATAGTTAAAGCTAGTAAAGATTAATTAGGTATTTTTCTTTTAAATCAGACCTGTCCTACTGTATTATTTTAAATTTATGTGATCTCTGAACTCTTAGATATCTCTGTGGTGTAGTAGTTTTGTCTTGTGTTTTAATTATTTATTATTAAATATTTTTAAAACCTTCTACCTGTGGCTGTTTTGTGTGGAGATAAGCTCTAGAGTACATTGCATATTTATAGAGGTTATTGTAATAGGCCACTCTAAAGTAAGCCTTGACTGTTAGTCATACTACCATTGGATAACAATATTGCACAATAATAATTGGACACGCTTTTAAGGGCCCGTTAGTAGCTGATATTATTAAATGGGTGGTGGCAGTAATTACTACCATATAGTCTGGGTAAAGGGGCACAGTTGGAGAATCTGTGTCAGCCTTTCCCAGGAGTGTTTGTGAAGTTGTATAAATACTTATCTCAAAGTGTGTGTGTGTGTGTGTGTTGTGTCAGCTACTTGGCAGGGACATGAAGCACTGGTTGGACAGAGAGGGTACTGGAGGTTTTAGCTTGCCCAGTTAGGCTGAGACCTGGACCCTATAGCTGTGCCAGTGGGGAGTCTTATTAGGGACCTGGTGAGCAAAGGGGCAACCAGCCCCAGACTGACTGTGCTCTCTGTGTACACTAAAGGGAATTTGTACTTTACTGTGTGTATTAGTTATCTTTTCCTGTTCTAGGAGACTACTTCCCTGGTGTTAGTGGTGAGGATTCAGGCTCCTTGATTGCTGGGCCAGGGCATGGTCATCACACATGTTATATAGCCAATTGAACTGATTCAAGTGTGCCAAGAAGATGTGTGAGAAATGCAATACTATGTATGGGACATTTTTGTTTTTTGTAGGACAGGTTTGCTTTTTTTTTTTTTTTGGAAAGAGACTGGAATGTTTGGGAATGGATCTAGGTATGTCTGCTTCTGGTAAGTTGAGTAGGTGAGAAAGCAATTGCAGAAAGGCAAGACAAACAAGGCAGGACACTGGGATGGTGATGGGCACAAGATGTCAGTAGACACCATGGATGGGGTAAGGGCAGGGACATCTAAGAGCCATGGACATCAAGCTTGTGGACAGTGAGATTTAATTCCTCACCAATAGGGCTGTCATCACTGTCACTTCACTCCACCATTGGCTGGAATTCTCAACATTTCCTTCTGATCCTACTGGTCCTATATAAAATGAGGGAGAGCAGTCCCTCCATCCGGTGAAGGTGTGCACCGACAGTGAAGAGCACAACCATATGCACAATGCCTGCTAATTTAACGTGGTTGATAAACTCACCACACCTGTCACTGCTCCCTGAGGGAACCACTAGCCTATCCCCAGGGGCAGAACTACCTGGAGATGCAGGTAGTGCAGGAGCAGCAGAGGTGGTGCTGCCAGGTCAGCTCCCAGATGTGCTGGGCAACGGTGCTGGGGATGGTGGAGTGGGAGCAAGTGGATCTTGTGGGGCATGCCTACCCTGCTGTGCTGTGGAGCATTTCCTGATGTGGTACATATGAATGACATGGACACAGTTTGATGACATAATAAAATAAAACAACAATAAAAAAGAGATAAGGGTTAGGGTGAGAGAAAAAAAGAGGTAAGATTAGCACCTTCATATGTAGCATACAATGCATCAATATAATGATTTGACTCTATTATCTTAACCTTTACTGTCAGGACTACCAGCCCTAATAGATAACTTATTACTTTTTAGATAATCAACTCCTAACAGATGCACACTATACTACATATTGCAGTAACTACTCCTTTACAAATGCATATATTGCACATATGTGTGTTCCAATTATCCAGACTACAGTTTACAACAGAACATGTGTCCCACTGGTATAGAGCTTCTACTTTAAACCTTTAAGTTACACATAATTGAAGAATTAACATTCATTGTATAGTTGGGAAGCATGGAATTTGAACCTATCACCTCTGACTAATATTGTACTCTTGATTTGTGCTACAGACTAATGCATGCATACTTGCTTTTACAGTTGAGATATGCATGTTCAATTTGATGCAACTGTATAAAATACCAAAGAAGCTGTCTAACTTGTAATGCTGCAATAATACTATTCTTCCACTGCATACATACCACATGCCTCCCTCATCCTCACCAGTCTGGTGGTATGGGTCCTAAAATTGCACTCTCTCTCCATGGCAGCTGTGGAAAAAACAGAACAGATTACAATTATGAATACCAGTCTTTCCTATATTCAGCTTTTAAGCCTTACAAGAACTCTCTGTAGTTGATAATTACACATTTGTGTAAATTCCTGATTCCAAGCATCAAGGGTATCCTTCTTCCTCAGATGTAGGTCACTAAAGTGGTGCGTACATTAGTCACCAGTGCAGGAGATACTGGTGGCACTGGTTACGGACAAGGCCATACTATCCTAAGCCTCTGACTAATACTGGGTCCCAGAATAGTCCCCCTGCAGCAACCTTGCATTGTGGTGTTTCACTAGGATTCCAACAAAAATCTTGGACATCTGGACACCCCATCTCTGAGCCGTAAATCTCACACCCTCTCCACGATTGCCTGCGATGTCTTCCACAGATCAAGAGCAATGGAGACTGATATGGACAATTTTCCATTAAAATGACGAAACAGGTCATGGGCATTCAGAATCACCAATTAGCTGAAACACCCGATGTTCATAAGGATCATTTGCATATATCCCTTGTGCCTCTGATGCAAGAGGTTTGGGAGGTCACTCAGTGGAAGTTCTAGCTTTTCTGGAGTTTTCATTTTGTTTTTACTAATTGTTTCACAATAGAATACTTCATATTAGTAAGTATTGCTGCTGTTTATCATCCATTTCTTGTGTATGACATGACATCACATGTGGAAAAATTAAAAAAATGAAAGCCCTATCGCACAGTATACACAATACAGACATGTGTTGCCCCCCAAGCACTACAACCCTGGTTTCTCATTACTTTTTCCACACATATCTCACCTACACTACAGAAAGTAATAGAAAATGTTGTGTCATATGCAATGCACATCAATCTGGTAACATGCAGAACTACAACTATTGACCCATAAGCCTAATAAGCCTTATCTGCATGGACCTTATCCACAGGGATATAGTTGACCTTCAACACACTTGAGCTGACCCATGTTGTGTTTGTCAAGAATAGATCTTGCCTATTAAACCCAGTGGAGTTCTTTGACACTTACCCCGAAGACCTGTATGACAGATAACAGGACATACCACCTATGTTCAGTTGTCCAAGGCCTTTGATAATATCTCCCATTCATGTCTGATAGTGAAAATGTCCCATCTGGGAATTAAGGCATACAATTCTAGCTGGATAAGCAACTGGCTCACCAACAGAACACACACTCACAAAGTTGGGACTGCACTTTCGGCACTAGCCCACTCACCTTTGGAATACCACAATAATCTGTGCTGGACCATCAACTGTGTGGAAACTACTTCCCTGAAGCACAGCCAGTAGCAGGTGGCCAGTGGTTTATGACATTTGCAGATGACTGTTAACTGGACATACTCATATAGATTCCCCCAATGACAGTAACATATAACAGAAGGGGCTGAGAGAGGTGAATGATTGGTACTATACTCACAGACTGAATCTTACAGAATGCCTCACTATCCACTTTGGCAATGAAGTACCCCTGCTAATTATGATATGTATAGCATTCCTTTCAGCTCAAACACAGTGCTGTGAGACTTGTGAACACATATTCATAGCAATCTTCACTTTCATCACTAAGTGTCCATAGTGCTGAGAAACACATTCTGCATTGCGCACATCATACATATGGACATCCCAACCAAGACCAGGGAGGTCATTGCTCTGTTGTACTCCACCCCTATCAGATCACTAATTGAGTACAAGGCTCCCTTCTGTTTGTATTTCACCAGACAACTGCAGCACTTGGAGAAAAATAGAGGTTTGTGAATGGTAAAATGCAGGTCCTCCAAACATCAAAATACATGGAAAGACCTGTCAATGTACTCAGTTTCCTGCAAGCTGCTGAGAGGTGACATATGCCTGACCTACAGAGACCAATAATAGAGTATAATGCTCTCTTTTGCATGTACCTCACAACCCACCCACAGCACCAAACAAATCCAAGGACTTCAACACATGACCTACATGGACAGACTGAAGGCCCTGTCACTGTACTCCATATCATATAGACTGCTGAGAGCTGACTTGTGCCTGGCCTACAGAGCACTCTTGAACCCTGCCTTAATGGAAATGTTGCACCTCCACAAATCAAATGGGACAAGACTCACTCACTGTAGGGACCTTAACCTAGCCTGCTACATCAACAGGACATGCTGAAGAGGCAGATATGTCTCCCAGAGATTGCCACTGCTATGGAACAAACTCAAAATTCACATGAAACTGAGGTCATCAATAACCCTATTTAGGTGTAACTTGGACAATTGGGTGGTAAATTGTAAAATTACTCCAGATGTCTCACCTATGTCACTCATAGACAGGGGCAACCAGTGCTGATCATGGATTTGCAGATATGGACTACATATCTTGGTCTCTAAGGGAATAATGGTACAACTTTGCTAGGCTTGAAAAGGGCCATTAGGCTAGCAACTTCTTATGAACCTATGAACCTAGGGCCATTATGGTGGTAGCCTCGTATGAGCCTATGAAGCTATGAACCTATAGGCCTGCCTACATCTTGTCTTACACATGTCCTTCTGATGGCATGTACTATAAGCTCAGCTGCAGTCTTGCAAAATTCAGACTTGTTCTGTGTGCTGGTGTTATGTACTGTGTTCTGCAGTCTGTGTACCTTAGATACATAGGGGGTTTATTCTTACTGCAGTCAACTTTGTGTGTGTGTGTGTGTGTGTGTGTGTGTGTGTGTGTGTGTGTGTGTGTGTGTGTGTGTGTGTGTGTGTGTGTGTGTGTGTGTGTGTGTGTGTGTGTGCTCTAGCTTGACATTACAGAGAGCGTTTTACCACACCATGTGGGACACTGTTATTACCATATTCTCAACAGATGCTGCTGATGCCATCAGCTATATTAGATGTTTGGATATGCAGTCATCCCACCAGGGCATGGTCAGACACTGGCCTGGAGGCCAGGCAGATGTCACCTCATCCTATACAAGGCAGATTACAGTGTCATGGCTTTTGATCTATCCACATACATCATGGCATGGTTTGTAGGCCCCGTGTTATCTTGGTGAGAAAGCCCTGTGGTGTCTCTATCTGCTACATGTGTCTGTTGAGGTTCATGCAAAAGAGAGCATTATACTGTATTACTGTTCTGATGAGGTCTGATTACAGTGTTGTTATACCATCTTAGGATCTGAATATGATGGCATGACTTATAATGTACACCATACATTTGTCTTGGAAAATCATTAAAGAGAGAAGTTAGAAATTAATGATACACATTGCAGTTTCTGACTTCACAATCCTTTCAAGAGCATTCACTATACAGTTGTGAAATGTTGATGCTATCAATTTTCTAACTTTCCAAGGCCAAAATAAGTCAAAGGTACAATGAGCAGTGCAAAAACACAAAGCAGATATACTTAGCACTAAAAGTTAGGTACGCGCCCTGAGCATCAGACTCAGATTTTATATCCCTGAATCCAAAAGATAGAAAACAGGGATATGGCACAGTTGTCATCACTTATACATGGTGTTGTGTGTGTGTGTGGGGGTTCATTACAGAGAGAAGTTAGAAAGTAGTGATACACATTGCAGTGTCTGACTTCACAACTCTGACAAGAGCATTCGCTATAAAGTTGTGAAATGTTGATGCTATCAACTGCCTAGCTTTCCAAGGCCAATATAAATCAAAGGTACAATGAGCAGTTCAACAACACAAATGCAGATATACTAAGCACTAAGTTAGCTATGCACCCTGAGTATCAGACATAGCTTTTGTATCCCTGAATCCAGAAGATAGAAAACAGGGATATGGCACAGTTATCATCACTTGCAGAGAGTGTTGTGTGGAGATGCAGGAAGCCTATGCTGACACAAAAGGCTGGTGAGTGTATATCAGTAAGAAAGAGAAGAAGGTAGACATTAGGATACAACAACATATGGCCAGTGAGTCAAAATGACTAACTCTTGTGTGCATATCTATAATGATCCTCCAGGTGAAATTGATGTGTTAGTGTCTGCATGAACACAACCAAGCTCTGTACTAGTGCTACGTCTTGGTATTTTGGACAGGTGTGAGCCTTGCATGGTAGACATGGCAGTTCATCATTGTTGTTACCAACCATGAGAAATGGCTGTGCCAGAAGTTGCACTAGCACCACCACCACCCGAGGTCAGATGCAGTGCTGTTACCTGAACGTAACCAATGTTTTCTGGATGCGCTCTCTTCACGGGGATGCCCAGGACCACAGCCCCATGGTCTGCTATGTCTGAGTTTGAAAAGCACACTCACTGATGGAGCAGTGGAAGTACTGCCACTATGGGAGCATGATCAGACATGGCCACGTTGACTGACAGCAAATAATGTGGCTGAACTACACCCATGAGGATGCTGTTCCCCTCTCAGCAGACATTCCATCACAGACACTGCTCATTCAATGACAGATACCCCTCATTCCAACGTGTCATTCACCCAAACCAGTAAATCCTCAACATGGTGGAGGCTGTCACACATGTCTGTGCCACATCCACAACCCTAAGTATTTGTCTAGAGCACCTATGTGAGCATGCCTGTGCCTCCATGATGGCCATAAATGTTCATTGAGTGACTCAGGAAGTGACACCTTCACTAGGTGGAGGAGGAGGAGGGGCAGAAGGCCCCCTCTGAGCACTCCTATCAATCCTCCTGTATGGTACCTTGTCGACACTTTGGCTTACAGCCAGACTCAACAGCCATTGAAGCCACAGTAGCCACACTTCCCTGATCTACGTCCTCGCTTTCCACCTGTCCAATATATGTGGCTTAGTGGACTCGGTAGGCATAGGCCTACTATCTATGTGCAATGGAAATGCAGGGGATGGCTGAATATCGACCTCTGTGTCAGATTCATCCTCTGCACCCCCTAACTATGCTTTAGTTTGGCCACCATCATCATCAGAGTCTGCTGATACACTGACATCAGGTGGCACATGACTCACACTCCCACTGTCATTAACGCCTGTAATAAAAAGCAAGAAACACAGGAATACATTAATACCTGCAATACTTTACACAATACATGCTAACAAACTCACAGTGCTGCCACTATTACAAACAGTACAGCAATATACACAACAGGCCTGGGATCGAAATCACACACTACAATATTTCTTTAAATTGCTTAGCAGTACTGACATAAAAAATAATTAATTTACCATCTTCAGAAGATACACTGAGCTGTACTCCAGACTGTTCTGGGAGAAGTTAAATAAGAGGTAAGGGCAACATCATCACAATTAACAGTAACACAGGGGGTAACACATTTACCCCTTTACATGTGTGTTAAGTCTAATGTCAACAAGAAGGTGGCTAACAACTCAAACCTAAGCTTATAACTGTAGCAATCTTCAACCCCCGCACAAAAAAAAAGACATTTGACACAGAATTAACGTACTCATTTCAGTTGTTTTACTATACAACAGTATTCAGTTGTTCAGATAACAAAGCCTATCTGGAAGCTCCTCCTGGGCTGTCCATGCTGTCTCAGAAGGTGTTACGCCCACATCCAGACATACTGTTCTGCACTCTTCTGGGGGCTGTCTGCATGTCTGATATTGGCCAGGAACTGTTCTTTGAGGGTTAGTGGGGATGCCCCTAGCAGGCCCTTCCAGTTAGCCATTTGGTCACAGCCCACTGCAACTGCTCGCTGCATGCAGTAGTGATCATGTCAGTGGCCCTGTGGCATACTGTTTGTATGGTCTGCTGTGGCTGCACACAGCATTCACATTTTAGACAATTTGCTGCCATATTCGCATCTGACATGCCATATCTCCCCATCCCCTTTCCAGCCAGAAGAAAAGCACCATTTTGCCAAAAGCTGTCTGTGATTATTTGATTTCCTGCATCAGTGAAGGGGGTCTACATGGATTGACATGCCTGAGTGGCATACTTGTAGGTGTCCTAATAGACAACAGAAGTATAATACACATAAGCATCACATAACTACGAAATAACTGTTTAGTGATAAAACAGAAAAGGTAGCCAGTCAGTATTACCCACTGGAGAAGCATAAAACAGTCAACAGATGTGAAATACTAATACCAGGTAGGATGTAAAACAAGGAGAGTAACAAGAGCAACATCTCCTTGTTCATGTCATAACAGTTACTCAGCTTTGCTCCCCTCAAAAGAACAGTCCATTGTTGTTTGTACTATAATAGTAACTCATATTTGCTCCCCCACAAAAGAACAAGCAAATGACCCAATTTTTAAGAAGACATCTTTGAAATGCTAAAAGTACTATCAAAGGACCTGTCCCTGAAACATTTATACATATTAATCAAACAGCCTGCCCTCCTCCCAGAAAAGAACAGGCAAATGACACATTTTTCTAACAAAACATCTTTGAAATGCTAAAAGTACTATCAAAGGACATGTCCCTGAAACAGTTGTACATATTTATCACACAGCATTTTATTTTCTGAAAAGGTTTGACAAACATGCCCATGCCATCAGTACATTTCTAAATAATGCATACAGATAAAAGTGTAAAAGCCTTTGCTTCACATTATTCTTAATACACCCTCAGTTTGGATAGATAGACATTTGCCTTTTTATAATGGTATAGGTTATTAATGGATTGCATCTGTCTTTGCCTGTGTTTCATAGATGCTAATTGTAGCATAAGCAGCTGAATTGTCTGCTAATCAACCAATCCAGCATGATGGAGATATTCAACAAGGTATAAAGCATTCATAGGTTCATAAGTTCATAGGTTCATAGCTGTTTAGTAGGCTAATGACCACAAGGGCCTTTTTAAGCCTAGCCATGCATCCCAAATCTCTGACAAGTTCTGATACCCTTGATAAGTGTAACATGGGCCTGGGAGATGAACCATTTACAGTTTACCTGTTTGCATCAGTGACATAGGTGCCAAACCAGGGATGAATTTCCAGTTTCCCATCCAGCTGTCCAAGTTGCACTTGAATTGGATTAGGAAGGAACTCTGCTTTACATGGATGGGGAGCCTGTTCCATAGACAGAGTAGTCTCTGGGATATATATCTATCTCTCTGCAGCAGGTCTTATTTACACCACAGGCAAGGTTTAAGCCCTTAGAATGGATAATTCTGGTACTGTTTGTTTTGTGGATATACAGGAGATCCATCAGAGTGGGGTCTGACAATGCCCTGTATGCCAGGCATAGATCTCCCCTCAAAAGCCTGTAGGAGAAAGAATACAGGAATAAGGCCTTGATGTGGTATGCATAGGACATATTACTTATGCCCTGTATTCTTTTAGTGAGGAACCTCTGTGGACATTCCAGTTGTTGGATATGCCTGGTTAGGTACATACCAAAGGGGGTATTGTACTCAATGATAGGTCTCCTCAATGCCAAATACAGTGGAACAATGACTTCCTTGGACTTAGATGTCATACCTTTGTTTATAAGTTGCACAACATAGAATGATTTCCTCATCACTCTAGATACGTGATGATCAAAGGCTAAATTACTATGTGTATCTCTAAGTCTCTGACTACTGGGTCAGCTCTAAGGGGTGTGTTGTTAATATGATAGCTACCAGGGATGGATAACTTCCCAAAGGATACTGCTATGCATTTCTTGGCACTTAGTTTTAGTCCATGACTCTGACAACAGTTGTTTCTTTGTGTCAGCCCCTCCTGGAGAACATTTGTGTCAGTGTGAGAGTCAGTGCCAGCTCCTAATTTGCAATCATCTGCAAATTTAGTCAGCCAGAGACCACTGACATTGGCCTTGACTTCTGAGAAGTAAATGCCAAAAAGGAGTGATCCAATGACTGATCCCTGAGGGACTCCACTTGTGACTGACTCTTTGTAGAGGTGGACTCCCAATTAAACATAAACCAGAGCCACGGTTCACTAGCCACTCCTTTAATGATGCTTCATCATTAAAGGAGTAGATAGTGAACCATGGCTCTAGTTTATGTTTTTTTCTTGGTTATTTCTACTTGTGTAGTGTATGTTTTATTTTTCGTGGACTCCCCAATTCTAACTTCCCAGGTCCTGTCTGTGAGCCAGGTGGCTACCACTGGGTGACATATGGGTTTGTACCTAACCTCTTGAGTTTGTCAACAATGCCCGAGTGGTGTATTGTGTCAAATGCATTGGCCAGGTTAAGGTAAGCAGTGTGAATGATTTTGCCTTCATCCATTGCTTTGGTGACCTTCTCAATGTCATGTAGACTCCATGCTGTTTTTTTCTGCAGATGTCAAAACTTTTGGAGTACAAACACGGAAGGTCTACACAAACAGAATGTTAGGGGCTGTCACTGCTTTAATCCATTTGTATGTGCTAGAGGTTGAAGCCAATGCTGCTGCATCTGCCAATAGACCTAGGCCAAGAAGGAGAAGAGCTTTAAGACCACATTTAACTTATCACAACCTACATGATGTGGAAATTATAGAGACTACAGGGTGGACAGGGATACATTACATAAACTCTGCAGCCTCTGCCACCCTCAACTGAGAGCCAGAGCCAATCATGGAAAGTAAGGTATGTGCAGCCCTTAGGATCTTAGCTACAGATACTTTTCAGAGACTAACAGGGGACATGTTGTGGGTGTCACAGGCATCAACATCCAGGATCCTCCACCAGTTCCTGGATGCTATGCTCCAACATTCCAGGGAGCACGTATATTTTCCCCATAGCTCTGAGGAGAGGTCTACTTGGTAGTGCACTACCCTGATGTACTGGGTGCCACAGATTGCACTCATGTGGAACTTAAGGCACCACCTGTGGAACAGAGTAGGGTCTACATTAACAGAAAAGGGTATCACTCTATCAACTGACAAGTCATGTGTAATGCCAAGGGAATCATTTTCAATGTTTGTGCTTGCAACCCTGGCAGTTAAAACAACTCACATATCTGGCACACCTCCCAAATGTACCAGATGTTTGCTGGGGGGATATCCCACAGGGCACTTACTGGAGGGGGCAGGAACCATGGCTGATGACACCCATCAGAAATGCACACACACCTGTGGAAGAATGCCACAATAAGGCACACACTCAAATCAGAAATATTATAGAGCATGTGTTTTGGTTGCTGAAGTCACAGCTTATGTGCCTAGATACATCTTGGGAAGCCCTGCAGTACAATCCATGGACATGTACAGAAATCTTGACAGTATGTGCCATGCTACACAACACAATATTGAGGAAACAGCTACAGCAGGATCAGCAAGGGGAAGGGGCATTAATCCCATCACGAATGCCAAGGTCACCACACTCACAGGCAGATGAGGAATTAGAAGAGGAGCTACCAACTGATGTGGGTGTAGGCAGACATAGGCTTGCTAAGTATGCCCTTGCATTGGCTAACAGACAATGTGTAACACACTCACTCACTATCTATGGGTCTAAAACCTTCCTCCTACTCACATACATATATTAACATCGATGCAAGGCAACTCAAACAAACTTTACCTCCCCATGTATTGGCTGTGTACTGCTTGCATCAGACAGAGTCAGCCCTGAAGTAACACTGTGGTAACTGCTGCATTTATAAGGTAAGTCCTGATCCTGGAGTGTATTGTTTAATAATATTATAGCATATCATTGTACTTCATCTCTTGGTACAGTAAGCAAGTAAAAAGTGGGAGATTTATACAGAAATTACCTTAACATGGGACAGCACTGACTTATTTGACTTATGTGTGTCCATTAGTAAGTAGTAGGCCTCAGGCATCAAAGATTCAAGCATTCATACCTCTCTAAAGTACTGATGATTACCGCATGCCCTCAGTTTTGTACTCTACATTTGTCCTGGAAAATCATTACAGAGAGAAGTTAGAAAGTAATCAAACATATTTCAGTTTCTGACTTCACAAATCTTAAAAGAAAAACAACAGGCAGTGTGCAAAACAAGGAGAGTAGCAAGAGCAATATATCATTGTCTGTGTCATAGCAGTAAATTACCTTTGCCCTCCAAAAGAACAGACCATTCTTGTTTGTGCCATAATAGTAACTCACCTTTGCTCGCTGCAAAAGAACAGTCTATGCTTGCTTGTGCCATAAGAGTTACTCAGCTTTTACCCCCACTCAAAAGAACAGTGAATCTTGTATGTAACATAACATTAACTCACCTTTCCTCCTCTCAGAAGAGCATTCTATGCTTGTTTGTGCCATACAACCTGCCCTTGCATTGTTGAAAACTGCTTATCATATTATTCCCAGTTAATATCCTCACACATTTTAAGTCCAATCATATAGAATGGCTTACACATGGCATGTGTCAATTAACTGATGAAAGACAATGAAACACAGGAAGGTAAGGCAGAGCTGTATATTTGCAAGCAATAATCATAACAGGTTGTGTGATCTATATCCAAATATAATACATTTGGTAAATGTACAAATAACAGTTTATGTTATGATATCAATGTATATTCTGTTGCAGTTGGTTATGTGAAGAATGTCTTCAGTTCTTTGCTACAAAGCTGTTTGTGTGACATAGAGGATAAGGCAACCATCCTGTTTTCTGAAGGTGCATTGGAGTAAGAGTTGAAATTCAGACCTATGAAGAAATATCTCATGTGTACTAACATTTTCTACTGTGTATGTCATAGATTGCTTTTCATCATTTTAAGTATTTCTCCCTTTTTTATTGGATAAGTAGACCACCCAGAAAGTAGAGAGATAAAAATAGAAACTGGACATATTCAATCAATGCTGTTGCCTGTGGCAGCAAGTATAAGTGTAGGGCTGTAATACAGTTGGTCCTGGGTTCTAGTACAGCATATCCAACCTTTGTTTTACTGTTATGACATTGCAGACTATAGCAATGAACTGAAACATGAGCAGCTGTTATTTCAATACTCTTATGGCAACAGGTGTTAGTGTAGGACTGTCATGCACATAGTCCTGGGTTCCAATACAACTTATTTCATACACTTTTACTGTTATTCCACTTCCATTATATTCACTCTCACTTAAAACACTTGACTGAAAGGCCACAGAAATACATCACAAAGAGGATTACTGGCCTCAAACAGATGCGCTATGTAGACTGTCTCAAAAAACTCTAGCTTTACTCCATCATATATCGTCTACTCAGTGGCGATCTCTGCCTAACATACAAAGCTATGTCAAACCCAGAGCTGTTGGACATGCTCCACTTAAAGAAATTCCAATCCTTCCGAGCTACTTGCTCTAGGGACCTAAACCTTGTCACCACAATAAACAGAACATGCTGGAGGGATAGATTCCTGTCCCAGAGACTTCCCATACGCGGGAACAAACAGAGCTCATCATTAGCACTCTTTAAGAAAAATCTTGATGATTGGATGGGAAATAGGAAATTCATCCCAGGGATCACTTCTGTGGCTCTGCTTGACAAGGGCACAGGAAAATAATTTTCTTGGGTGGTGAAAGCCAGGGTACCTTTTTAGCTAGGTTTATATAGGCCCTAGGGCCAATAGCCTAGTACCTACCTATGAACCTATGAACATAGAGTAGCTGATATTCATTATATATAGGAGGGCTGATGCACTAATATTGTGTCAAATATTTCTTTATTTAAGTATCTATGTATTATCACATTTATTATCAAATGTATGACTGTGGGTATACTGTGTACTATCCTGTAAGTATATTTCTACTTTCTGGACTGCAATGACCTTCATATTTCTTGAACACGCATACGCAACTGGCTGTACATCAAATAACCTTGAAATTGCATTGCTTGCCACTGTGGCTCACCACTTAACATCTAGCAATGTGTTTGCACGATGGTGCATAGTGAGCAACAGTTTCAAACAGTGTGCACCCTCCTAGTAAATACAATAACTGGAATTGGCAGGAAACCATCATACTCCACTGCTCTTGCTCCATGATAGACACGGCAGGTGTTTGTGAAAAGATTGTGAGATTTAAGGTTCAGAGATGAGGTGTCCAGGAGTCCAAGATTTTTGTTGGACTCCTAGCACAACACCACAGTGCCACGTTGCTGCAGGGGGGACTATTTCGGGTCCCAGTATCAGTCAAAGGCTTGAGATAGTTTTGCCCAGCCTGTGACCAGTGCCAGCGGTATCCCTCGCACTGGTGAGCAATGTAGGCAGCACTACAACATCTTCCTGAGGCGGAAGAGGGGTACCTTATACCCTAGATGCTTGGAGTGAAGAATTTAGGACAGAGAACAACCCATAGATGTGCAAGTATCAACTACAGAGTGTACTTTGTAAGGCTTAAAAGCTGACTATAGGCACGGCTGGTATTCACAATGGCATTTGAATCTGTTCTTTGTTTTTCCATAGCTGTCACGGATAGGGAGTACAATGTTAGGACCCATGCCACTAGATTGGTGAGGATGAGGGAGGATGATGGAGGCTTTGGTATGTACGCAGCCGAAGAGTTGTGTTGTTGTAGCAATGAAAGTTAAAGGTAGCTTGTTTGGCATTTTGTACAGTTGTATCAAATTGAGCATGCATATCTCAACTGTAAAAGCAAGTATTCATGCATTAGTCTGTTGTACAAGCAAAGATAGCTTGTTTGGTATATTATACAGTTGTACCAAATAACCATGCATAGTCCAACCATAAAAGAAAGTATGCATGCATTAATCTACAGAACACACCAAGATTACAATATTAGACTTTAGTCAGAGGTGGTAGGTTTAAATAACACCCTTCTCAACTATATAATAACTATTAATTATTCAATTATGTGTAACTTAAAGGTTTAAAGTAAAAGCTTTATACCAGTGACTCACATGCCGTGCTGTAAACTGGATAATTGGAACACGCATATGTGCAATATATGTGCATGTAAAGGAGTACTTGCTGCAATCAGTAGTATCATCTGTTAGGAGCTGGTAGCATTAAAAGTAATAAGTTATCTGTTAAGGGTAGTAGCCTTAAGAGTAAATCTTAAGATAATAGAGTTAAATAATTGTATTAATGCATTTTATGTTGCATATGACGGTACTAATCTGATCTCTTTTTTCTCTCTCACCCCAACCCTTAGCTCTTCTTTTTTTTTTTGTTTTATTTTATTATATGTCATTAAAATGTGTCCATGTCATCCATGTATACCACATCATGAAATGTTTCACAGCACAGTGGGTTAGACCTGTGCAGAAGATCCACCTGCTCCCCACTCCACTGGGCCCAGTACCATTGCCCAGCACATCTGGGAGCCAACCTTGCAGCACCACCTTGCTGCCCCTGCAAAATCTGCCTCCTTAGATAGTTCTGCCCCAGAGGATAGACCAGTGGTTGCCTCAAGAAGCAGAGGCAGGGGTGGTGAGGTTATCACTTGCGCTGAACTGCCAGGGTTGGTGCATAGGGTTGTGTGTCATACTGTTGGGGCATGCCTGCAATGGATGGAGGGGCTGCTCTCTGTCATTTTACATAGAACTAGTAGGAGGAGAAGGAGACATTGAGTGGTGCAGCCAGTGGTGGAGTGAGGTAACATTGATGCCAGTCCTGTGTGTGTAGACTCGATTCTCACTGTCAACCAGCTTGAAGTCCATGGGTCCTGGATATCCTCACCATCACCCCATCTATGGTGTCTGCCAGCCTCTTGTGTCCATTACGGTTACCGTGTCTTGTCTTGTTTGACTTGTCTCTCTTTGCTTCCTCACCTACCCAACTTACCAGATCTAGACATACCTACATCCTTTCCCAACTTTCCTGCTCCTCTCCCAGAAAAAAAAGGGCACCTGTCCCACAAAAAATCATCCCATACATAGCTCTCCATTTCACACATGTGTCTTCTTGGCACACTCGATTCAGTCAAATTGGCTATATGACATGATTGCGTTGTGGTCACCCCTCTCTCTGAAAGTGACAGTCCAAATTCAGCTAATATTCTGCATATATCAGCAGTTTTTACTGTTGAAGAAATAGATAGCAATATTTTTTCCTACCTTCATCCTACACATTCCTGTATTGCTTTCCATTTGTTTTTCCCCCTATTTGCTCCCCATTTCAGCATTGTCCTGTCTTCCCCATTACTTTTCTTTAATGCATTATTGCACGATGGTGCAGATCACACACCAACACGTAGCAACAATAATACAAAATAACTTAAAGGTGTTAAATTTAGTTGTCAAACCCAGTACCATCTGGCCACATAAAGGAATGCATCACTGCATTAACTGCATTAACACGTGCTGCCACAGAGTCAGTTAAGTAAGTAGCAGGTGTATTCCAGAGACTCAATACTAAATGTCAGACTTTAGCATCCCCATTTCACCACTGTACTATCTTCCCCATTTCTTTTGTTTAATGCATTATTGCATGATGGTACACATCTCACACTGATGAGCACCAACATTAAAGCAAAAGTAGTTAAAAGTATTAGGTACAAGTGTATTCAAACCCAGTACCATTTGACCCCAAAAATGAACATATTACTGCATTAAAACCTGATGCCACAAAGTCAGTTAAGTAGCAGGTGTATTCCCTAGACTCAATACTATACTTTGGCAATCTTGGCACTGGAATAGTTACATGACATTCCCTTATGTACTAGTCATTCTTAAGGTCTCCCTTTTGCTCATGTCACAATGCCACACAAACAATATAAGCATAGCCAAACCTTCCATTCATTCCTCCATTGCCTGTGATTGCATTAAGCTCCACATCTTGCAAACAATTTCCAAAATATAATAAAATAATAATGAAAAACTGACAGAGAAAATACAATTTGTACACAAATGAAGAGGAGTCTGGATGTTAATGAAACAGAACCTGTGAACTGTGTGCTCCTTATTTGCATTTCCAACCTTGACAGATGTACATGTAACACTTTGTCTTGTAAGTCTAACCTCACACACTTACCTGATGTAAGCATTCACAGTTTCCATCGATACACTGAAGGAGTGCTTGCACAATGCTTACTTCTGCTACATGGAGCCAAGGATTTGGGATTCAGCAGTTTTAATGAGATCACATCTCATTTGCATATTTACCATGCTGACAGCCCTGAATCTACACCAGAAGGCAACCATGTAGCTAGGGAAGCTGAAGGGGGCCAAATTGTTTCATGCATTGGACACAGAGGAGTAATAATTTTAGTCAATATGTCTGCATTTCGTCAGCTACATATATAGCTGGCCTTAGGCATAGGCCAAATAGGCGGCCAACTATGGTGCCGCTCTAGCAGGGGTGCTTTTCCTGTAAACTGGATGGTGTAAATAGACTAGGATGGGGGTACCAGGTGGTGTAGGGGGGTGCTGTGGAGCCTTTTGCCTAAGGCACCACTTGACCTAAGGCCGACCCTGGCTACATATTTCATATGCTGACATGTAACTATGAATAGTCTGTTTAATGTTTGTTTTATAATTATTTTGATTAGCACACACTTTTACGCTTTTATCTGTCTGCATTACTTACAAGTGTACTGTTCATTTGGTGGTGGGGGAGTGATTCTGCATTTGTGTTATTGCACAAAAAAGGATTTATGTTGCTATTGTTACTCTCCTTTTGTTGCATCCAGCCTACTGTCACATGTAAAGGTCAGTTCTGTACAAATTTCACATATTTTACTTTTTATTCTGTCCATGTAGACTCCTTTCCATGGCTGTACTCCAAAAGTTTTGGACTTTACAGGGAACATCAGCATGGAGTCTACATGGTCGCTTTATAACTTGTTGAATAGCTCCAATGTGTTATCTTGGTCAATTAGCATGCAGTCCAGTTGCTTATGCAGTAATTAGCATGCCACACTGTTTACCTTGTTCGTGCGGGGGTGCTCAATGTTACACAGCACTTACTGATTTTAAAAGTTTCTGTGGTCATGTGGCATTGTACTGTGACACGCACATGGTGGAAAACCATCATGTAAGTTTTACTGAATCCCACAGATAATGTATCATAAAATAGTTGTGTACTTAAAACAAGCTTTATAACAGGTTACAAATATGATATTCACAAATTTTACTGTATATATTTTATTATTATTATTATTATTTAGCTATATTTTATGTCTGATTTAATACAAGCATTAAAGTGTCATCATAAAGTGTCATCATGAGGGTACTTGTAAATGAAATATTCTGCCACTATATTTAATAAAAGCACTTAGAATAAATTGCTACTTTGTACATGCAATCTGCTTATATAAAAAGACTGTTGTTAAGATATATTTTTTGCATGTGTGTAATGTGTTGTACTTGCTGCAAACAAAACAGTGTTATTTTCTATCACAAGGAACTGCATTAAGAGTAAAAAAGATAAATGCCAATAAATGCCATTTTTCTGTTAGATAGATACATACAGATAGATAGATAGATAGATAGATAGATAGATAGATAGATAGATAGATAGATAGATAGATAGATAGATTTGCACTCTCTCACTCTCATGTGCACACATGTATGGAAGCTTACACACACAGACACCCACACACACACACACACACACACACACACACACACACACACACACACACACACACACACACACACACACACACACATCTCTGGTGGGATGATTCTTGTGACAGATTAGATAGACAGATAGATAGATAGACAGATAGATAGATAGATAGATAGATAGATAGATAGATAGATAGATAGATAGATAGATGTGCACTCTCTCATGCTCATGTGCACACATGCATGGAAGCTTACACACACACACACACACACACACACACACACACACACACACACACACACACACACACACACACACTATCTCACTTTCATGTGCACACATGCATGGAAGCTTACACACACACACACACACTCAAGTCAGGAGGAAAAGTTATAGAAAAGGCAGTGAGACATACAAAACCTTATAAGTGCATCTGTCCTGTCATAGAACACATGCATCATTACAGTTTCTTCACAGACATAGATGAGACATTTACAGTGAGTAATGTAGGTACATGGACAGCGCAGTAGTGCAGCAGTTAGAATTGTCGCCTCATAGCAAGAGGCTCTCCAGTTCAATTCTTGGCTGGGATGCCTTGTGTGTGAGGAGTCTTCATGTCCTCAGTGCATTCATATGGGTTTCTTCCCACATTCCAAAGACATGCTGTAGATGGATTGGGCACTCTAAATTGGCCCTAGGTGAGAGTGTGTGGTGCACCCTGTGAGGAGGGCTGAGCCTTGGGCTAGCAACCTGATCCTATAAAATCTGTACCTATTATGGAAACAATGACTGCTGAAGGGTGCACGTTGCCCAAGGTGCTGAATATTCAGGAGCAAATCCAGGATCCAGGAAAGGATGTACATAATCAATTATCCTAATTGTAGATGAGTAGTTGCTAGGTAGGTTATACCTGGCTGATTTTCAACTTGTGACTATTTCTACTCATTGATCAAGCTTTTCAATATTTCAGTGCGACAACAAGACTGATGTGTAGCTTGTATGTGTTTTCATCCTTATCATGTGTTTCTGTATTCCCCATAGCTGGACAAGTGTAGCTTGCATGCATGGGTAATTTGGTAAAGGGGGTGAAGCATCCTATATGGAAGGTATATGTAAAAACACTCAAAACCAAAATAATCAAGAAAAAACAATCTTAAACATTTTTCACATGGTGACAAGCCTCTCTGCACCCTCAGACACCTCATGATCATTATATATGCCAAATCTAAGATTACACTACAGTGGAGAAAGGTCAAATCCCCTGATCCCTGATACACTGCAATCTCACTCAGAAAAACAGTTGGTATGTAGATTTACATAATTTTTGATCACACAGGCTGCCTTATAACCATAAACAAAGTCCTAAGTTGCAGACCTCTCTCAGGCCCCAAAGAAAATTTAAGGTTGTAGCACTCTCATATGCCATACTTTTGCCTCCAAAACCACATAAAACTATAGATAAAATTCCACAGGGTAGCTCCATCTGGGACCTCTCTCTCTGCCTTACAGTTCATAATTCCAAATGTTTCCTAAGTTTTCCTTTTAGATGATCTTTCAGTGAGAAACTCGCTTCCTGACTATCACCTCAGGCTCCTCTATTTTTTTGCATTAACTGACCAGTAAGATCTTGTGATCTGGCTGATTGTTATGACAATATTCACACAATCTGCACTGTGTTATATATTCTGAGTATAATTTAAAATTACACATATACATTTCCATAGCCAGCAGAATGCACTAGTTAATAATTATAAATGTAGGACCATAACTTTGGAATTGCAGAGTCCTAACATGCCACACACATTTAGTGTGATGTGAGACTTTCCTTTACTAGTCTGAAATCTTTTTTTCTTCTTACCCATATTTCTGTCATGTTTTTGATGTCTCATGCATCAATATGTTTTCTGGTTCTAAAAAGTAAATTCCTTATAATCTCTAGCAGTATTAGACTAACTATTATTCTTGCTATTTTACCCTATCTGTCAATGTGCTCAGTAACATATGAGTGTACTTAAGAAAGTCTTCAACTTTATTATTTGTAAACAATAGATTTGTATGAACTATGCCTTCACAACTGTTCATAATCCCAGGTTTAGGATACATGCCTCCTTAATATATTTCAAACATACCTTTCCTCTATCTGCTATGAGCTGGACCAGAACAACTTTTATTTGATGAAATTGTAATCCTGAGATGTCATCAAATACTTGAAATTCTCAGATTGCTATTTTCCAGGCCTTATATATCTTTTTGGCCAGCAACGTACTATCAACTAGGTTCATAGGTAGGTACTAGGCTATCTGCCTGAGGGCATTTATAAGCCTAGCCAGTGTATGTTGGCTTTAGCCGTCCCATTGATTAATTAACTGATCCTCTGTCAAGCGACCCCAGGGTGTAGCTTCTGTTACCCATCCACTCGTCAACGTTTCTCTTGAAGAGTGTTAGTGAGGGGCTCTGCCTAATGTAGTTTAGAATTTTGTTCCAAAGCATGGGGAGTCTATGTGACAGGAATCTATCCCTCTAGCATGTTCTATTTATTGCTGTGGTGAGGTTTAGCTCACTAGAGCGTGTGGCTTGCAGAGACTTGGATTTCTTTAGGTGGAGCATGTCCATCAATTCTGAGTTGGACATGGCTTTGTAGGTCAGGCAGAGATCACCTCTGAGTAAGTGATATGCCACTGAGCACAGCTGGAGTTTTTTCAGTCAGGCTGCATAGGACATATGCTTGAGACCAGTAATCCTCTTGGTGAGGTACATTTGTGGTCTCTCCAGCTGTTGGAAGTGTCTTGTGAGATACATCCCAAATGGGGCATTGTACTCTATAATGGGTCTGATGAGTGATGAGTAGAGGGGCACTATAACCTCTTTATTCCTAGATGCAAACCCTTTAGTAATTAGATGGGCCTCATAGAAGGATTTCCTAACTACTTCGGAAATATGATTGTCAAAGGAGAGATTACTATCTACCTGGGTCTCCAGATCTCTTATTACCTCTTCTATATTAAGGGGGCTGCCACCTATGTGGTAATTCGTGGGTGTTTTGTTTTTCCCAAATGGAATGACTATGCATTTTTTGGCATTTAGCTTGAGGCCATGACTTTGACACCAGGTGTCCATCTCAGTAAGGCCCTTTTGGAGGATGTCCATGTCAGCCGGAGAGTCAGTTATGGCTCCCAGTTTGCAGTCATCAGCGAACTTGGTTAGCCATAGTCCTACTGTGTTTGCCTGTACTTCTGAGAAGTATATACCAAACAGTAGGGGTCCCAGGACCGAACCTTATGGGACACCACTTGTGACTGGTTTAGAGTCGGGCCTGGAGCCCACTATTCTTAGCATGTGAGTTCTGTCTGTAAGCCAGTTGGCAACCAATCTTGAGACGTAGGGGTATATGTTCAGGCTGGTTAGTTTTTCTGTAATATCCAAGTGGGGAATGGTGTCAAAAGCCATGGTGAGGTCAAGGTAGGCTGTGTGAACAACCTTTCCCTCATCTATGGCCTTGGTGACTGTCTTGAAGAAGTCAACCAGGTTTAGTAGGCATGATCTGCCCTTAACAAAGCCGAACTGGGTCAGGTCAAGTGTTTGGAGGTTCCCAATGTCTTTGTTAATGAGTTCCATGATGATGCGCTCCATAGCCTTGCAGACCAGACTAGTCAAGCTTATGGGGCAATAGTTACCAGGGTCAGTTGTGGCCCCTCCTTTGTGGAGTGGAATAATCATTGCTGTGTGCAATTCTATGGGCACATAGCCTGTGGAGAGGCTGAGGTTGAACAGTGAGTTTAGGGGGGGGGGGGTTAGTTCATTCGGTAGTTCGTGCAAGACGCAGCCTGGGACACCATCTGGCCCCATTGACGCTGTGTTTTTGGCTTTTGAAAGGGCTATTTTTACCTGTGCGTCTGTGAATTTTGGGACACTACACTTTTCCAGTATTGTTGTGGGCCCTTTTGGGGGTCAGAGTGGGGTGAAGTTTGCACTGAATCTATCTGCCAGGATGTTGGCAATATCAGTAGGTTCAGTATATTTTGTGCTATTTTGCACTAGTTCAGTGCATATCTGTGAGTTGCCACTTAGATTCAAAATGAAAAGTGTTTCAGGTTAAAAGACAATCAAAGAATACATTCCAAAAAATTCAGAACAGAACAGCTTTAGTAATATTAACATAGCTAAAGAAGGTTTTCTGGTAATCTTTTGAATCCTTGTCTATTTTTCTTTCAAAGTTAGCCTTGGATGATTTTATGAGGGGACCTTAGTTTCTTACTGATCTGGGATGTCTTTCTTTCTTGAGATTTGTTTTATTTCTGAACTAGTTTCCTCCTTCTATTGTATAGCCTGTTTATGGCAGGGGTCCACCAGACTGGTTTCCTTCTCTTAGAGGAGTGAGTCTTGGTTTTGCTAGGGATGGCATCCTTGTAGGTGCTCATAGAGTGCATTTGTAAAGGTTTCTGCATCTTGGGCAGCGTTATCCTTTAGCGTCAACTATTTAACTATTTAACATCTACCAGTGTTTCCCTTATATCTCCAGACTTTGTGTGTCCAATTTCCGATGTTAGTTCCTCTGTTTCTAAAATAAGTAAATTAGGGAAAGAAACCAGACTTGCTATTTTCCTTTTTATCTGTAGTGGCCTTGACACTCCACCTTCACAATTATTTCACGTTTCAGATTCCTATACATTGATTTTATTTGCTCCTATAACTTATTTTCTTTAATGCCTTCCAAAACCACTCTTTTTTTTTTTTGGAGTCAAATAAGATTCCACAATGGAATATAAAAATAATACAAAAAATGGCATATATGGAAACATTACATTTTGGGCCACTAAACAATTACCTAGTTCAGCAAATAAGCTGCTATTACATTTCAGTTTTTTTATATCTTAGTAGAGCAATTTGTACCAACAAATCTCATTAAGAGAAATACTTAGCTGTCACTATCAGGGCACCCAAAAGGATGCAATAAGCTATCTAAAGTACAATAAGACGTGTCCCCCGATTTACTAATCTTCCGTGCAGGACTAGCTTAGTCCTGCATGGAAGCGACTGTTTAGGAGCAGGATGGCAGCGCAATGCATATTAATGAGGCATACTGCCCGAGCTCCTAGGCTTACACTGAGTGTGGAAGAGTGCTGGGGGCATGTCTGAGAGCAGAGCTCTCAGAATAAACACATCCCCACAATGTAGAATAGCAGAAATGGGTATGCGAGACCGCTCAAAGGTGACCCCATATCCCCACCAACAGTCCCCCTTGTGTATAACAGCAACAGAATGTATAAATAAATTGAAGAAACCCTTTTTTTAAAACTCTGATTACAACTAACTGTAGGTGTGCGGGTGTGCCCACCACTTAGCTATGGTTAAAGCAGGTTAAAAGGATGAAGAGGATAACAAGGAAGATATATGCAACTGAAGCAGCATAGGAATAGTGTAGTGGGCAGAGCATTCACCTTATGAGCAGGCATTCTCGGCTCAAGTCCAGTTGCAGCACATACCATTTTACATGGCAAAGCACATTATGACCAATATTTTTCTTGAATAAATAACATATTTATGAACTGGAGTCCTGCAGTAAATGCACATGTGAGGTGTCAGTGTCATAATGAACAAGGCACTAGTAAGCAGGTTTAAGCACTAATAAGCATATTTAAGCACTAGTAAATGGTCTTAAGCCCATTTGCACAGTGGTAAGCAATGCCTACACTGGCTAAACAATTCTAAAGCTAAATCTCTGTAAACAGATGTAACGGCAGGTTAGCAGTGCTTACCATCGTGCAAACCTGCTTACAACTGCTCAAAAGTGCCTTAATCACTCTGTATACAATTGCCCTTGTTCTGCCCATCAACAAAGTAAACAGCCATGCAGGTCTCGAACTCAGAACCTTATACACCATAGTCCCAGCAGTTATCCACCAAGCCATCACAGAAGGACAGAAGAATGACGGAGTAGCAAACAAGTCCTCAACTTTAGTATAAACAAACTGAACCTGTGAAAGACATCAGTATACAGTCATATGTGCCATAACCCACTACAAAACATAAATATGTGAACTGGAGTACAGCAGTAAGCCCAGAAGTGGGGTGCAATTGTAATAGAATGTTGAAGTCCCCAATAAAACACAAGGACCCCACAGAGTGTACGTACACATCAATCAGGGATACCAGGCATATATATAAGGTGTAATGAATAATAACACAATGCAAAAAAAGGCACTATAATGAAGGTCTAATGTAAGCGATGCTAATGTGCACCGGCCAGCTTAGGAGGTGTGAGTAATGTGTAGACCAGCTAACTCATTGTGCCCAGTGGTATACCACTTTAAACAATGCCAACCTTAGGTAAACAGGTTTGCCCATAGCCTAGCCTTTTCAAAACGGAAAAGTGCAGGAAATTGGCCTACTTAAATCCAAGAGGCAGGAATACATCTCATAACTGGTTGTAGCTTCCACTTGCAGGCACTATTGGCAGTAAGGGGAGACAGAGTGCGCTTCCAGGCACAGCACTGGTGCATCCAGGAGTCCAAGGTCATGGCAGGACTCCTAGTTAAAGACCATGCTCAGAGACTGCTTCAGGGCCAGTACCAGGGCTACCAATATAAGGTGGGGACCTGGGACTGTCTCGCCTATGACCTCTCCAGTGCCACTGGCATACCCTGAACTCGTGAGCAGGTCAGGCACCACTATGCTGATCTGAAGCAGTGGAATCTGGACCTTTTGGAGGAGTGGCTCCAAGAAGCTAGAGCATTAGGGGATGTTCCAGATGTGTGTAAGTATCACCCCAGTATGTGTGTAATAATTGCCAGCTCAAGTATATCATGGATAGGTATGACTAAATATTCCTCTTATGTCCCCCACAGCTGCAACAGAGTGGGCCGCAAGCCAGCAGGCCCACATCAGCTGCCTGGCAAGGTTGCGATGCGAGGCAGGTCAGTAATACTCATGCATTTACTGTCATAGGAAATAAAAATATAAGTAGTAGTAAATTAATTGCTAGTATAAAACATGTATTGTTCAAGGCAAGTACTGCATGCACTAGAGAATATGGCAGGAAGAGTCTCATATTGTTTGTATGTCAATAAAAGTGTAATATCCTGACAAAACAGGTCTAACTGCTGGACTGCATGTGTATATTCTGGTATCATATGGTAATGTAGATTTACAATCATGTAATAGTACTGTTGTATTAAGCACTGTTACCCACACCATGAACCATAAATTGAATGTGTAGGAATGCCTGTATATGACAGGTGTAATTCCCAGAGGCCATTAAGTACAACTGAGAGACACATAGACAGTAAACAGGGAAAATGCAAACAACAAAAACTGAATAGCACATGCAACTGAGATGTGAACTGTTGTTTTTTTAGCACACACAGCCAAGGGTCGAATCCTGCCAGTGGTCGCAGTCTGCATACAGAGTCATACCCCACAACTGTACAGATATGTCCAGAATGTCTATTAAAGTGTCCCATATTTATTGCCTATCAACCTGTCCCCCTGGGAAGTCAGTGGGATGATCCCAGACATATGGGCAGCAAATAGGAAATACAGCTGATTGACAGACATTTATGACAACAAACCTGGCACACTAGCAACTCCCCAATACCTTATGTGACTAAGAAGCCACATATGTCCCATTTACACCCCAACATGTTAAGCTGTGGTCAGAGTGTGTACAGTAAAGAGTGAGATGTATGTGCATAATAGTAATGTGGAGTCTGGTACTGTATGTGGGAACATTCAGGTAGTGCTAATAAACATTCCTCCCACAGGTCTGTCAGATAACAACACTGTGCCCAGAAATACAAGAATGATATGGAGTTGCTCTGAATAATGAGGTATTACACATCACTGTTGCACACACACTGTCCTACAACATATAACTGTCTAGGAAATCTATATAAGAGTGTTGTTATACAAGGTCAGAATGCATAAGCATGGGGATTAATAAGACAGAAAGCAGATTGGAGATATACAGCAATATCAATATAGCAGACACAACTGTGATAGACAGTGTTTAAGTTGTAGCAGACAAAGCCATGATCTGAATCCTGGGAGTGAAATTAGAGTGCATACAGATTCATACCCCACAACTGAACACATCAGGCCAGAATGTCCAGTATATGTGCCCATATCTGCTGCCTGCCCCCCTGTCCCCCGACAGGTCTGTGGGTGATCCCAGATATGTAGCCAGCAAACAGGGAATACAAGTGATTGTCAACCATTATGAGAACACACATGTCACTGTAGCAACCCCCAAAACTGTTAGGAGAGTAATATTTCAAGTATGTTCTATCTACACTGCCATGTTGTCAAGCTGTGACCAGAGTGTGTACAGTAACAGAGTGAGATGTATGTGCATAATACTGTGTAATCTGGAACTTTGTGTGGCAACAGTCAGGTAGTGCTAACAAACATTGCTCCCACAGGTACGTTGGATATGAACATGGTGCCATTGATGTAACTGCATGCTGTTCTTATCACCACTGTAGTCCCATATATGCATGTGTTCTGTTTGCTATGCAACTGCTCTGGTGTCTGGGTTAATGGGAATACCTATGCATGCTGTTATACCTATCCCTAGAATGTGTTAACTATTACTAACCCATATATGATGATAAAATCTAAACACTATAGCACGCTTGGGAAGGCCAGTCCCAGCGGACCCACCTGTCCCACCAAAGCTGGCCGTGGCACTGGGCACCAGCATGTCTGGGGCCCAACCCTGGACCTCCCTGTCCATTGGTCCTGCACCATCTTTGGGTGGAACCACCTCAGGGTATGGGGCTCCCCCTCTGGGAGTGAGTGCGGACAGGCACCTGTCACCCATCAGTGTCGTGGTGCGTAGAACGATCTATGAGCAGTTTGGTGATCTTCTATGCCAGCTCGATGGCCACATGTCGTGATTAGAGAGTCAGCATGGCTCTGTGGCTCAGCCCCCAGCACAGCCACCTTCGGGACTGTGAAGGTGCAGTGATGACTGCCCATGGGTAGGGACCTCAGTCCCACTGTTACCACTAGGGGGCTTGTGGGCTTCCGATATCCCAACACCCCTCCCCATCAAGGTGTCTACCCCCCACATGTCATATACTGCCCCTGTATGTGTTTTGTGTGTCTTGTCTGTTATCCTACCCAACCTACCTCCCCAAATATACCTACTACCCCTCCCCAACATCCCACTCTCACCTGAAAAAAAGAAAAAAGGGCAATCTGTTCCCACAAAAAAATCTCGCCCCATACATAGCTGTCCATTTTGCACACATGTCCACTGGACACATGTAATCTGGTATAATTCGCATCACAACTTATTACTGTTGTCCTCACCCCTCTCACAGGGGTTTGAGTGTCCAAATCTACCTCCAAATTCAGTGTATATGCACAGCTGTTGCTGTAGAAGAAATGGACAGCTATGGACCTTCCCTACACCCTTCCTGCACATCCCTAGCTATTTTCTGTACTGTCTTTCCCTCTTTGTGCCCCTTTTTCACCACTTTCCTATCAACCCTTTCTTCTTTTCTTTTAAAGAAATTAGCATGGGGGTAAGCGGGAGTAAGCACTTTTGAGCAGCAGTAAACGGGTCTAAGCCTGTTTGCATGGGGGCAAGCAGTGCCTACACTGGTTAAGCAATTTAGAAGCTAACTAAGTATCAGAAACTGTAACTGGAAGTTAGCAGTGCTTATCTCTGTGCAAACACGTGGAAATCTGCTTACAACTGCTTTAAAGTGCCTTAATCACTCTGTATCCAAAGGCCCTTGTTCTTCCCAGCAACAAAAAAAAAAACAGCCTCTGCAAGGCTCAAAGCCAGGACGCTGCACATCATAGACAAAGTGATTTACCACTAAGCCATGCCAGATATACATAACCATCATGATTTCAATATCATCCAGCCCAGTCATTAAACAGTACAGAGAATGTAGTCCAACATTTAGATGTATGTGTGTGTGTAAATATATTAATATCTGAACAGATACAACATATATATATATATATATATTCATGCGAATACCTACATCAGCACATATACATGGCTACACCTATATGTCGACATATACACAGCAGGTTACATATATGTAAGCAGATATATATCTATGTAGGTATATACGGACATAGTTATATATATTTAGTCCAAAACAAAAAGAGTAACCAGCAAAAGACCAAAAGCCAAAAGTAAAATCGAAAAAATAGCTGGTCAGACAGAAGTGTAGAACAAATAGGAACTTTAATAAAACTTTACACACTGAATACAATCAATAAAATAATACTACAATAAAAAACAGGATAAGCGCTTTCACACACACAGGTACGTCTTCAGATCCATAAAATACTGCATCCATAGTGAGATTTTATTTACACAGCCTAGTGTTTCAAAGCACATAATTTCAATAAAGGCCTAATTGGAATAACTTCATTTAACCCTTTAACTTCATTGGCTCTAAGCAAATGCATCCATTTTATTTCAATACACTCTGTCTTAGGTTTTTACATCACCACCTCTCAAGCCTGGTATATACATATGCAAAACTATAAAATTAAACCAGTGTTCACACCCTGCTGACATAACATGTTTTGATAAAGCATTCCTCACATCTTGCTAATACCATAAACATGCTCTCTAATCCTATCTCTATCCTGTTTTTTATTGTTTTATTGATTTTCTTCAGTGTGTAAAGTTTTATTAAAGTTCCTGTTTCTTCTACACTTCTGCCTGACCAGCTATTTTTTCGATAGTTATAAATATGTAAGCAGATATATATATCCATATAGGTATATATGGACATACATGTGTAGATATCAATGGGAGATTAACTAAATTATATATGTCCACATACACCGTTAATGTGGTTGAGAGGCCCCAAACAATATACATCTTGTATGAATGGGTATACTCAACCCCCCCCCCCCCCAGCCAAACATGTCTGCCCTGCAATACACTACCTAGTGTTGCAGATCCCATAACCAGGTCCTGACAAATATATATATATATATATATATATATATATATATATATATATATATATATAGATAGATAGATATAGATACACATGTGACTACACATACACACGCAGAGATATGTACAGTAAGATACTTATGTAGTAGGCTCACACAAAATGGAAGAGCCACTATGCCTATAGTTAACACCCTAACAACCGGACACTGGATGAGCCATCCATACAAATGACATTCGTTGCCTGCAACATATACCTACAGAGAGATCATAGGATAAAACACCACACACAGGTTTGCAGAAATGGAATACCTTTATTTGTGTACTATTACAGATTTATATGCCATGTCATATAGTTGTTCAGACACTGACATCCATATAAACAGAGTAATGCAACTATGAAACAGTTATACTAATACAGTAGTTTGGAAAGGTCCACGACTGTTGCTGTCCACATCAAGCCCTTCAAATTGTACAATAGTAAAGACAGACTGGGCCACAGGATACCACACAATCAAGAGTAAGTGATGCAGGTGCATAGTCCAGCAGTCTCTATCTACACTCTGTACAAAATCACTAGGTGGTAAAAACTTCAGTTGACCAAATGGAATGTAACTGTTACATAACAAGGCATAACTGACACCATCACAAGCACAGTAGCAAACAGAACAGTCTGTATGGCAGGAGGCAGTAGGCCTGCAGTAACCCAATTTATGTAAGTAATATTAAGATAGGTAAAATGTATGGCACTGTACATCCAGATACCTTAAGGCAGCTCACCCCTGATACCCCCACATTTTGTAACAGCCTAGGTTATGTATGGTGCATCTCCCCGGACTCAATAATACAGGGCCATATACCACTGTTACATATACTGGCCTCTGAATTGCATATGGGGACACATGTATTGTGTAGGTGAAGCCCACACATATATGGCCCCAGCCTCACCATATGTGTGGAGGATACAACAGCAGTGGACTGCTGGCAGGAATGGCAGCGTGGTATACATATATGTGCATATGTATCACTATCTGTATATGTGTGGACATATAATGCTCTGTATATGTATATATCTGGGTGTGTATATGCATATCTATATACATATACACACCCATCTATATATGTCGATATGTACATGTGGAATTAACTATATAGACATCTGGATAATCATATGTACATATATATTCACCATATGTCCTGAACATGGGGTGTATCCCTACCTCAGCACCTATAGTCCCAACTTCATAGTGGAAGGGGATGTCAGGTATGTATAGCAGGTATATTAGTAGGCTATTGCTGCTGTAGTAGGGATTGTCTTCAAAGACATGGTGTGTGTGGGAGGTTACATCTGCTTTTCACATGTGCACCATTGGCTACTGACAGACATCCTGAGGACATCATAGTACAGTACCGCTACAAGCACGTAATGCTCATGTGGACTACAGCAGAGATACTGGCCAATAGATGTGGACATTCTGATGCACTCTGTACAGTTCAGAGGTTATACAGAACCCCTTAGTGCAGAACATGTGGACACCAAACCTGACAATATGGATGTTAACAGCAATGTAGATGGGTATAACACAAAACGACTGGTATACATTCGGCCCCATAGGTTATGCAGTCACATACCCTTGTCTGTCCTAACACATAATAACTGCTGGTACAGAGGTGCCATGGCCACATACTACCCACTAGATACTGACATACATCTATACAGCATCCCACTGCTCTGTCTGACATACATGACTGTTAAGGAAGGCCCGTTAGCAGTGCATCTGGCAAGTATCTGGACATGACATCTCACTGGGTAAGTACACTAAGCTGCTAGGCATGTAACAAAGCACTGTGCAGGCTATAGGCAGACTGGCTCAACACTGGCCTACATCTCCTATGGGGGCACATGTATCTGCATATATAGCAGGCTCTATAGGCATGTCACAGCACAGGGTAAGATACACCTGTATGAAAGTGCATAACCACAACCAATGTGAACACAGCCACAGCCACATATGGTAAGCTAGCATAATATTAAAGTATATAGACTATCTGTTCAACACCATCCTCATATGTGCCACTCACACACTAACCCTACATATACTGGGCCACTAAACAGTGTGGTCTGATGCTTGTCTGTGGTATGGGACATGTGTGTGTATGGCCCTACAAACATGTAAGCTAATATGGTGACATACAGTGGAGCAGCATGTAACATCAGATAGGATGGGACCTAGAACGATGACATCTACTACAGTCTGTACCCAGGCCATGGTACATATTAACAAAACACACAGTGTTGACATTCACCAGAAGTACATAGCTCTCAGTACTGTACAAACAACCACAGAATGTCCAGGTTATGTCATCAAATATAACCTCTACTGTATATAACATATGTAGCAGTCTGATATCTCACTGGCTTGTTATCAGATATGATGACACTATTTATGGTGTACAGCAAATATGCACCTCTTAATGCATGACATATGTACAAAAGTTGATAGAGTTGTGGCTGGAAGCACATACACAGGGCAAATATTGACATGTTGCTGTGATAACCTCATACATTTGCTGTTCTAACAGGGTTTGTCACAACATATGTCCTATGAGGGATATGAAGTTAGTAACTGTCATGGCTGTCACCATCTACAGACTACAATCCTCACTCTACCTTCTGCAGTTCACAGATACATGCTCTGTGGGTAACACATGAAACCAAAGGCACCACACACTGCCCAGTCTGCAGATGACCCTACAGAAGGGGAGTCCTCATAAACATAGAAATGACATGGCAGGTATTAATACATGTAGGACAGCCATATCCCCACACACCCTGTTAAACAAACATTACTAAGAATGGAGTATAGCAGCACTTACAGTCAGTAGTCAGGTCAGGCACATCCCCTCCTGTGTGTTGGCCTGTTTCCACTGTGCATGTTGTCAGAGGTAAATCCCCAATCTATCTGAGATGCTGTTTGCAAAACAACAGATCAAGTTCCTGCTCACAGTGAATGAAAAGGCCCAACACCAACATGATGTTCTTAGATATTGGAGTGTGTTTCCATGCAATTGGCTATGGGAATGTTACCACAGCTGTTCCACATGAAATCAGCTAGGGGAGGGCTGCAATTTGTGCAGAGGCCATCAGCTGATCATGAGCATCTCTGAAAATACACATGCTACTGCCTAAGCAAAGCAGGTGTAAGTCTCCATATCTACCAGTGAGTGAGTGAGAGAGGCAGACAGAGGCAAAGTCATATCAGGGAGCAGTGGGAGAGTAAAACGTAAGCATGTTTGTGTCACACACCTACCAGTACAGAGGATCAAACCCCTGACAACTATGTAGTGCTGTCACAGTTCTATGCAGTTATTGGATGCACCACATGGGTTACCTGTTGTGGAGCCCTCAGAACATATATGTGATGGTGAGTGACATCTGCAACAGAGATATGGTAGCTATACAGTAGGTGAGGTACACATGCCTGTCTGCATGAATAGGTGAATAGTGCCAGCATCAACACAGCCACACTCTCACAGGGACGCACACACATTGCCACAATTGGCAGGGCCAGGATTACAACTCATCACTTGTGAGATTGCCACAACACATTACTGTGCAGGTATCACATGCACCACAGAGGTCATACAGACGTTATTTTGGCAAAGGGTATGGGGAGGTGTCTGACATCAGACAGCATGCTTCAGTATGCCAGTCGGGATTGTAGTGAGTGTGGATGTGATCATACGCATCATACAACACACACACAAACACACAGGTTGCCAGTACTGACATGCATTGGTGCATGTCAGTACTGACATGCATGGGTGCATTTCTGCACGGGTGTGTGGTGGTCGACAGTGCCAGATGGCTATACAAGGCTAGGTGATGGATATACCTTGGCATCAGGCCACATGACAATAGTCTGCATTGTGGCTCAGGGCTGTAATTTCTGCATTTGCCCACACAGATCGGTATTGTATCCACCATCTAGTCACCTGGGTGACTATTGTGTGTGGCCAATACTGTGCATCACTTGCCATGTATGTGTTCCTTAGTCCATGACATGAACGGTGTCTGGGATGTGCACACCTACCACATGCATGTACAGTGACATGTGGAACTGTACCTGGGGTGCCTGGCCCATGTTGTGTATACAGATTATCATCAGATGTGCCAGTCTTGGCAACCTGTGGTGGGAACTGGTAAGGGACAGCAGGTTTACCCTGCACCTACAGTGATATTATGCTAACGGCATTCCCTGGTGTCAGTAGCATCTGTCCATACAGGGTATGTTTTCAGGCATAGTATGTCCTTTGTGGGCCATATGTGATGGCACCACAGGTGTTGCAGGTGTCCAGTGGAAAACATGGGGAAGGTGCACTGTCTGCATGTACATGCCTATTGGACAGATGGACAATGTGCCATGCCCTCTGTAGCCCACTGCAATCACTCCATAGTTACTATCAGCGACCAATATGCAGTGTACTACCCACATATTGGCTGTTGCCTAGGCATGTGTGTGTGTATGTGTGTGTGTGTGTGTGTGTGTGTGTGTGTGTGTGTGTGTGTGTGTGTGTGTGTGCATGAGACATGTGTTGAGAGTATGCTCTGGGTAATACTGGGGTTGCTAACTGTGATTGCCTGGCCTTGATGTCACATGTATGGGTATGGATTTGCACCCTAGCCTCTCAGCTATTTAACATATGTTATTCCTGTACAGTGGACATTGTGATATATACTAGGGACACTATATAAGAAATTTGCAAAACCTGCTCCACATCGGGCCCAGGTGACACACACTCACACCCACCTCCACACAGGATACAAGTTACAAACACACACAAACACAAACACCTGTCATGTCATGGATTAGAACCCCTACCTGAGTAGTTTATTACACTACAGCACTATGCAGTTATACTACACACCACAGAGATTGCTGGAGTGTTCCTTCCCCAAAGGTGTATATCACATTGGATGACATCAGCAGGATTGCCAAAGTAGGACATTCGAATTGTAGTGAGTGTGGCTATGCTAAAATGCATTGCTCCCTACACAGACAGTGACACACACACAAAACATCTGCAACTAACGTGTGTGGATACAGAACCCCTAACAGAGATATACTTCACACTACAGGTCTTTGGTTAACTAAATTCGCAGATGACTGCAAACTAGGAGCCATAATAGAAACTCTTAAAGATGTGGACATCCTACAAAAGGGCCTCACTGAGACAGATGCCTGGTGTCAAAGCCATGGTCTCAAGCTCAATGCCAAAAAGTGCATTGTCATCCCCTTTAGTACAAACTCTGTACCCATGAACTACCACATAGGCAGTAGTCTACTTAACACGGAAAGTGTGATAAGAGACCTTGAGACAGAGGTTGACAGTAGTTTCTCCTTTGATGATCAGATCGCCACAGTGGTCAGGAAATCCTTCTACGTTGCGCACCTCATCACAAAAGGTTTCTCATCCAGAAAAAAAGAGGTCATTGTTCTCCTCTACTCATCACTCATTAGACCCATTATAGAGTACAACGCCCCTTTTGGTATGTACCTCACAAGACATCTACAACAACTGGAAAGGCTGCAAAAATACCTCACAAAGAGGATTACTGGCCTCAAACAGATGCCTTCATGAACCGTCTCAAAAAACTCCAGCTTTACTCCATCACATATTGCCTACTCAGAGGTGATCTCTGCCTAACATACAAAGCTATGTCAAACCCAGAGCTGCTGGACATGCTCCACTTAAAGAAATCCCAATCCCTCTGATCTACACACTCTAGGGACCTAAACCTTGTCATCACAATAAACAGAACATGCTGGAGGCATAGATTCCTGTCCCAGGGACTTCCCATACTCTGGAATAGACTACCTATCTATGTCAAACAGAGCTCCTCATTAGCACTCTTCAAGAAAAATCTTGATGATTGGATGGGTAATAGGAAATTCACCCCGGGGATCACTTCTGTGGTTCTGCTTTTCAGGGGCACAGAAAAATAATTTTCTTGGGTGGCGAAAGCCAGTGTACCTTTTTGGTTAGGCTTGTATAAGCCCTAGGGCCAATAGCCTAGTACGTACCTATGAACCTATGAACTCTTTCCCCAAAGGTGCATTTCAGATTGGATGACATCAGCAGGTTTGCCAAAGTAGGGCATTCGAATTGTAATGAGTGTGGTTAGGCTAAAATGCATTGCTCCCTACACAGACAGTGACACACACACACACAAAACATCTGCAACTAACGTGTGTGGATACAGAACCCCTAACAGAGATATACATCAAACTACAGCATGGAGCTGTTATAGGCTGCACTACGGGGATTTCTGGAGGTCTTTGGTTAACTAAATTCGCAGATGACTGCAAACTAGGAGCCATAATAGAAACTCCTAAAGATGTGGACATCCTACAAAAGGGCCTCACTGAGACAGATGCCTGGTGTCAAAGCCATGGCCTCAAGCTCAATGCCAAAAAGTGCATTGTCATCCCCTTTAGTACAAACTCTGTACCCATGAACTACCACATAGGCAGTAGTCTTCTTAACACCGAAAGTGTGATAAGAGACCTTGGGACAGAGGTTGACAGTAGTCTCTCCTTTGATGATCAGATCGCCACAGTGGTCAGGAAATCCTTCTATGTTGCGCACCTCATCACAAAAGGTTTCTCATCCAGAAAAAAAGAGGTCATTGTTCTCCTCTACTCATCACTCATTAGATCCATTATAGAGTACAATGCCCCTTTTGGTATGTACCTCACAAGACATCTACAACAACTGGAAAGGCCGCAAAAATACCTCACAAAGAGGATTACTGGCCTCAAACAGATGCCTTACGCAGACCGTGTCAGAAAACTCCAGCTTTACTCCATCGCATATTGCCTACTCAGAGGTGATCTCTGCCTAACATACAAAGCTATGTCAAACCCAGAGCTGCTGGACATGCTCCACTTAAAGAAATCCCAATCCCTCTGATCTACACACTCTAGGGACCTAAACCTTGTCATCACAATAAACAGAACATGCTGGAGGCATAGATTCCTGTCCCAGGGACTTCCCATACTCTGGAATAGACTACCTATCTATGTCAAACAGAGCTCCTCATTAGCACTCTTCAAGAAAAATCTTGATGATTGGATGGGTAATAGGAAATTCACCCCGGGGATCACTTCTTTGGTTCTGCTTTTCAGGGGCACAGAAAAATAATTTTCTTGGGTGGCGAAAGCCAGGGTACTTTTTTGGTTAGGCTTGTATAAGCCCTAGGGCCAATAGCCTAGTATGTACCTATGAACCTATGAACCTATGAACTCTTTCCCCAAAGGTGCATTTCACATTGGATGACATCAGCAGGATTGCCAAAGTAGGGCATTCGAATTGTAATGAGTGTGGTTAGGCTAAAATGCATTGCTCCCTACACAGACAGTGACACACACACACACACACACAACATCCACAACCGACATGTGTGGGTATAGAACCCCTAAAAGAGGTCTATATCACACTACGGCATGGATCTGTTATAGGACGCACCATGGGGATTAATGGAGCACTTTATCTGCAAAGGTGTATTTCATATTGGATGACATCAGCAGGATTGCCAAAGTAGAGCATTCGAATTGTAGTGAGTGTGGCTAGGCTAAAATGCATTACTCCCTACACAGACAGTGACACACACACACACAAAACATCCACAACCGACGTGCGGGTATAGAACCCCTAACAGAGGTCTATATCACAATACAGAATAGCGCTATTATAGGATGCACCACAGGGATTACTGGAGAACTCCTTCCCAAAAGGTGTATTTTCACATTGGATGCCATCAACAGGATTGCCAAAGTAGGGCATTTGAATTGTAGTGAGTGTAGTTAGGCTAAAATGCATTTTCCCTACACAGACAGAGACACACACACACACAAAACATCCACAACCGACATATGTGTGCATAGAACCCTAACAGAGGTCTATAGTATACTGCAGCATAGAGCTATTACAAGATGCACCACAGGGATTACCAGAGAAATCCTTCCTCAAAGGTGTATTTCACATTGGATGACATCAGCAGGATTGCCAAATTAGGGCATTTGAATTGTAGTGTGTGGCTAGGCTAAAATGCATTGTTCCCTACACAGACAGTGACACACACCCAAAACATCCGCAACCGACATGTGTGGGTATAGAACCCCTAACAGAGGTTTATATCACACTACCACATGGAGCTGTTATAGGATGCACCACGGGAATTACTAAAGAACTCCTTCTCAAAGGGTATATTTCACATTGGATGACATTAGCAGGATTGCCAAAGTAGGGCATTCTTATTGTATGGAGTGTGACTACCCAAAAAAGCATTGCTTTCTACACAGAGTCAGACAAACACACACAAATACTTGCCAAATATGGGATTAGAACTCCTACCTAGCAAATTTATCACACTACAGCAGTACGCAGTTACGGCACAGGCTACAGAATTACTAGGCTACAACTTTTCCAGAGGTGCATTTCTAGGTGGATGACATCAGCAGCCTTATCAAAGCAGAGCATTTCAATTGTAGGGAGTGTGACCACCCTAATAAGCATTGCTTTCTACACAGAAAGAGTCAGACAGACACACACACAAATACATGCACACTTACCAAGTCTGGGATTAGAACTCCTACCTAACTAATTTATCACACTACAGCTGTACGCAATTATGGCACACGCTATGGAGATTACTGGGCTATAACCTTCCCAAACCCTTATCAAAGCAGAGCATTTCAATTGCAGGGAGTGTGACCACCCTAAAAAGCATTGCTCTCTTCACAGAGTCAGACAGATACACAAACACACGCACACACACACGCACACACACAGACACACACTTCCCAAGTCTGGGACTAAAACTCCTACCTAGCTAATTTATCACACTAAAGCAGTACGCAGTTATGGCATGTGCTACAAAAACTACTGGGCTGCAACCTTCCCAGAGGTGTATTTCTAGGTGGATGACATCAGCAGCCTTACCAAAATAGAGCATTTCAATTTTAGGGAGTGTGACCACCCTAAAAAGCATTGCTCCCTACACAGAAAGACAGACAGACACACAAACACACACACACACATTTGCCATGTCTGGGATTGGAACTCTTGCCTAACTAGTTTATCACACTACAGCAGTACACAGTTATGAGACATGCCATGGAGAATACTGGACTACAACTCTCTCAAAGGTTTATTTCACAGTGGATGACCTAAGCATGCTTGTCATAGTAGGGCTAAGGGGAGGGCAGTGTGTGTGCATGGGCCATAACCCATTCATATAGGGGTTGACACGCCACATGCGGGTACCGACTGAGTCATATTTCACAGGTTCATGTATACAACTGCTAGATGACTACTTCTTTGTACAGTCATGTTGCACAGCTAGCATATGCACCACATAGTCTGTAATGCTGATAGATACCGGTAGCTAGTATCTGCAGTGAGTGACATCTGACCCTCGTGTGGTTGTGGCCCTTTGGCTGTGTGTTGGGTGGGACAGGCCTGGATGGCTCCTTGTCACTGTCACCCTCTTCCACACATCTATGTACATCTACCTTTGACTTATTATAGTGTGTTGTTCTTACATATATGCCTGTATTCCTATTCACTGTGTGTGCAAAGCATAAGTGGTGCATACTGATGAGTGTCTGCACTATCATCTGCGGCTGCCAGATATGTCTGGTCAACAGGTGCTTGCAGGCATGACCTTCATGTGTTTAAGTGTGTGAGCATGCCCAGTATGAGCTTTCAGTATGTTGTTGACTGACATTGCCTTTATTTCTCTAAGTGTGTGAGCATGCACAGTATGCCCATCTGTATTGAATGTGTGGATTGAGTTCAGGTAGTTTGAACTGCAGTGCTGACTTTTGCGTTGTACACCTACAGGTAGCATGCTGTCTCTGCAGGGTATCCGTTGATCATTTTGCATTGACTGTTACTACATTTCTGCATAGGATGGGGGGCACACCTGATATTTCTACATTACTACACAGGATTGGGGGGGCACACCTGACTGTTACTACATTTCTGTGTAGGATGGAGGGGCACACCTGACTATTTCTACATTTCTACACAGGATTGGGGGGCACACCTGACTGTTACTAGATTTCTACGTAGGATGGGGGCACACCTGACTATTTCTACAGTTCTACACAAGATTGGGGGGCACACCTGACTGTTATTACATTACTACATAGGACGGGGGGCACACCTAACTATTTCTACATTTCTACACAGGATTGGGGGGGCACACCTGACTGTTATTACATTACTACATAGGATGGGGGCACACCTGACTATTTCTACATTTCTACACAGGATTGGGGGGCACACCTGACTGTTATTACATTACTACATAGGATGGGGGGGCACACCTGACTATTACTACAGTTCTACACAGGATTGGTGGGGGAACACCTGACTGTTATTACATTACTATGTAGGATGGGGGGCACACCTGACTATTTCTACATTTCTACACAGGATTGGGGGCACACCTGACTGTTATTACATTACTATATAGGATGGTGGGGATACACCTGACACTTGTACACATTTGCTAGGACTGTACTGGTATGTCGAGTACTCCATTTCATTCTGTAGTCTTACCTATCATGCTAACTAGAAGCACAGCAGTGTACTGCAGATCTTAGCTTTTATTTACCTACATAATAGTTTCTGACTTCCTACCCTTCAGAACTGACATCCCACTACCTGACCTGCTGTAGTCTGTCTGTGTAGGGCTTGTGGGGTACCCATAGGCCTCATTCAGAGGCCATAGCACAGCCTTTGTGTTTTTCTACACCTGTCCTGCTGGCTGTGACAGTTGTTGAGCATGTGAAGCCCCCTGACTGGCATGTGTGAGTCACTAACCTTGTGGGTGTCCCAGTACTGAGGGTGGTGCTGCAGGGCTGCCTATGTTGGATGCACATAGTACACTGTCTACACATGGTTAAGCACAGGTAGTGTAATGTTTGTCATCCCTTTTACTGTATGTGAGAATTAGAGAGAGGTGTTATTCCCTGGGTCCCTCCTGTGTCAGTGCATGTGCTATGTGTCGCCTCTTTGCCAAGGCCAGGGCATATTGCGCATGCCTCCTTCTGCCTACTGGGGCAGGCTCAGGCTGTTCCTCCTCTGAGTCTCTCTGTGCCTGTGCAGGCCTTGGCAATAGTGGTGGGCTGTGTGGTTGTGGCCCTGCCCTGTGCTGTTCCTGCTGCAGCTGTTTCTGCAGGATCATATTCTGTAGAATGGCACGTACAAGGACAATTTGGGTACATGTAGCTGGTGAGTACTGCAAGGCTCCACCAGATGTGTCCAGGCACCGGAACCATGATGTGAGCATCTCAAACACATGCTCTATTATAATTCTGGTCTGTGCATGTGCCTCATTATGGAGTTCTTGTTCAGGTGTTTGTGCATTTCTGATGGTTGTCACTAACCATGGCTCCAGTGCGTATCCAGCATCACCCACTAGGTGAACAGAGGGATGTCCCCATTGGCAAATCTCTGGTACAGCTGCATCAGATGCCAGATGTGGGGATTGTGATAGCTTCCAGGGCAGACAGCAGACCAGTTCAGCCCAGAACACTACTATAAACAATGCAAACACCTTCCCCTCTGATTTTTCCCAGACTTTACACCAGTGGTGTAAACTAGCAGGGAACTTTTAACAATCTCAACAGCAAAATGATAGAGGCTGCAATAGCTATCATACAACAACTTGTGGAAGAGACTGAGGGTGGTGAGGATGTGAATGCTGCTGACCATCCCACAGTGAGGAGACAGAGAAGAGTGTACAGACCCAGGGTAACCTACCAGGGGCTACATGAGATGGAGAGAGTGGAGCGCTATAGGGTGGACAGGGACCTCCTACAGCAAATTGTTGATCTGTGCCGGCCATGCCTGACACATCAAACTAACAGAGGGGAACTCATCCCAGTGGATACCAAGGTATGTGTAGTCCTAGGATTGCTAGCCACAGGTACTTCCCAAAGCTCAACTGGGGATAACATGGGGATCTCAGAGGCATCAGCATTCAAAGCATTCCACCAGTTCCTGGATGCCATATCAGCACATGCCAGTGAGCAGGTATATTTCCTCAACACCCTTGAGGTGTTGGCCAGCAGTATGCATCTCTTCCACCAAATAACAACAAAATAGCAAACAAACCATGACTGAAGAAAGAAAACAAACAAAATTTAATGTGAAGTTAGTGCTTTCACGATCCAAACGGATCACTTCTTCAGTTATTATTTTTCACTTTGAGGTGAATACCGAGCATTTTACCTAGTATCTGTGCCTTTGTTTACTACTCTTCCACCAAATAGCGGAATACACTGAGGTAGTGGGTGCTATAGACTGCATGCACATATGCATCAAAGCACCACCTGGTAATCAGGGTAGGGTCTACATCAACGGCAAGGGCCTCCCCTCCATCAACTGCCAGGTTGTGTGTGATATCCAGGGCATTATAATGAATGTCTGTGCTGGCTGCCCTTGAAGCTATCACGATTCTCACATCTGGCATCTGATACAGCTGTACCAGAGATTTGCCAATGGGGAAATCCCTTACGGTCACCTAGTGGGGAATGTTGGTTCCACACTGGAGCCGTGGCTGATGACCCCCATCAGAAATGCACACATACCCGAACAAGAACGCCATAATGAGGCACACGCACAGACCAAACTTATAACAGAGCATGAGTTTGGGATGCTTAAGTCACGGTTCTGGTGCCTGGACACATCCAGTGGAGCCTTGCAGTGCTCACCAGCTGCATGTACTCAAATTGTTATGGTATGTGCCATGCTACAGAATATGATCCTGTGGAAACAGCTGCAGCAGGAACAGCATGGGGCAGGGCCACACAGCCCCCCACCAATGCCAAGGTCCGCACAGGCACAGAGTGACTCAGAGGAGGAGCAACCTGAGCCTGCCTCAGTAGGCAGATGGAGGCATGCCCGGTATGCCCTGGCCTTGGCAAAGAGGCAATGCATAGCACATACACTGACACAGTAGGGACCCAGGGAATGACACTTCTCTCTGACTCACACATACAGTAAAATGGATGCCAAACATGATACTATTTGTGCTCAACCATGTATAGGGAGTGTACTATGTGCATCTGACATAGGCAGCTCTCCAGCACCATCCTCAATACTGGCTCACGCACAAGGTAAGTCAATCAACTTACCAATTGCTGAATGGAGTAGAATGTGTCATTACCTGTATCTATGGTATGGATGTGAGCATGCAAGGGAATCGGGTAGCTGAATGGTATACCAGCAGATAGTAGACACCCATAGTGGCACCATGACATCTGTAACAAATACTGGAGTCACCATAGTAGCCAGTACTACACAGGATGACAAAATCCACTGGAGGAAATGTGCTGGGCGACATGTATGTCCATATGACTCACACATGCCAGTCAGGGAGGTTCACATACCAAAAAACAGTCTCAGCCAGCAGGACTGGTGTAGGCAAACACAAACAGAGCCTGTGCTATGGCTTCTGCATGATCCCTGTGGGTAACCTCCCCACAGGCCTACACAGACTGACTACAGCAGGTCAGGCAGTGAGATGTTAGTTCTGAAGGGTAGGAAGTCAGACACTAATATGCTGGGCAACCAAAGCTAAGATCTGTAGTACACTGATATGCCTCTAGCCACCATAAAAGGTTAGAATACAGAATGAAATTGAGTACCTGACATACCAGTACAGTCATAGAAAATGTGTAGAAGTGCCAGGTGTGCCCCCAATCCTATGTAGACATGTAGAAACCATAAGGCATGCCCCCCAATCCTGTGTAGAAATGTAGAAACAGTCAGGTGTGTGTGCCCCAATCATGTGTAAAAATGTAGTAACAGTCAGGTGTGCCCCCCAGTCTTGTGTAGAAATGTAAAAACAGTCAGGTGTACTCTCCCACAACCCTATGTAGAAATGTAGTAACAGTCAGGTGTGCCCCCCAATCCCATGGAGACCAGTAGAAACAGTCAGATGTGCCCCTATCCCCAATCCAGCATAGATATGTAGTAACATTCAGGTGTGCCCCCCCAATCCTGTGTAGATATGTAGAAACAGTCAGGTGTGCCCCACACAATCCTCTGTAGAAATGTAAAAACAGTCAGGTGTGCCTCTACCCATAATCAAGTGTAGATATGTAGTAAGAGTCAGGTGTGCCCCCCAATCCTGTGTAGAAATGTAGAAACAGTCAGGTGTGTCCCCCCACAATCCTATGTAGAAATGTAGTGACAGTCAGGTGTGCCCCCCAATCCTGTTTAGAAATGTAGTAACATGTATGATTAGGTATAAGATGAATGGAGCACAGATGCACAGAGGTGGCCAAGGTAGCAGCATAGGTTGTAGTATTTGCACAATATGCATGTCTGTGTGTGTTAGGATGGTGTGTGTTTCATAATGTGTGAGAGTGGTCAGTATGTATGCATCTTGAGGTAAGATCTGGTGGCCATTGCCCACTACTGCTGATGACAGGAACAAGCCCTCACAACTGCAGTGCCAAAGGCAATCACAACCAGTATAACATATCCTAGTAGTAAGCCAGTGTCAATGTATGGTGGTAATATGTGTCACCATCTGAAAGACTGATATGGCATGGCTGTTGGGCTATATATACAAGCAGTACACAGGGGAAAGTACCCCAGACATACAGTATATATTGTGTCACTGTGAAAAGGAGACATCCTTGGAATTGTACATACAGGTATGCATCACAGTAACTGGACCTGTAGTAGGGGATACCGGTGATGTCTGCCCGAACACTTGCAGATCCCAAAGGAGGTAGGACTGATGTCTTGGGAAGTAGCTGATGCACCTGCACATGCCAGCATAACTGGAATGCCCCATGCATATCTGTGTGCTAGATGCAAGTAGCATCCATAGCACACATGCACCCATCTCACGCAAAAACCACCCACAGGCACCTCTCTGGTCATTCCCTGCTGTGGGGAATGGGTACAGTAAGACCCCACCTGTATATGGCAATAGCAGAAGAATGCAGCATGCAGTGCAGGTGTCCCATAAAGGTGTGTCCCTAGCTGTAGGTAGAACCCTGCCAGCATCTACACCACCTGATCAAGACTGATAGAAGGTATTGGCATGAAAGCCTATTACACCTAGCCTGTCACCCCAGGGGAATATACTGTATTGTCGTATGGGACTGTAGGACTGACAGAATGCAATGGCCTGCCACATCTGGCCTGCAAAAACACCTAATGCCCCACAGGCTTCTGCCAAAGGCCTGTGTCTCACACATACTGCCAATGCATGTTATGTCATGGGCATCCAAATAACAACCTAACACATTCCACATAAGCCATATGCAAGGCCATGTGGACAAACCACAGTAATATGTCCACCATGTCCCACTGCATGAACTGTGGACCAACACTAACACACACCTGTGATGGATTGATACCCTTAGGGAAAGTATCAGAGAATGTATGCATAATGTATGGAAAAGGTTAGAATAATAGAGGGGTGGGAGCATGGGCAGCATGGAATGTACAGGGCCTGACACCAAGCTGTATGCACACACTATCCCTGGATGCAAACACAGAAATGGGTGGCTACACACCTTCCCGTACACCACAATAGGGTTAATGTCCTGACCCATGGTCCCTGCCTCTGTCTAACATGTGCGAATCTGTACAGCTGTGAGGCATTGCTACAGCAAGATAAGCCCATACTGTCATGTTGATGGGCATATAAGTATGGGATCCTCTGCTGGCACTTTACCAAGGTGCTGAACCAGATACACAGACCCTGCACCTATTGTCTGCAGCTCCCTATCCAAAATTGCATAACTTACCATGAATATGTAGGTGTCTGTCCACAATACCGGACACAGTTGCAGTCACCCTTGTCCCCCAAGACATCACTGTGAGCAGGAATGTCCACCTGACAGTACAGGAGGACAGAAAGCATCACTGTGTATAACAGTACACATGTCTGGATATCTCTGCTAACAACAGTACCATGCAACTGAAGCAGCACAGACACAAACACCTATAGTACACACTATCCCCTGCACAGTTTGTCCCCAAATTGCCAAATGATGGACAAATACTCTGCAGAAACAGTATGCTACCTGTAGGTGTACAACACAAAGGTCCACACATTCAATACAGAAGGGCATACTGGGCATGCTCACACACTTAAAGAAATGGAGGCAATGTCAGACAACAACATACTAAAAGGTAATTCTGGGCATGTTCACACACTTAAACAAATGAAGCCAATGTCTGAAAACAACAGTGGACCATACTTATCTGGCATTTGCAGATGTTAGTGCATACACTCCTCAGTATGCACCAGGTATGCCTTGCACACACAGTGGGTAGGAATACAGACACATATCCAAGGACAACACACTATAATAAGTCAAAAGTAGATGCACATAGATGTGTTGAATAAAGTGGCTGTGACAAGGAGCCATCCATTATGAGGCCTGTCCCACCCAGCACACAGCCAAATGGCTACAACCACATGAGGTGTAACTGTCACTCACTGTAGACATTAGCCACCGGTATCCATCAGCATTACAGACTATATGGTGCAAGTGCTAGCTGTGCAACATGACTGTACAAGGAAGTAGTCACCTAGCAGCTGTATACACGTACCTGTGGAAGATAACCCTGCTTGTGCCAACCTCTAGATGAATAGGTTATGGCCCACGCATGCACACACTGCCCTCCCCATAGCCCTACAACGACAAGCCTGCTGAGGTCATCCAGTTCGAAATACATCTTTGGGAAAGTTGTAGCCCAGTAATCTCTGTGGTTTGATAAACTAGTTAAGTAGAAGTTCTAATCCCAGACATGGCAAGTGTGTGTAGAGAGCTATGCTTTTTATACTAGTCACACTCACTACAATTCATATGCCTTACTTTGGCAAGGCTGCTGATGTCATACACTGTGAATTACACCTTTTGGAAAGATGTAGCCCAGTAATCTCCATGGCACATCTTATGACTGCATATTGCTGTAGTGTTATAAACTAGCTAGGTAGGAGCTCTAATCCCAGACATGGCAACTCTGTGTGTGTGTGTGTGTGTGTGTGTGTGTGTGTGTGTGTGTGTGTGTGTGTGTGTGTGTGTTTCTGTCTTTTTAGGAAGCAATGCATTTTATGCTAGTTACACTCACTACAATTCAAATGCCCTATTTTGGCAATCCTGCTGATGTCTGATTGGGCTGCTGATTGGGCGGTGCAGTGGTGCAGCGGTTAATGCTGTCGTCTCACAGCAAGAGGTTCTCTGGTTCGATTCTCAGCTGGGGTGCCTTCTGTGCGGAGTTTGCATGTTCTCCCTGCATTAGCGTGGGTTTCCTCCGGGTATTCCTGTTTCCTCCCACATTCTAAAGACATGCTTCTGGAGCATTTCTCCCTGGGCCTCTGCTGAAAACAGGATCTGTGGAACCTAGTCAGACTTTCCCGGTCAACAAATGTTAAATAAATAAATAAATAAATAAATAAATAAATAAATAAATAAATAAAATAAAAATGTCATTCACTGTGAAATACACCTTTGGGGAAAGAGTACTTCAGTAATCCCCGTGGTGCATCCTATAACAGCTCCATGCTGTAGTGAGATATAGAACTCTATTAGGGGTATTATTCCCACACATGGCAGTTGTGGATGTTTTTGTCTCTGTCTCTGTGGGGAGCAATGCATTTTAGGCTAGTCATACTCACTACAATTCAAATGCCCTACTTTGGCAATCTTGCTGATGTCATTTACTGTGAAATACACCTTTGGGGAAGGAGTACTCCAGTAGTCTCCCTGGTGCATCCTATAACTGGGTACTACTGTAGTGTGATAAACAAGTTAGGTAGGAGTTCTAATCCCAGACATGGCATGTGTGTCTCTGTGTAGAGAGCAATGCTTTTTAGGCTAGTCACACTCACTACAATTCAAATGCCCTACTTTGGCAAAGCTGCTGATGTCATACACTGTGAAATACCCCTTTCAGAGAGCTGTAGCCCAGTAATCTCCATGGCACTTCCTATAACTGTGTACTGCTGTAGTGTGATAAAATAATTACCTAGGAGCTCTAATCCCAGACATGGCAACTGTGTGTGTGTGTGTGTGTGTGTGTGTGTGTGTGTGTGTGTGTGTGTGTGTGTGTGTGTGTGTGTGTGTGTGTGTGTGTGTTTCTGTCTGTGGAGGAAACAATGCATTTTATGCTATTTACACTCACTACAATTCAAATGCCCTGCTTTGGCAATCCTGCTGATGTCATTCACTGTGAAATACACCTTTGGGGAAAGAGTACTTCAGTAATCCCCATGGTGCAGCCTATAACAGCTTCATGCTGTAGTGAGATATAAAACTGTGGTAGGGGTTTTATTCCCACACATGGCAGTTGTGGATGTTTTGTGTGTGTCTGTATAGAGAGCAATGCATTTTAAGCTAGTCACACTCACTACAATTCACATGCCCTACTGTGGCAATCCTGCTGATGTCATTCACTGTGAAATACACCTTTGGGGAAGGAGTACTCCAGTAATCTCCCTGGCATGTCCTATAACTGCGCAGTGCTGTAGTGCACTAAACTAGTGAGGTGAAAGTTCTAACCCGAGACATGACAGGTGTGTGTATCTGCATTTGTCATTCGTAATCTGTGTGGAGGTGGATGAGAGTGTATAACAACTGGTGTCAATGTGGAGTGGGTTTTGCCATTTTCTTATACGTTGGTCCTAGTATACATCACAATGTCCACCGTACAGGGATAACAGATGTGAAATAGCTGAGAGTCTGGGTACAAGTCCATACCCCTACATGTGCCATCAAGGCCATGTGAACAAAGTTAGCAACCCTTGTATTACCCAGAGAACACTCTCAACCAATGTGTCATACACACACAGTTGCCTGGGCAACAGCTGGTATGTTGGTAGTACCCTTCATATTGCCTACTGATAGTAACCATGGTGTGATTGCAGTGGGCTACAGAGGGCATGGCACCCTGTCCATCAGTCCAGTAGGCACTTACATGCCAATAGTGCACCTTCCATTTGTTCCCCACTGGACACCTGCAACATCAGTGGTGCCATCAAATGTGACCCACAGAGGGCATACCATGCCTAAATAACATGTCCTGTATGGACAGATGCCACTGACAACAGGGGATACTGGTATCATGCTATCAATGTAGGTGCAGGGTCAACCTGCTGTCCATTAACAGTTGCCGCCACATGAGGCCAGGACTGGCACATCTAATGATAACAATCTGTGTACACAACATGGGCCAGACACTCCCGATACAGTTCCACATGTCAATGTACATGCATTTGGGAGTTGTACACATCCCAGACACCATCCATGTCATGGACTAAGCAACACATACATGGCAAGCAATGCACAGACTTGGCCACATGCATTAGTTACACAGGTGACTGGATGGTGAATACAATACCCATCTTTGTGGGCAAATCCAGACACTACATCCCGAGCCACACTCCAGACCATTGTCATGTGGCCTGATGCCAAGGTATATCCATTACCTAGCCTTGTATAGTCATCTGGCACACTCTAGCACTACACACCCACGAAGCAATGCACCCATGCATGTCAGTACTGGCACCCTGTGTCTGTGTGTGTGTTGTATGATGCCTATGACCACATTCACACTCACTACAACCCCCTTTGGTATACTGAAGCATGCTGTCTGATGTCAGAAACCTCCACATATCCTTTACCCATATAATCTCCATATGAACCCCGTGGTGGCTGTGATACCTGCATAGTGCTGTGTTTTGGCAATCTCACTAGTGATGAGTTGCATTCCTGGCCCTGCCAAGTGTGTCAGTGTGTCTGCATTCCTGTGAGAGTTTGGCTGTGTTGACGCTGACACCTGTTCATGGGGACAGCCACATGTACTACACCTACCATTTAGCTACCATATCACTGTTGCAGATGTCACTCACCATCACATATAAGTTTGGAAGGCTCCTCAACATGTAACCTATGTGGTGCATCTAATAACTGCATAGACATGTGATAGCACTACATAGTCAGCAGAGGTTTGATACCCTGTACTGGTAGGTGTGTGACACAAACATGATTATGTTTTACTCTCCACCCCTCCCTGGCTTATCTTTGCCTCTGTCTGCCTTTCTCACTCCCTCTCTGGTGGATGTGGAGACTTACACCTGCTTTGCTTAGGCAGTAGCATGTGTATTTTAAGTGATACTCAGGATCAGCTGATGGCCTCAGCATGAATTGCAACCCTCCTCTAGCTGATTGCATGTGGAACAGCTGTGGTAACATTCCCATAGCCAATTGCATGGTAACACACTCCAATATCTAGGAACATCATGTTGGTGTTGGGCCTTTTCCTTCACTGTGAGCAGGAACTCAATCTGTTGTTTGGCAAACAGCATCACAGATGAATTGGGGATTTACCTCTAACAACATACACTGTGGAAACAGGCCAACACAAAGGAGGGGGTGTGCCTGACCTGACTACAGACTGTAAGTGCTGCTATACTGCATTTGGGGTAATTGTGGTTTAACAGGGTGTGTGTGGATATGGCTGCCCTACATGTTTTAATACCTGTCATGTCAGTGCTATGATTATGAGGAAACCCCCATCTGTAGGGTCATCTGTAGACTGGGCAGTGTGTGGTGCCTTTTGTTTCATGTGTTATCCACAGAGCACCCATCTGTAAACTGCAGAAGGTAGTGAGAGGATTGCGGTTTGTAGATGGCAACAGCCGTGAGAGTTACTGCCTTCATATCCCTCATAGGACATATGTTGCAACAAACCCTGTTACAACAATAAATGTATGAGGTTATCACAGCATCATGTGAATATTGGCCGTGTGTTTGTGCCTCCAGCCACAACTCTGTCACCCTTTGTACATATGTCATGCAGTAAGAGGTGCATATGTGCTGTAGACCATATTTAGTGACATCATATCTGATAACAAGCCAGTGAGATATCAGACTTCTACACATGTTGGGTACAGTAGGGGTTATATTTGATGAAATAACCTTGACATTCTGTGGTTGTGTGTACAGTACTGAGGTCTGTGTACTTATGGTGATTGCCGACAGGGGGTGTATTGTTAATATGTACCTTGGCCTGTGTACAGACTGTTGTAGATGTCATTGTTCTTGGTCTTGGCCTATCTGATGTTGCATGCTGCTCCACTGTATGTTACCCTATCGGCTTACATGTTTGTAGGGCCAAACACACACATGTCCCATACCACAGGCAGGCATCAGACCACACTGTGTAGTGGGCCAGTATATGTAGAGTTAGTGTGTGAGTGGCATATATGAGGATGGTGTTGAACAGATAGTCCATATACTGTAATAATACGGTAGCTTACTATATGTGGCTATGGCTGTGTTCACATTGGCTGTGATTATGCACTTTCACACAGGTGTCTGTTACTCTGTGCTGTGACATGCCTGCAGAGCCTGCTATGTATGCAGGTACATGTGTATTCCCCCATAGGAAATGTTGGCCAGTGTTGAGACAGTATGCCTGCTGCCTGCACAGTGCTTTGTTACATAACTAGCAGCTTAGTGCACTTACACAGTGAGATGCCATGTCCAGATCCTTGCCAGATGTACTGCTACTGGGCCACCATAACAGTCATGTATGTCAGACAAAGCAGTGGGATGCAGTATAGATGTATGTCAATAACTAGTGGGTAGTATGTGGCCATGGCATCTCTGTACCAGCAGTTATTATGTGTCAGGACAAACAGGGGTGTGTGAATGCATATCCTATGGGGGCAAATGTATACCAGTAGATACGTGTCATACCCATCTACATGGCTGTTAACATCCACATTGTCAGGCTTGGTCCACATGTCTTGCACTAAAGGGTTTTGTGTATACCTCTGGACTGTCCAGAGTGTGTCAGACTGTCCACATATATTGGGCAATATCTCTGCTGTAGTCCACAGGAGCATTACTGTGCTAGCAGTGGTACTGTACTATGATATCCTTAGGACGTCTGTCAGTAGCCAATGGTGCACGTATTAAAAGCAGATGTGACGTCCCACACACCATGTCTGTGAAGATAATCCCTATTACAGTAGCAATAGTCTACCAATATACCTGCAATACATACCTGACATCCCCTTGCACTACGAAGTTGGGTATATAGGGGCTGAGGTAGGGCTCCACTCCATGTTCAGGACAAATGGTGAGCACATATGTACATATAATTCTCTAGATATCTATATAGATATATACACATATACATATCAACATACATAGATGGATATGTATATGTACATAGATATACATATAAACACTCAGCTATATACATATACAGAACAATATATGTCTACACATAAACATATAGGGAAACATATGCACATATACATATGGACATCTGGTTTACTATCAAAGGACGAAAATCATGTCCACAAATGTTGATTTCTGCAACAAATAACGTTGACTCATTAATAGGAAGTAGGTTGCATGATCGACCTTAAGGTGGAAATCTCCCATTGAAATACATGCTGAAACTCCCTGCCCGTGTACGTCCTTTTAAACAGACGTACAAATGGACGTTGCCATTCTGACAGTTGCTCCTACCATGGTGGAGGAGTGGCTGTCAAGCATGCTATTGTTGACAATTTAATGGCAAACCATGGATATCTACATATATATATTGACAGTAGTAGGTATATCAGAATAGATATGTATGCACACATGATTATAGATATCTACATATATACCAACATAACTAGGCATATATGTACACATAGGATGTGCATACATATAAGATGTGCATACATATATAGCTATATACACATATATCTATATATACTTATATGTATATCTATATAAAGATATATATATATATATATATATATATATATATATATATATATATATATATATATATATATATATATATATATATATATATATATATATATATATATATATATATATATATATATATATATATATATATATATATATATATATATATATATATATATATATATATGTACATACAAAGAGATGTACATATATATATATATATATATATATATATATATATATATATATATATCTATGTGTGTGTATATTGCACTACACAGATGTGTATACAGACACATGTATGGGTATACATGTGTAAGTACATGTAGACATATATAGACCTATTATATGTATACATCCATATTCCTGTCATGGGTAAACTTCACGGTTGTGTATACCCTCCCAGATGTATCTCACCATATGTATCTGCTATGTGTACATTATGATAAAATAACATATGTGATGCAACAGTCATATTAATAACAAGGATACACAATTTAGGAACTAAAGGGAATTGTTCGATACTACTCAATATGTTTATTGACAGCTATATTGGTAAAACAACAGCTCTCTTTACAGTGGTCATGGCATAGTGGTTAAGTGTTGTGACTTCAGTGTACAGGGTCTTGGGTTCAAGACCTGCAAGGGCTGTTCATTTTGTTGCTGGGCAGAACAAGGGCCATTGGATACAGAGTGATTTTACCCGGGTTGGTGCAGTGTTAAACACTGCTAACTTCCGGTTACAGTTTTTTTTACTCAGTTAGATTTTAAATTGCTTGACCAGTGTAGGCATTGCTTACCTCCATGCAAACAGGCTTAAATCTGCTTAGTGCCACTTAAACGTTCTTACTCCCGCTTACCCCCATGCTAATTTCTTTAAAAGAAAAGAAAAGAGTTGATAGGAAAGTGGTGAAAAAGGGGTAAAAAGAGGGAAAGACAGTAGGGAATATAGCTAGGGATGTGCAGGAATGGTGTGGAGAAGGTCCATAGCTGCCCATTTCTTCTACAGCAAGAGCTGTGCATATACACTTAATTTGCAGGTAGATTTGGACACTTAAACCCCTGGGAGAAGGGTGAGGGCAACAATAAGTTGTGATGCCAATTAGACCAGACTACATGTCCAGACACGTGTGCGAAATGGACAGCTATGTATAGGGTGAGATTTTTTGGGGGGAACAGCTTGCCCTTTTTTTTATTTTTTTTTTTCAGATGAGAGTGGGATGTTGGGGAGGGATTGTAGGTATATTTGGGGAGGTAGGTTGAGTAGGTTAACAGACAAGACAAACAAGACGCATACAGGGGCAGTATGTGACACATGTGGGGCTAAACATCTTGATGGGGATGGGTGTTGGGAAATCAGAAACCCATGACCCCCCCCTAGTCAAAACAGTGGGACTGAGGTCTCCACCCATGGGCAGTCACCACTGCACCTTCACAGCCCCAAAGGTGGCTGTGCTGAGGGCTGAGTCAGAGAGCCAGGCTGACCCTCTAGTTGTGACATGCGGCCCTCAAGCTGGCATAGCAGATAACCAAATTGCTGGTTGAGCTCGCTACAGACCATGACCTGGACCTGGCGATGGGTGACAGGCTCCTGTCTGTGCCCGCTCCTGAGGGGAGTGAGCCCCATACCCTGAAGCAGTTCCACCCGAAGGTGGTGCAGGACAAATGGACAGGGAGGTCCTGGGCTGGGCCCCAGGGCCCCAGACATGCTGGTGCCTGGTTCCATGACCAGCTGAGGTGGGACAGTTGGGTCCGCTGGGACCGGCATTCCCAAACGTGCTATAGTGTTTAGATTTTATCATCATATGTGGATTAGTAATAGTCAACACATTCCAGGGTTAGGTATAACAGCATGCATAGATATTCCCATTAACCCAGACACCAGATATGGAACAGTTGCATAGCAAACAGAACACATGCATATATGAGACCACAGTCGTAATATGAACAGCATGCAGGTACATTGATGCCACCATGCCACCAATGTTGGAATAATTCAATATAGCACATGCATGGGAACAATTAAAATATTTATCAAACAATAGGACATTATCACAACACTGGAGTCATTACATACCAGTTGGGGTGGGTATGTTGTTTATTGTTGGAGATATGGTGGGGGAGAGAAAGATGTCAATTGACAACTAGTATATTCCTGTAGTCCACATTACTTTCCTATTCAGTGCTGTTATCTGTACCTTACATGTCTTACTACACTACTCTATAGCCTTAGTTTGGACACTGATATGGCTGTCATCATCATTATACATGAACTGTTTTTACCTGCAGTATACACCTCTTACCTGGTATACTTCTGACAGGAATGTTTGTTAATGCTGACTAACATTTTCTACACATACTCCCAGATTCCTGGATGATTTTGTGCACATAGCTATCCAAGTCTTTCTGCACAGACTCTGGCCATGTTTTGACCACATGCAGGTGTACCGGGACATATCTAGACTATTGCCCTCTTCAACCTTTAGGGACTTGACACACACATGTACATGCTTTCCTACACAGTTATATTATGTAGCACAGTGTGGGTGACAGTGATCAGTGATACTTTATTATTCAGAGAAACTGCAACACTCACAATTCCCTACAATACCAGAGTAAACAGTACCAGTACACAGTTTATTATTTTTTATTTCTCAGCACAGTGTTCATATCTGACGTACCTGTGGGAGCAATGTTTGTTAGCACTACCTGAATGTTGCCATACACAGTACCAGATTCCACATTACTATTATGCACATAATCTCACTCTGTTACTGTACACACTCTGGCCACAGCTTGACAAGATGAGGGTGTAAATGGGACATATGTGGCTGCTTAGTCTCATAAGGTTTTGGGGAGTTCCTAATGTGCCAGCTTTGTTTTTATAGATGTGTGTCAATCAGTTGTATTTCCTGTTTGCTGCCTATACGTCTGAGAGCATCCCACTGATTTTCCAGGGGGACAGGTTGACAGGCAACAGATATGGGCCACTTTACTGAACATTCTGGACATATCTGTATAGTTGTGAGGTATGATTTTTGTATGAAGGCTACTACCACTGGCAGGTTTCGAACCATGGCTGTGTGTGCTAAAAATACAACTGTTCACATCTCAGTTGCATGTGCTATTCAGGTTTTGTTATCAGCCTTTTCTCTGTTTTCTGTCTATGTGTCTCTCAGTTGTACTAAATGGCCTCTGGGGATTACACCAGTCATATACAGGCCTTCCTACACATTCTATTTATGGTGCATGCTGTGGGTAACAGTGCTTAATACAACAGTACTATTATGTGAATGCAAATCTACATTACTATATGATACCAGAGTATACACATGCAGTCCAGCAGTTACACCTTTATTGTCAGGCTATTACACTTTTATTTACATACATACTATATGAGTCTCTTCCTGCCATATTCTCCGCTGTATGCAGTACTTGCCTTAATCAATACAGGTTTTATACAGGCAATTAATTTACTAATACTTTTAGATTTATTTCCTGTGACAGTACATGCAAGAGTATTACTGACCTGCCTCACATCGCAGATAGCCTAGTATGAACCTATGAACCTATAACCTTGAAAAAGGGCATAGCAAAATTAATTTAAAATGGGTGGTGAAAGCCAAACATACTCTGGCTAGGCTTATAAATGCCCTAGGGCAAATAGCCTAGTATGAACCTATGAACCTATGAATTCCCCAGGAGAGTTCCATGGGCCTCCTGGTTTGTGGCCCACTCGATTGCAGCTGTGGAGGACATAAGAGGAATATTTAGCCATACCTATCCATGATATACATGAGCTGGCAATTATTACACACATAGTGGGGTGATGCTTACACACAGCTGGGACATCCCCTGCCATTCTAGTCTCTTGGATTCACTGCCGCAAGAGGTCCCCCTTACACTGCTTCAGGTCGGCATAGTGGTGCCTGACCTGCTCACCAGTTCGGAGTATGCCAGTGGCACTGGTAAGGTCACAGGCGAGATGGCCCCAGGCTTCTGCCTTATATTGGGAACCCTGGTACTGGCCCTACAGCAGCCTCTGCTCATGGTCTTTGACAAGGAGACCTGCCATGACTCTGAACTCCTGGATGCACCAGCACTGTGCCCGAAAGTGCACACCTTTTCCCTTTCCTGACATCGTGCCTGTAAGGGAAGCTACAACCAGTTATGAGATGTATTCCTGCCAGTTGGGTTTAAGTAGGGCCGATTTCCCACACTTATTCATGATTGGCTGGTTTTGAAAAGGCTAAGCTATGGGTAAACTTGCTTACCTAAGGTTGGCATTGTTTAAAGGGATATAACACTGGGCACATTGAGTTAGCTGGCCTACACATTGCTTACACCTCCTAAGCTGGCCTGTGCAATACTTAGCATTGCTTACATTAGACTTTGCATTATATTTTCTTTTGGCATTGATTTGTTTCTCATTACATCTTATATGTGTGCCTGGTATCCAAGACTCATGTGTACGTACACTGTATTGGGTCCTTGTGTTTTATTGGGGACTTCAGCACTCTATTACAATTACACCTCAATTCTGGGCTTACTGCTGTACTCCAGTTCACATATTTATGTTATGTAGTGGATTATGGAACATATGACTGCATATTGATTCCTTTTACAGGTTCAGTTTCCTTTTACTATAGTGAGGTCTTGTTTGCTGATGCCTCATTCATCTGTACTGCTGTGATGGCTTTAGGATTACCTACTGTGACTATAGTGTATAGGGTTCAAGACCTGCAAAGCTGTTTATTTTGTTGCTGGGCAGAACAAGGGCCATTGAATACAGAGTGATTAAGGCACTTTTGAGCAGTTGTAAGCAGGTTTGTGCGAGGGTAAGCACTGCTAACCTCTGGGTAATGATGCTCACAGATAGTTATCTTCTAAATTGCTTAACCTGTATGCGCATTGCTTACCCCCGTGTAAATGGCCTTAAACCCATGTACTAGTGCTTACATATGCTTACTACTGCTTATTGTTGCTTAAACTTCCTTACTACTGCTTTATTCATTATGACACTGACATCTCACATATGCATTTAATGCAGTACTCCACTTCACAAATATATGTTATTTAGCTGGTTATGCAACACAAATATTGCTCATAACATGCTTTGCCATGGAAAATGGAATGTGCTGCAGTGGGACTCGAACCAGGGATGCCTGCTCGTACGGTGAATGATCTGCCCACGACGCTATTGCTATGCTGCTTCATTTGCATATCTTCCTTGTTATCCTCTTCAGCCATTTAAGCTGCATTAACTGTAGCTAAGTGATGGGCATACCTGTGCACCTGCAGTTTGCTTTAATTGGATGTTAAAATATAAAAAAAAGGTTTATTCATTTTATTTGTGATTACTTGCTGTTGTACATGAGGGGGAATGTTGGTGAGATATGCGGACACCTATGAGTGGTCTCACTCATTTCTTAGTCCTTTCTACTGTTCTTCATTGTGGGGGCATGTATATTCTGAGACTTCTGTTTTCAGACATGCCCCCTGCACTCTTACACGCTCTGTATAAGATTAGGAGATCAGGCAGCACACCTCATTAATATGCATGGCACACTGTCGACCTGCTCCTAAATGGCTGCTTCCATGCAGGACTAAGCTAGTCCTGCACTAAGCTATTCCTGCACAGAAGATTAGTAAATCCGGGGGTATGAGTTTATTTTTTTTCTCTGTCACTGCAGGATCTATATTGGCCACATTTTTTTTTCCTGGGTCTGCTCCAACTTATCAGTACTAATGGATTTATAAAATTCTTGCCAAACCATATGGGTTAACTGCTTTTCCACTTCAATTTCCATTAATGTTTTCATTGCCTCTGTCCCCTCAGTATTTTGACCCAAGTGTACAGGTCATTCTCTGGTTTTCTATACGGGTCTACTTTGAAACATCTAAAACCCATAACATCGAATTTCATAGCATCTAATACTACAAATCACAAGAAAATAACATCCCCTCCACATATAATGACACCAAACTACCAAACACACTTTTTACTACATTTCAACAGGGGGCAAGCCCCCCTGCACCCCCCACACCCCCTGTAAATTAAATATACCAAGATTGCACTACAGTGGGAAAAAGTTAATTTCCTAACCCCACTGTATCAAGCCCCCCCTGCAGAAACATAGTAAAAGTGTGTTTGGTAGTTTATATGTCATTATATGTGGAAGTGATGTTATTTTCATGTGATATGTAGTGTTAAATGTTATGAAATTTGACGTTATGGGTTTTAGATGTTTCAAAGGGGACCCGTCTATACTCCTGTTTCACTTCATCCTATTTGTACTCATAGACATACTTCTCAACTGGCCCTGATTTTGCAGAATGCCCTAATTTTACCTCATATTTTGTCCTGTGCCTTGTAAATTTTTTGATTTTTCTGGTAAATCATTGAAGATGGTGGGCATTCAAATTTAAGAGTCATCGCAGTTAAATACTTCTTATTGTTCTAAACATTCATACTGTAGAAAATCATGTTGATCGATTAATTTTTAAATGGATTAGTGCAATATTTAAATTGTCTCTGATTTTGATCCTTTGCCCATCTGTTATTCTTAAATTGTCCAGAATTCTTAAGTTGAGATATATGGTCATAGATTCAGTTTCTCCATATATCCTTTGAATGAGATGTAAAATCAAGATCCCATCTGCCTGAGTTGATGGCGGCTCAGGTGAACATAAAAGATCCCATGGCACCTATTGGAAATAGAAGATGTATTTTATTTATTTACAAAAAAGATCTATTACTCACTAAATATTTACATATTTAAAAATATTTACAAATCTACAGATATATAGATATACAAATATATTTACACATATTCCTAACTTTTCTTACAATCATACTAAATGTTCATACATATTAGAGCCTTACTCTTTCTTTCATAAACACCATCTGATATTACTTAATATTGTTGCTAAAATCCATTTACCATTAATCATAATTTAATTTAGGGAGGGGATTCACTAAAGCTTATATGGTCATTTTTCACCATGTGCACATTGCACCCTGAAAAATTTTAGACTCAAACTCCATGTAGCAGTGTGCACTCACAAACAAACATGGTAAATTCCACGGCATGCAAGTTACAGCATAAGTAGCTGAATTATATGCTAATGAAACCAACATGGTGGAGTGATTCAACAAGCTGTAAAGCAACAGTGTAGACTCTGTGTACATGTTGCCTGTGTATTCAAAAATCTTTTGGATGCAGCCATGGAAAGGAGCCTATATGGAAACAAGAGCAAATAAAAGTTATTAGATTTTTACAGAACTGCACTTAACATGTAACAGCAGACACATTATTAAATTATTAGACAGGGTGGATGCCTGTAACAATAATAACAATAGCAACAATCCTTTTTAAGTGCTATGAAATAAATGCAGCTTTGCTCCCCACCCTCAAATGAAGAATATACTCGTAACTGATGTAGACAGCTAAAAGTGTAAACCCCATGAAGCAGACTATTCATACTGTCATGTAAGCATATGCAGTATGTAACCGACACAATGCACTCAAATTTTATCAAAAATTGTATTTCTCTGTGCAACTATATAGCAAAGTAATACCCTTCCTTGTGTTTACAACATTGGGCTCCCCTTCAGGTTGCCTGCCTACATGGATACTAATCATGCAGATTCAGGCTTGTCAGCATGGTGAAGATGCAAATGAGGTCAAAACTCATTAGAATTGCTGAATCACGAAAATTGTAAGCACGTAGTGATGTTCACTTTATGGAGGCACTTCCACAGTGATTGTTTTCAATGGATGGCAACAGTGAATGATGACATCAGGGGTGTGTGTCAGGTTACACTTGCAGAGATATACATGTAGGTCTGTAAAGGGTTAAAGTGCACTTAGCAGTGTACAATTCACAAGTTCTGTTTTATCCTATTTACATTTTGTTAAAATGTGTCACCTCTGTCGGCGTTAAGTAATTTTTAATTATTTTTGTCAGTCTTTGAGCAATATGGTGCTTAGAGCAATCACAGGAAACAGAGAAATGACTGGAAGGTTTCTCTATGTTTGACATGTAACTATTCCTCTTGTAGCACATGCATGTTTAGGGCTGGAGTACAGATGGTCCTGGGTTCTAATACAGGGCATGCAAACTTTAAATCAGTTTTTGTTCTCCATGTTTGCGTGGTATCATGGTAATGGAGGAAAGTAATAACACTATTGCCTGTGTTTACCTCATTTACATGTAGGTACCCAAAGGTGCATGCAGCAGCATAGAGGTGCACATCATGCACTAATACGAAGCAATGAAGTTAACACACTCAGTAAAGTAGCATGTGTGCTTCATAGGTGCTAATTATAGCATAAGCAGGTGATTTTCCGCAAGGTGGAGCTATTCAACAAGCTATAAATCATCCATGTAGCCTCCATTTTGTTTTTTCCTGAATACCCCAATACCATTGGAGTAGAGACAAGGACATTTTAAAGGCACACGATTCTAGAGGCTGCTGCAGCTTTGCTCCATATGCATGTACTACAGACTAAAGCCAATGCTGCTGGTGCTGGTGACAATAGGCCAAGCTGAGAAGGAGAAGTGTGTTCAGGCCCAGGGTAAGTTTTCAGATGGTACAAGACCTGGAGATTGTAGAGCACTTCAGGGTGGACAGGGACACATTACAAGAACTCTGTGAGCTCTGCTGCCTTCAACTCAGAGCCAGAGCCAACTGAGGGAAACCCATCCCAGTGGAAACAAATATACGTGTGGCCCTTAGAATATTAGCTACAGGTACCTTTCAAAAACCAACTGGGGACATGATGAGTGTGTCACCAGGATCCTCCACCAATTCCTGGATACTATACTAATACATACATGCCACATTTGAGGAGAGGGCCAGCAATATGCAAGATTTCTATGAGGTATCAAACTACCCTGAAGGACTGGGTGCCATAGACAGTACACATAAATCACCACCTGGCGAGCAGGGTAGAATCTAAATTAACTGCAAGGGATACCACTCCATCCAGTGCCAAGTAGTGTGTAATGCCCAGGGAATTATCTTGAATGTGTGTGCTGACAAGACAACCCTGACAGTTATCATAACTCCCATATCTGGCACACATCACAGCTGTACCAGATATTTACAAGGGAGGATATCCCACATGGCCATTTACTGGGGGATGCTGGATATGCACTGGAACCGTGGCTAATGACACCCATTAGAACTGCACACACAGCACTGGAAGAATGCCATAATGAGGCACAGGCTTAAATGAAAAACATCACAGAGCATGTGTCTGGGCTGCTGAAGCATACCTCTCAAATTTACAGATTTTTGCAGAATGTCCAGATATTTGCTTCATATTTTTGGGCCAGTTTTCAGAAAATTGTGGTTTTCTGGCAAATAATTGCCAAGTCATTAAGTATTGAAGTCAAGAAATAATGACAGACATTTCAGTTTCAGACTTCATACCCTTCAGAAAATTCATGCTAACAGAAAACCTGTTATTTTGTCAACATTTTACGTTTGTAAGAACAATATTTAAACATTGTCTCTATTTTTGGGCCTTTGTCCCCCCATTATTTATGGCTTTGTCCAGATTTCTTGCTCTAAGAGGTTGAGAGGTATATGTTGAAGTCATGGTTCCAGTGCTTAGATTCATCTGGTGGAGCCCTGCAGTGTAATCCACACACATGTACACAAATCTTCACAGTATCCGCTATGCTACACAATCTGATCTTGTGGAAACAGCTGCAGCAGGATGGGCAAGGGGAAGGGAGACACCCCCCCCCCACTATTTCATAGGTCAGCCCAGCCACAGTCAGAGGAGGACACAGAGAGAGGACCACCAGCTTCTGTTGCTGGAGCAGACATAAGCATCCTCAGTATTCACTTGCTTTGGCCAAGAGACAATGCATTGCACATTCACTGGCCACCTAGGGGCCTAATACCTTTCTCCTACTCCCATACATATTGTAAAATTGATGCCAGGCAATTCAAACAACCATTGCCTCCCCATGTATTGGCTATATGCTTCTTGCATCCGACAGAGTCATCCCTGAACTAAAACTGTGTCAACTGCTGCATTTGCAAGGTAAGTCCTGAAACTAGGGTGCATTCTTTAATAATATTATGACATATCCTTATATTTCTTAACTTTGTGCAGTAATCAAGTAAATATTGTTGGATTTCTACAGAAACTGCCATAACATGTGACAGCAGTGCAATAGTTTTATTATATGTTCCCATTAGTAAGTCTTAGGCCGCAGGCAGTCATCCCACTAAAAATTACTGATGATCAGTGCATGCCCTCAGTTTAGCATCATACTTTGTATGGGTAAATCATTAAAGACAGAAGTTAGAAAGTAATGATGCACATTGCAGTTTCTGCCTTCACAACCTTTCCCAAGATCAAACAACAGGCAGGACACAGAACAAGGAGATTAAAAACAGCATCATATCCTTGTTTGTGCCATAGCAGTAACTCACCTTTGCTCCCCACCAAAAGAACAAACTATGCCAGTTTGTGACTTAAGATCAACTGAGCCCCCCAAGAGCAGTGTACCCTTGTCTTTGCCATAACAGTAAACTCACCTTTTCTACCCCCAAAAAGAACAGCATATGGTCGTGTGTGCAATCCAACATGGCCTTCATTGTTGGCAACTGCATATAATATCACTCCCCCAGAAAATACCCTCACACAATTTAAGGCCAAAGATATTAAATGGCTTATACACTGCATGTCTCCCACTAATGGTCAGATAAGTGATGGACTACCAGGAAACACAGAAATGTAAGACACAGTTGTGTATTTGTAAGCATAATCATAACAGGTTGTATGCTCAGTAAGTGCACTATGTCCAAATATAGTAATGATAATTAAATGTGCAAATAACAGCTGATGGTTTGATAGGAGTGTACATTCTGTTGCAGGTGGTTGTGTGAAGAATGACTTCAGTCCTTTGCTGCAAAGCTTTTTCTGTGGCAAAGAGGAATAAGGCATTCATCCTATTTTCTGAAGATGCATTGGTATAAGATATCAAATTCTGAGATATGTAGAAATATCTCATGTATACTGTCATGTTCTACTGTGTATGTCATACATTGGTTTTCCTCCTTTCACCTATTTCTGCTTTTTTTTTAATTTCTTATTCCTATTACTTTTACCAGACAACAAATACATTTCAGGTTTGAATGTGCTCATTTGATTTTCCCAAAGTGCTGCATTGCAGAAACAGGACAAACCAGACCACCTAGGAACCAGACAGCCAAAAATATAAAGCAGATATATTCAATTAATGCTCTTGGGCATCACAAAACCTATGCTCGGAGTACAGATGGAACTATCAGACATTTGCAATGTAGCTTGTGTTTTCACACTGCTTACTTATGCGCAAACAGGTGTATCTTACATGCCTGTACACTTTTTTCACCATTGCGCAAACCAGTTGCTCACTCGACTATGGGACTGTATATATCATGCTTCATTATTGGTGTTTATTTTCCATTTCATTTGTCTGACATAAAACAACATATGGAAACATTACAAACCAAGGTCTTAATCTAACTATACATCATATGTTTAAATACTTTTGTGCATTGGCCCCACATCACACCATCAAGCAGTACAACATTGGGGTGTCAGTAGTTTTTATCACACACATATCAACCACACTACAAAGTATAATACATAATATTGTGTGCTCCACCATGGACAGGGCTAGTTGGTGGTGCTCATAACCTTGCCCTGCTAAACTCAAACATCCAACTATACTCAATAAGAGTACTTGTGTTGCTGCATAGCTAGACTTCTAAACAGCCTAGTGCTATTAGTTCCTTTAGGCTACTTGTACCACATGGCCTACTGATGTCATCTACTATAAGCACACCTGCACTCTTGTATAAATCAGACTTATGCCATGGCACTTGAGCTAAGTACTGTGTTCTGTAGTCTCTGCACCTAGATAGGTAGGGGTTCAATTCTCACTACAGGTTAACTGTGTATATGTGTGTGTCTAGTCAGCAGAGTATACATGGTATCCTACAGTTATGTCTTCAAGGGCATGGATTGCCAGTACCTTGATACTTGTTCACCTACACTTCTGCAAAAGTCAGACTTGTGCCTTGTAGGCTGTGCATCTAGATAGGTAGGGGTTCTGTTCTCACTGCAGTCAAGGGTGTGTGTGTGTGTGTGTGTGTGTGTGTGTGTGTGTGTGTGTGTGTGTGTGTGTGTGTGTGTGTGTGTGTGTGTGTGTGTGTGTGTGTGTGTGCTAGTCACAGGATAGACATGGTATCCTATAGTTACTTCTCCAAGGGTATGGATTACTAGTATTTTGATACTTGAACAAGTCTACAGATCCATTTTATGCAGCGCTCCCAACCTATTGTCTCCCACATGGTCTGCTGATGTCTTCTACTATAAGTTCACCTGCACTCCTGTAAAAGTCAGATTTGTGCTGTGACGCTTGTGTTAAGTACTGTGTCCTGTAGTCTGTGCACCTAGATAAGGAGGGTTTCCATTCTCATTGCAGTCAACTGTGTATATGTGTGTCTGTTAGCTGTTTATTGACATTACCTAGAGCCTGTTACACCAGCATGTGGGATACTTATTCTGTCTTTAACAGATACACTAATGTCATCTGCTATAAACTGTTGCCTGACACACTCCCAGTTGGGTATGTGTTGTGGCACTTGCATAAAGTGCTATACTCTGTAGTATCTGTACTTAGGTAGGAGTTTGATTCTTACTGTAGTCAAATGTTTATGTGTGTGTCTGTTAGCTGTTGCTTGACATTACCAAGATCCTTTTACAGGAGCATGTGGGATACTTACTCTGGCCTTAACAGACTCTGCAGATGTCATCAACTCTATGATAGTTTTGGATCGGCAGTAAACCCAACATGCCATGGACAGATAGTGGGCTGGAGGCAAGGCAGATGTGACCTCATCCTATACCACACAGACTACAGTGACATGGCTTTTAATCTAGCCACATACATGGCATACTTTGTAGCCTCTGTCTTATGTTGATGAGAAAGGCTTGTGGTCAGGCCAGCTACTGCATATGGCTGGTGAGGGTAATACAAAAGAGATAATTATACTGTTTTACTGTTCTGATCAGGTTTCACTATAGTGCTGTCGTACAATCCTAATATCTGAATATGATGGCTTGACTTGTAATGTGCACCATATTTTTGTACTGGGAAATACTTAAAGAGAGAAGTTATAAATTAATGATACACATTGCAGTTTCTTACTTCACAACCTTCACAGGTGAAATCAGTATAAAGTTGTGACATTTTGGTGGGATAAAATGTTGAACCTTTCAAGGATAATATATGTTCAAGGTACTATGACCCCTTCAATAACACAAACAGAGATATACTAAGCAATAAGTTACCTATGCACAGTGAGCATCAGACAGAAGGAGTTTGTATCCTTGAATCCAAAAGAAAGAAAACAGGGATGTGGCACAGTTATCATTACTTGCAAATGATGTCGTTGGGGGGAAATAGGGAGCAGGAAGCCTAGGCTAACAGACAATGTTGGTCAGTGAGTGTGTGTGAGTAAGAAAGAGAAGAAGGTAGACATATGTATAAAACAACAAATGACCTGTGAGACTAAATGAGTAACTGTGCTGTGTGTATCTGTAGGTGTTCTCCAGGTGAAAAATTTGTGTGAGTGTGCGCATGATCACAGCCAAGGTCTGTGCTCTCTCTACATCCTGGTCTGTCAGATAGGTATGATCTGTGCATGGTAGAGGTGGCAGTTCATCGCTGGCATCCCTGACCAGGAGAACTGGCTCTGACAGGAGTTGCACTGGCATGTTGATGTCCAGGACCATGGTTAGATGCAGTGCTGCTACCAGAATGTGACTGATGTCTGCTGGACTATCTCCATTCATGGGGACACACATGACCACAACCCCCATGGCCTGCCACATCTGTGTGTGGACAGCACATTCACTGATGGAACACTGGAAGTACTGGCACTATGTGAGAGTGATTGGATATGGCCACATTGGATGACAGCAGATGATGTGGCTGACCTATGCCCACAAGGATGCTGTTCCCCTCCCAGCAGACACTCTACCACAGACACTGTCCATTTCATAACAGACACCCCTGGGTCCATCACAGACACCCCTAGTTTCCACATCTCATTCATCTGATGCTGTGAATGGGCAACACAGTGGAACCATTCATGCATGGCAGATTGTGCTGTACTCTGACACATGCACTGTGTAACTCATTGTATATCATTATCCTTAAAATGTGCAAGGATATGAATTGAAAATCATAAAATATGTACTTGTCAAGAAATGAAGGCATGCTTGGATTTAAGGGACATAACCTATGAGTTGTGTTCTGGTTAATTACATTTCCAACCTTGCATATAACACTTTCTAGATCTAAGATGACACACCTAGTGGAAGTAAGGCAACCGGCAGTGCTGTTGTGATTTTCCCCCTGCCAAACATTAATCACTCAGAGCTGCAATCCATGGATAATGTACACCATATAAAAAGGCAACCCTGTAGTTCAGTAAGCTGATGTTAGTTCTATATGTTTGAAACATTGAGAACAAGCATTTTCTTCATGATATCTATACAGAGGAGTATTCATTCTCACAAGGTATGGTTCCATTTTGTCACCTACATACTGCATATGCTGGAATGTATTTAACAATAATGTGAAGCACACGCTTTTACACTATCTGTATGCTTTACTTAGAAGTGTACTGATGACGTGGCCATATTTGTCTAGCCATTTCAGAGGTAGACATGACTGGCAAGACATTAAAATAAATGGAAATGACTGCTGTGTGAGAAGTATGTAGAAATGATTCAATGACAGGTCCTTTGGCAGCACTTGCAGCATTTCAAAGATACTTTGATAACCATAACGGTCATTTGCCTGTTATTTTGTGGGGGTGGGGGCTAAGGTGAGTTACTGTTATGGCACTAACAAGGATATCTTGCTCTTGTTACTCTCCTTGTTTTGCATCCTGCCTGTTGTTAGCACTTCACATTTCCAGACTGTATTATGTTTTAACAGTGGATAATACTGACTGGCTACCTTTTCTGTTGTATATGTAAACAATCCACCAATGCAAATCACCACACCTCAGATAAATCCACAAGCAGTTTATTACAGTACCAGTTAATCACTTTCTTCCCCTAAGAGGGACTTCATCAGAACAACTTATAAAATCAACCCCAGTCCTTTTGATTTTATATATATTTTTTATTTTTAAGTTGTTCTGATGAAGTCACTCTTAGAGGAAGAAAGTGCTTAACTGGTACTGTAATAAACTGCTTTTGGATTTATCTGAGGCATGGTGATTTGCATTGGTGGATTGCAGTCTGTGTTGCTTTTTTCTCTGGGTATATGTAAACAATATTTTGTAGTTATATGATACTTATGTGTATTAAATGTCTGTTTCCTTTTAGGCCATCTACAACCATGGTATTGAGATGTATGAATCTGCATCTAAGACCCTTTACAGTTGTTAAAAACAATATAATAATTGATTATTATCATTAACAAGCTGACTGTATCCTATAATAATATTGCCAGATTTGCTGCTGCCTCTCCTTTTCGAACTCATCACTGTCTAAATCTAAAACAACTTGATTGGTTAGAGTTTCTACACCATCTCCACTTTTCTCAGCTTACAATTGCCCACAAAAACCTACACCAATCCTCCAATACTCCTATTCTTGCAAGACTCCTTACCCTCTACCAAAATCCAAAAAACCTATGCTCTTCTAATAAACTTCTGATTAACACCTGCAGATCCAACAATTTGGCAGGAGACTCCTTCTTCTGCAATTCCATTGGTAAGCTTTGGAATGCTCTTCCCTCTGAACTTACAACTCTCTGCTCTCATACTCTTTTCAAAAAGAAGCTTAAGCTTCATCTCATGACTCACTGGTTATGCTCCTTTTCTATCCCTGACTAACTGCTGCTTCCTCTCACCTACAACCTCCTGATTTAACTAGCCTTCTCTTCTAACTCTGCTCAGGATGTAACTTTTTACTGAAGTCTTCACATAGATATCAATAGTTCATCTATGTTTATCGCTCTGGCCATGCCTTATACTGTCAAAAAAAAAAAAAAAAAAAAAATGTATGCTCTGTTTTTGTACACAACTAATTGATACTTCTTCCTTGACTCTATTTTGCTGTATTCTTCTGTATACTTTTTTCATGATTGTACTTAATTTGGTGTTTTTTATTCTATATTGTTATTTTGTATATCATTTGTTAATGGCTTGTTGTACTCAACATGGAGCTTTTCTCCCCGGGCCTCTACTGAAAATGGACATGTATCCAGCTAGACTAGCCCGGTCAACAAATGTAAAATAAAATAAATAAATAAAAATAAAATTGTTTTTGGCAAAATTGTGCCTTCATCCTGCAAAGGGGAAGGAAATATATGGGCCATAGGCTCACATTATTGCAGCAAATAATTGCCGATGTGAATGCTGTACATGGTCACAGCAGAACCTATGAAGAGGTGCGCCACAGGGCCACTGCTATGATTACCACTGCAAGAAGGAAAGCAGTTGCAGTAGGCTGTGACCTTTTGGTTACAGGTGGATGCCCTGCTATGGAACCACCACTGACCCCCAATGAGCAGTTCCTAGCTGACTTAAGGACCACATAAAGCTCACAAGAAACTGAAGTCCACCATGTGCTGGATGTGTGAGCCAGTGCATCAGACATACCAACCATATACCAAGAGAAGCTTCCAGGTAGGCCTTGTTATTTGAACTGTTGAATACTGTTGTATATATAGTGAATTCAAATGAATAAGTTAATTCTGTATCACATGTATTTATTTGGTTGGAAGGATTGATGATTGCTAGAGTTATAACCTTAGCTTGGAGTCTTATGCCACATTTTTCTTTAAATGCTTGTTTACTGCAGCTATAAAATTGCAAATGTTTACTCCCTGTGTTGCAGTTGATTGTGATGTTGTTGCCCTTAACTCTTGCTTAACTTCTTTCAGGACCATCAAGCCTCCAGGAAAGGTTGCCTTCTGCAGTTGGTAAGCCAAATAGTGTGATGTTATTACTGCTGATCAATTTAAACACATATTGCAGTGTGTGTTTTTGATCTCAAACATGTTGTGTGTATTGCTGGACTGTCTGTAATAGTGGTTGCATTGTTACTTTGTTAGCAGACATGGGGCACTGCATCCATATGCACAGTGAGGTGACAGTGATGACAGTCTAGTGGGCGAGGACTTGATTCTCACTGTCACCCAGCTTGACGTCCATGGGTCCGCGATGTCACCACCCTCACCCCAACCATGGTGTTCACCCACCTCCTGTGTCCTTCACCATCACTGCGTCTTGTCTTGTATGCCTTGTCAATCTGCTCCTTCACCCAACTTAACTTTCCCAGACATACTTATGTCCCTTTTACAACATTCCTCCGTCTCTCAAACAATAAATAAATAAACAAATGGACACCTGTCCTACAAAAAAATGTTCATCCCATACATAGCTCTCCATTTTGCACATGTCTTCTTGACACACTTTTTTTAGTCCAGTTGGCTATACAACATGATTGTGTTGTGGTCGCCCCTCTCTCCAGAGTTGTCAGTGCAAATTCAAGTAATATTTTGCACATACAAATTATTTTGTACTGTTGAAGAAATGGATACCTAAGCTTCTTTCCTACTCCCCGCCTGCACATTCCTGCCTTGCTTTCACTTTATTTTTCCTCTGCCTGCTCCCCATTTCACCACTTACCTATCTCCCCTGTGCCTTTTCTTCAAAAAATGATTGTATGAATACCCAGCTCATAACAAATGCACACTATACTACAGATTGTAGTAAGCAATCCTAGATGTGTTCATATATTGCACATATGTGTGTCCACATTATACTGATCACAGTTTACAGCAGACCATTTGTGCCACTAGTATAGAAGTCTGAACCTACATTGCTGTATTAATGAAAATTTAACAGTATTTTATAGTTTGGAAGTGTAGTTTTTGAACCCACTACCTCCGACTACTCTCTAATACGGTACTATTGTTTTGGCCTACAGAATAATGCATGCATATTTTCCTTTTACATTTGACAGATCCACACTCACTTTGATACAACTGCATTAAATACAGAAAAAACTGTCATTAACTTTCAATGTTATGATTGCAGTACTGCTCTGATGCATACATACCACATGCTTTTCTCATCCTTGCCACCTTTGCCACATGGGTCCTAATATTAAAGATCTCTCCATGGCAGCTGTGGAACAAAACAGAACAGAATACCATTATGAATACTAATCTTGAATATATTTAGCTTTAACTCTTACATGTAGTCACTATAATTGATACTTACACATCTTGACATTCTATATTATAATTACAGCATTTGCTTTATTTTATAGCTTTAATTTTTTCATCTCTTAGATTTTCCCATGGTTTTTCATAGTAATGATTTATTATTATATTCTTGTACCATACTTTTCTAGCTTTCTCTATATTATCGAATTGTATTTTCCATAAACATATTTTTTTCTTGGTAACATTTCATTACTTCATTTATCCCCTCTTTTATCTTTTTTACTCTTTTTTATCATACCCCCAAATTTATCACACTCATATTTATGCAATCTTACTACTCATCTTTCTCTTTTATCCATGTTAACACTGTACAAATTTAATGAAACAGCATATACCACTGGGCTAATTAATGCTAAATTTCCTTCTTCTTTATTTAAATAGAATACTCCTCTTTTTACTGGGTTTAATCTAGAACCCCATATAAATAAAAAACAAATATCTGCAATACTTTATTTTCAAATACAGTTGGCAACAGAAATACACTTGTTAAGTATGCTATTTTTCTATCAGTACTGAATTAATCAAATAAGCCTTTTTTACTGAATGGTAATTTATATGTTCTCCAGAAAAGACAGGTTTGGTTTACTTCTTCTATTATTTTTTATGCATCCTAATACTTTATTTAGCTCATATAAATGCATTTCTTTTTCCAACTCCTTATTTTCTTTTTCTGATAATATTTTTACTTTCTATGTTTTTGTTTACATTCTTTTTTTAGTTAAACATCTCTTATACACATTGTAGTATTCTTTCATAATTTTTACTGAGTTCATTCTATTTCTTATTTTACATTTTTTTTATTTCTGTCATTACAAAACAATCTTCCTTTACTAATTTGCTAAAGTAACTAGATATGCCTTCTCTTTTCTTTGTAAAATATCTTTATTTATATAACAATTTTTGCATTTTTTGATTTCTTTCATATAATTCTTTTTCTTTGTCAAATTATGTTTTATCATTAAGTTCTAAATCTTCCGTTGCATTGTTATATGCTCTTTTATATTTTCCATTTTCTACTTTTCTTACAACATTTTCCCTGCAAAAAAAACAGGCTAGTACCACCACAGCCATGTTGGAGCTAGTAGGGATGAAGCAGGATGTGTAACGTAACTTCCAGGAGTGCATGTCCTGCATGTGTAATTCTTTTGATAGACTAAATCATATACTTGAATGCGCCATGTCCTCCCAAGATGGCCTGCCATGTGTGAGGTGCCATCCATGAAGCCATTCCACTGCCACCTCCATGGATGATGGACATTGTGGTTGTAAACAGCCTGGATCATGGTCACACATTATTAGCACTTTCACAGCTATATCTGTTGCACAGGTGTCTAGGCCAGAAGAGGACATCTCCAGGATTATGGCATTCATAGCAGTTGGACATCTGATAACAGACAACATTCATGGCCATGAAGCACATGGATATCTAACCAGGGCAATGATATGACCAGTACAACTTTTGGTAAATCCAACTTTTGTGGGTGGGTATATGCACAGGATGCTCAACCTTCTACCATATATGCCCTGGACATGTGCAATAGATTGATCCACATTGTTGCAACTACTGCTCAGGCTATGTACCAGCAGACACACACTCACACCATTACAGACCAAAGCAGATCACACATACAGACATCTAGTAACATTGTCCCATCACAAAGCCTTTTATAGTTTCATAGGTTGGTGATAAGTAGGCTAATGACACAAGAGCCTTTGCAAGTCTAGCCAATAATACCCAGGATAAGATAATATTATATCTTAATTCACCAGATATGGGATGAGGTACTATCAGGGTAGTGTGTCTTTAGGTGTTTGAGCCCTGAGTCATTTTACAAACTGCTTCTGTCCATAAGCAACATGGATAGTACCCCTGGAGTGAAGTTATGGTTCCTCATCCATTTATCCAAATTCTTTTGATGAGAATGGAGGACAGGCTTTGTTTTACAAAGATGGGAAGTTTATTCCATAGATGAGGTAGCCTTTGGGATACAAATTTGTCTCTTCAGCAAGTTCTGTTAGAGTCACAAATAAGGTTCAGTTCTATGAAATGTGTAACCCTTGTATAATTTTTCATGTGAATATGTAACATTTTTATTGGGGCTAGATCAGAGAATACCTTGTAGGTCAGGCATGAGTCACCTCAATAAATGATATGAGATGGTGTAAAGGGATAAGGCCTTTAGTAGGTCCACAAAAGACATGTGTTTTACACTTTATTTTTTTTTAGTGAGAAACATCTGTGGCCACTCCATTTGGTGTAAGTGCCTGGTTAGTTACATGCAGCAGATTCGGTACATGCAGCAGGGAGCATTGTATTCAATTATGGACCTGATGAAGGCTGAATAAAATGGCACTATGACTTCCTTTGAGTTTGATGCCATACCTTTACTTAAATGTTGAGCCACACAGAAGGATTTCCTCACTAATGTAGCTTCCTGTTGGCCAACGTTTAGGTTACTATATATCTGTGTTCCTAGGTCTCTCACCACTGGGCCTGCTTTTAGGGGTGTGTTATCAATATTATAATTTTCAGGGATATCTCATTTACAGAAGCGTATGATTACACATTTTTTAGTATTTAGTCTCAGACGATGGTTTTAGCAATAGTCATTTGTCATTTTTAGGCATCATTGTAGGAATTCAAAATCATTTAGGGATTGAATGAATGCTCCCCTCTTACAGTCATCAGCAAACTTGGTGAACCAGAAGCCCCCAACATTGGCTTTCACTTCAGAGAAGTATATACCAAACAGGAGGGGTACCAGCATTGAACCCTGTTGGATACCACTAGTAAAAGGTTTCTTATTGGAAGTGGGTTCACCTATCAGGACAACATGTATACAGTCAGTGAGCCTGTTTGCTATCGACAATGATGTAGAGATTTATGCCTAACTCAGTAAGTTTATCTATGATTCCCAAGTGGGGGATTCTGTCAGAAGCATTGGCCAGGTCTGGATAAGAGGTGTGCACTGTTTTACCCTCATCCATTTAACTGGTGACTTTCTTGAAGAACTCCACTTGACTGAGCAACCAAGAACTCCCTTTGACAAAGCCAAATTGGGTCTGGTCCATTGTATGGCATTATTGATCATGTTCATGATAATTCTCTCCATGGCCTTACAGATAAGACTGATCAAGCTTATGGGTCTGTAGTTTCCTGCGTCAGTTGATGGGTGCTCTTTGTGCAGTGGGTCAGCTGTTTCAGTCCTCCTTTCCTCTGGGACAAAGTTCATCTGGAGGCTGTGGTTAAAGAGGGTTTCTAGTGGCCCTGATAGATTCTGTTATAAGCTATTTAAGAAGCATCCTGGAATGTTGTCAGGACCCATGGAGGCTATGTTTTTGGGTTTACTGAGCACAATAAGGACCTGATCCCTGGTAATGATGAGTGGGGGAATGGTTGTGGGTATCTTTTGAGGTGTGGTAGGAGATGATGGGTGGAAAACCTTTGAAATGAACTTGTCATCCAGCAGGTTTGCTATAGTTTCAGGCTGGGTGTATGTATTACCATTCACATACCTCCCAGACTCTTAGTGCAAGAAATCTGGACAAAGCCCTACAGAATGGCGGTACAATGGCCCAAAAATAGAGAAATGTTTTAAATATTGCTCTTATAAACTTAGTTGCTAAAGTAACAGAGTTTGTTTTAATATACATTTTATGAAGAATTTGAAGTTTGAAACTCAAAAGCATATCATTATTTAGTTGCTTCCATTCTCAGATCATCCCAGTGATTTTCCAAGAAACCACATATTTTATGAGGAACAGACCAAAAATATGAGCCAAAAACCTGGACATTCTGCAAAAATCTGGACAGTTGAAAGGTATGATATGATGAACTTGACACATTGCTGAGCTTTTCCACTAAGGTTAGGAACATAATTTAAAATAAAAGCCTTATGGTTATCTTTCACCTGGGAGGCTATCTTTACTTCTTAATTTGCTTTGACAAATTTGACCAGCTGTCTAATTTGTTTGCTTAAACTGGTGAGTGTCTTTTTGCATTGTTTTATCTTTTCTTTCTTGGTTTTGGAGAGGAATTTTTCCTTTTGTTGGTTAGTGTATTTATGCTAGGGGGCCCACCAGGGCAGTTTATTTTTGCCAGTAATCATAGGTTTGACTCAGACAGATACTGAGTCCTCTATGCAGCTATAAATGTAGTTGTAAGGTGCTTTTGTGTTGAGCTCAGAGTAGACTTCAGTGTCATCATTGTCACTTAATTTAAAGTAATTTGCCTTAGCAAAGTTCAGGTTTGGAGTATGATGGAAATCTAGGTTAGTTTTAATACTAAAGGAAATAATTTTATGGTTATATCTTACCAGTTAGGAGTTAATGCACAGGAAGGAGCAGCATCCCCCATGTTAATGATTACTAGGTTTAAGATAGTTGTGCCTCTACTTTGGGAGCTAACTAGTTGCTTCAGTGTGTTTGCGTTGACAAAGTCCAAAAACCTCCGAGCAAGTGAATTATAGGTCATATTAGTCTTCCAGTTTATGGAGGAGTAGTTGAAGTCACCCATAAGTATGGTGTTATGCTGAATGTTAAGAGATTCTGGCAAGTTTAGGTAAGAGATGAGGTTTTCCAGACTCATGTTAGGGGATCTCTAGCTAGCAAGTATATTATAGGGAGTCATATATTTGATTAGTTGGGAATAGAGCAGCTCAAGTGAGTCATGTTGTCAGATCAGTCTAGCAGTGTACTTGTCTTTTATGAACACTGAGACACCTCCTCCCTTTGTTTTATCCTAACCTGAGGGGGATCGACATTTGTGAAAAGCATTGTAGCCTTTGACAGCTGGGGTGCTTTCTATTGCTCTGAACAATGTTTCCCAAGACTGCACATATGTTTCCATTCTCCGGGATGAAAAGTGCATCCAGTGAATGCAATTTTTTATTTAAACTCCTAGCACTGAGTAACAGTACCTTTAGGTAGTCGTGAGTGATTTTTGATATGTTGGAGGGTTTAACAACTTGGCATAGTCTAAAAAGACACCACAGGAATAGAGTAAGTTCTTGACAATATCCAGAAGCCAAGTGGTGACAAGTGCTAACTATTTCTGGAAAAGCATTGTAATTTGTCAGTCATATCTCCCCAGACTGATAGATACTGGATACCCTTGTTGTGACACCATAAACTAAGCCAATTGTTGAAGTCAATAATTTTTTGCTGGTGCTGTGGCATTATCATTGGTGAAAGTAGGATGTTACTCAAGGCTAGATTCACACCCACCTGGGACACACATTCACAGAGCCCCATCAAGTCTCTCTTCATATATAATACAAGGTACATCTTAGATCATTTATGCCCACACATACTATGACTCTGTCATAGTGGTACTTATGGTTTAAAGACCTAAATGCAAGCATGATCTGGTGGATCCTGGCTCCAGGCATACATCTCACTGTGATCTTTTACTTGTGTAGCCTAAAAAGGGGGACATCAGTATGTCTTACAATGGAATCCCCAATAACTAGAATGTTTGGCTGTGCAGTTTGTTGCTTTATGGGCTTTGAAGTGGTGCTACAATTTTTAAGGTTATGTATTGTGTTATGTGCTGTTTTTTAGTACACACAGGACCACTGAGAGATGATTTTAGGAGGTCTTGGAGATTTGGGTAGATTGTATGTGGGTTCCTCTGCATATGTATATGAATATGTCTGTTCCTTAGTGTTGGCAGTGAATGCTTTATGTGCAACACTGACAACCTGGTTTGCATTTTTCATCTGTGTGTGTGAGAGCTTTGCCTCCAATAATATTGTGTATCTACAACTCTCACACACCATGTTTGTCTGTTCTAAAATTAAATGGTAGTCAGTGAACATAAGGCAATTACTGCACTGCCTCAGGATGTCCATATCCACCAGGCCATAAACAGAGATAACAGGGAAGCACCTAACCATAATACCAGATCATTAGTAGATGAGAAAATATTAGATGAGAGTCACTTAATGGTCTAATTGAGGGTGTTTAGTGCTATACTATAAGATGACCTGCAGTTGTGCTGTTCTCTGCACAAACTGGCAGCTCTTTGAGCAGCTATGAATGGTGGGAGACCATGGAAAGCATTTCTTAAAGAGGATTTTAAACTGGAGAGGTTTGCTTATGCACAAGGCATGGATACAGCATTTGTGTGATGTGCAAATGTGAGGCTTTTATACCAGCAGGGTGAAAGACTTTTTCACAGTCAAGCCCTCAGGCTAATAAAATAAACACACAATAAGCCTTCCACCAGCAGTTTTCAATTTGGATGGGTTGAATCAGCCCTCTGCTCTAACCAGAGTGCAGAATAAAACCATCGTAATATAAAACAAATTGTTTCTAGTTAAAATACAGGAACTTTACATTATTCTCCCTAAAGTTAAAGCTCCTACACACAAGTGCAGTCCTGCTTTTAATTGTCCTTAGCACTCCCACATTTCCTTGTGATAGACATTCACAGATGTAGTCCCTCCAACTGTGCACAGATGATTATAACTACACCCTGATCCTTGTACATTGTTACTTGGGTTGCCTATGTTTGATGCAGAGTGTGGCCAGACTATGACTGGGTGAGCACAGTCTGGTGTTGGGTTTATGTAACTACTTTACTATGGACTGATGATAGGGACAAGATGCTGCCTTTTTGTCAGTGTATGTCATGTTATACTAATCTCTGACTAGCATACTAATCTCCTGCTTCTGGACCCTCCAGAAGGTCTTCATTTGGCTAAGTCTCTTCTGTATGATGTGCTGGGAACTGCTCCTCCTACAACCCCCGCTGTAACTGCCTCTTAAGAATTGTATTGTGTAAAATTACACTTATTGAAAATATTTTTGCATACATGTTAGGCGCATACTGCAGGACACCACTGGATAAATATAGATAAAGAAAGCATGCTTTCAGAAGCCTAAACACATGCTTCACAATGACTATTGATTGTGCTTGATTGTAGTCATACCCCTAGTCTGCTTCATTTAATAGATTTCTGAAAGCACTGTTATCAGCTAAGCTTCTCTGGTGTATATGTTATATATTTATATATATATATTTATATATATATAGATATATATATATATATATATATATATATAAACTTCTTAATCTTTCTTTTACTTCTTCAGTCCATTTAGCATCTTTGCTATGTTGCACAGGATCTTCATAGACACTTCTCCAAAATGTATCTAATTCTTTTTTTGGCAGTCTTTCAATTCCTTTTACCTTGTTTCCTAATTCTGTATAAACTTTTCTGGGTCATCAATGAATTGCTTATTTTGTACTTTTCCTTTACATTTTTCTGCGTATCTTCTAAATTTTTCCAGCTGTGCTGAGATTTTTAGTTTATTTGCAATAGTGCATGATAGATCCTGATCTGTTCTAATACTGCATATTGCTTTTATCATGTATATCTTTCTTAGTACTTTTGTTGATATGTTCCCTCTTCTATATTCCTCTAAGAGTGACACTTCTTGTCTTAATTGCTTTATAATTTTCTCTATTCGATACTTCCATGATGGTATTCAATTTCTCCCCTTCCTTTCCCTCACTACTCTGTGTTCTTGTAGTAGAACTTTATCAGTTATTAATTTAGCTGCACAGTAATATATCCTGTTTACTTCTGTTATATCACATGGATCTCTATGGACAGTCCAGTTTACTGTGTTCATTTGTTTTAACAAACTTCTGACTTTTTGAGTTTTATTGACCTTCTGCAGTCTATTTCTTTCATTGATGTTAATATGTCTATCTATGTCTATTAAGTCAAGCAGCTCTTATAGGTTCATAGGTTGGTACTAGGCTATCGGCTCTAGAGCCTATACAAGCCTAGCCATAACAATTCCCTGGATATTTCTTCCCACATTATTTACTTCCCTGGACCCCTGTCTAGCAGAGTGACTGTTGTGGTCCCCAGGGTGAATTTCCTATCTCCCATCCAATCATTAAGGTTCCTTTGGAAGAGGGCCAAGGAGGCGCTCTGCTTGACATGTATGGGCAGTCTATTCCAGAGTATGGGGAGTCTCAGGGTCAGGAACCTATCCCTCCAGCATGTTTTGTTCATTGTGTATGGCTCTGAGGGATTGGGATTTCTTTAAATGGAGCATGTCCAACAGCTCAAGGTTTGACATGGCCTTGTATGTTAAGCAGAGATCGCCTCTGAGTAGACGATATGCCACAGAGTATAGCTGGAGTTTTTTTAGATGGTTAGCATTGGGCATCTGCTTTAGGCCTGTGATTCTTTTAGTGAGGTATTTCTGCTGCCTTTCCAGCTGTTACAGATATCTTGTGAGGTACATACCAAATGGGGCATTGTACTCTATAATGGGTCTAAAGAGGGATGAGTACAGTGGGACAATGACCTCTTTTTTCTGGATGAAAAGCCCTTAGTGATGAAGTGTGCCACATAGAAGGATTTCCTGACTGTTGTGGTGATGTGGTTATAGAAGGTGAGACCACTGTCCACCTGTGTCCCTAAGTTTCTCATCACACTTTTGATGTTTAGTGTACTGCCACCTCTCATGGTAATTCATGGGTACATGTTTTTTCCCAAAGGGGGTAACTATACATTTCTTGGCATTAAGCTTGAGCCCATGGCTATGGCACCAAGCATTTGTTTCTGTTTGGCCCTTTTGTAGAATATCCACATCATTTGGGGATTCAATAATGGCTACCAGTTTGCAGTCATCTGCGAACTTTGTTAATCAGAGTCCCTTAGTGTTGGCCTGTAGTTCAGAGAAGTAGATGCCAAGTAAGAGCGGTCCCAGGACAGAACCCTTAGGTACTTCACTTGTCACTTGTATGGAGCTGGGATTGGAGTCGGCTACTTTTACAGTCTGGGTTCTATCAGTGAGCCAGTTGGCAACCCATCGAGTGATGTAGGGAGTTATGCCTAGCTTAGTAAGTTGATCTATGATTCCAGAGTGGAGAGAAGTGTTGAAGGCCATGGCGAGGTCCAAATAGGCTGTCTGGACCACCTTACCCTTGTCCACAGCTCTGGAGACTGATTTGAAGAAGTCAATCAGGTTCAGGAGACAAGATCTGCCTTCCACAAACCCAAACTGGATTTGCTTTTACACTGAGGATAGATTTTTTATTTTCCATTTCCTGTGGGCATTCTATAGAAAGTTCTGTACCATCTTCCTGTGGCACATTATCTTCAATTTTATCCTGTGTCATCCATGTCTCTGTCATTTGAGAACCCACTGGCCTATCACTCCTCATCATTGACTGCATCAGAGTTTCCACTGATTCCTGTTCCTTCCCTTGCTATCCAGCTTCAAGTGAATGTTTATACTGGTTTCCTGTGGAAGGCTCCAAAATATCATCATATGGCACCTGACCAATTGCTTCCTGTTCCACTGGTTTCCTCTTAAATTGTATATCCATTGCTCAATTCTGTTGTGGTGTTTTCTGAATTAGATTTTCTACACTGAATCCTTCACTTTGTAGGTACTCCAAAACCTCCGTTTCTTTTTATTTAACTTCTCCATTACTAATCTCCTTTTCTACTTTTCCTCTTTGGCTTCTTATTTTTTGAATTGTAAATTTTCCATGTCCAGATTCCTTTGTCTGTATTTCCTACATAGGCTGTCTGATGATTTTCTACTACCATTTGATAACTTCAAACATTCTCAGAGATAGTTCTCTCTAAGTGCCCTATGTATCCAAATAATATTTTCTCTTAATTATCTCTGTGAAACACAGTACAAGTTCAGGTATTTTTATCTTTATCATGATCAAACCCAGTTTTCCTCATTTTCTACACAAGTGAAGACAATGCCTCAACCTGATTCTTAGCAAATCTTATGTGGCAAGCTAAAAACTTTAGTTCCCATGTGGGTAGCTAAGGGCTAACAAAGAAATAGAAGTAAAGAACTTGCCTTTTTATTGTTCAGTCGTGTGGTATGGATGTTCTCTATTGGGAAAGCCTCCTGTGTTGGATTGTGCCTCCTTTCACGTCTCTGGTCTTGTCTGTCCAATTGGTTTTGGAAATCTGGTGGTTTGGAGTTCCGTTTTGTCCTTCTGAGCTCAAATGAGATCTGTATAACACCCTTGAGTTAGAAGGGAGCTTAATCCCTGATAAAAATTGAAATAAGTAAATAAATACAGATGAGTACACAATTTTCTCCTGTAGTGGAAGATCCTTTATTGGCAGATGAGTACTGCCACAATCTTCACATTTCGTATGTTGGACAAAATGGAAGACATCCCATTGAACGGCAAACACAGTGATCAGCTAGAGAAGAAGAAGCTCAAATGGCAGAACAGACTGAAGCCAAAAAAGACTCCAGGACTCAACACCATCAAGTCCATCTGCAGTGTCTTAAACCTAAAATATAATCAACTATTTTACTGCTTGGATTGAACTAAGCTCCAATGACTTGTTTCATTACTCGTCCATAAGAAATTCAACTAATCAGACCTCTGACTCCTTACTTGAAGGATCAGCTATACAAGACTACCACATCGAGGGTTCACATCTAAAGATAAAACTGACTATTGCACTGCATTAACTAGACTAATCTCCAATTGTACTTCAACAGGTTAACTCAATTCTTCATTACTCAATCATTTCTTTTAAATAATAATTTTTATATAAAGTCTGTATACACCTCTACTTGGTCTGGGATCAGCTAATTGCATCTATCTATTAGATGGTGGGGAAGAACTTCCTCCAGACAATATATAGTGATAGATTTTCTGGCTGTATAGCAGCACTGGTTTTTAGTTGTGGAGTATTTTATGATTATTACACACTTCATTTATGCCTAAACTGTTTTAACTATTAGATATGGAAATAGCTAGACAATGCTGAATGGATGGTACTGAGCTCCTATTACATTGTTGAATGGTTCAGATGAGAATTTTTACTAAAACATTTTACTCTTGCAATCCTCTGATATGAACTGGCTAGACTAGGGACCGACTAATATTATATGGCAGATGGGGGAAGTACTTCCTCTTGGCATACTGAAGTGATAGATATAACTAAAAATTAACAAATTTGGGTTTAGTTTATAGAAAAATTCACATCCACTTTACCTGATTTTTTAAACAAATGGATCTCAAACGGTAAAACTTAACCCCCCTAGAAATCAGGTTAATGTATGGTTCTAACGTAAACAACCATGCAGCTTTGCGACATTTAACCATTGAGTCCAAATGTAATGCCTCCTCAGCTAGACTTAGGTGACTTGAAAGAAAACAGTCATTCCCTGCCACCATATTCCCCAGATTAAAAATGATTATACTCCATCAGGCTCCCACCCAGGCCCCCATTTAGCCCTTAACTCAGAATTAGCCTCCACAGGCTGAGGAGACATGCTGGTTGGCAAACATTAGAATCGCTGTAAGGCAGGTCACGTCACTTACACACATTAACTCAGATTGGGATTCCACAGGCCGATGAAACATGGTACTAAAGGAACATTACAGTCGCTTTGAGATATGGTGCATTGAGTGGTTCAAATACCTTAATAGAATTTAAAGCAGGCCATGGGCAAAATAAATAATGTATTGGATACTTTTCATACTTTTAACACAGTTCCACAAAATGAACACATCAGTCAGGGCATCCATACAAACTAAACAAAGGAAAGGTCAGGAGCAAGCACGTGGCAGAGCAACGGAATCCACCCATTAGACCCTGGTAAATCCATAGATGCTTAGATACACGACAAACCACAGTAATCATAAATCCGCTCTGCTTTATAATTTAGAAATGGAGTAACTAGAGGGTCACTAAGCCTCTCACCGACTGACAACACAGGATACACTAAATTGGACCACATGGGCAACCAGAAACTAGAAACTAGTACTAAATGTGAAAACTACTTGAGCAACCATTACTGTTGATGAATTAACAAATGTTTTTCACATCTGGTATTTTATGGTTACAGTTTTAGGCAATGAGCCTTCCAATGGACCCCATTATATTCTTTAAACATAAATCAGATGAAGTGATTAGAGCACCCACACCACCCCACAACATTTTGCAGTCCTGTATATTTAACACAACCACAATACATGTTCACTCCCTTCTTGGCATTCCCCCTGACCACCCAGCTAAATCACCACACACTAAATTAATTTAAATTAAACACCAGGCTGAGTCAAAATAAAAGCATGGCTGTGAGCAGGCTATGATGGTGGAACATGAATGTTTAAATAAAATAACAAACAATCCCTAACATACTGACAGTAGGGCTACAAGAAATCCTTAACAACTCAAAAGTTAGACAATTGGTTTCAACTCTAGCAAACAGAATAATGTAAACATACAGTCCCTACATGACTCTCGAAAAAAAAATGCATCTTTTAAAAAATAGCATTCTTTACAAATACAGACTTGCTTAAATACTAATAAAATGGAAGATCTGATGAAGATAATTGCAAAGAACGGCACACTTTAGTTGACCAATGTTAGCTCTCCTGTTCCACTAAGAACATGATTGACATAGTTTGTATTTAGGAATAATCATGGTTTGACTGGGCACTTATCTCAGGGACTGTCTAATCCAAATAACACACATTTACTGAAGGATTTAGAAAAAAAACAGGCTCTGTAAACTGGTTATAAAAATGGATTTTAATACATAACACAATTTATGTTATACAGATATTCTTTGGCATGGAATAAACTTTATCATGCAATTAGTTAATAAATAAGGGCATTGCAGCAAGGTTTTTTTTGGGATGGAATTTGGTAATCATAATGGTTAGCTACAATAATTGTAAAGTTTTGTGATAATATTAATGTATGAACTAAGTAAAGATACTACCAACAGCCAAACACTAAAGGTAACACCCACCATGACAACATAGGGGCAGTAACTAAAAGTATACCCCTCCCCTAATTAAATTAAATCCTCCCCCTAAACCCCTATAAGGTAAATGGGAGATGGTTACCCTGATCCCTCCCCAGTGTTCCCCAATAAAAGCTCTGGTTGTTTCTTACTGTACTCAATCAACTAAGCAGTGCTCATCTGCCAATAAAGGATCTTCCACTACAGAAGCAAACTAAGAATGCATCTGTATTTTTTATTTATTTCAATTTTTATCAGGGACTAAGCTCCCTTCTAACTCAAGGGCTTTTACAGGCCTCATTTCAGCTCAGAAGGACAAAACAGAACTCAAACCACCAGATTTCTGAAACCAATTGGACGGACAAGACCCAGAGACATCAAAGAAGGGACCATCATACACAGGAGGCTTTCCCCACTAGAGAACCGCCAGACCACAAGACCAAACAATAAAAAAGCAAATTCTTTGCTTCTACTCCATTTTCTACATGAGGTTGGACTGTCATGTCAACTGTCACCGTGTCTTTCTATTCAGTGCTACTCTTTTATCTTCTTCAACAGTCATGCCTGACTGTCACAGGTCTTCTCACACAATCTATCCACCTCTTTGCTGGACTCCCATGTTTCTTTTTGCTTTCTTCCTGTCTATACCAAATTTTCTTCAACAGTTTATTTTCTACTTCTCTGCACATGTTCCCAAACTACCACAATCTGTCCCAAATTTTCTTCACCAGATTGTTTCCTGTTTTTCTGCACATGCCTGAACCACTGTAATCTGTTCTCTTTGAAGTGTGAATGAGGCAGTAGAAGCTAGATTCAGATGGACTGCAGCCAACTGGCATGGAGTGTTTGGTATAATGTATGGCAGAAGAATGCCAAGGAAGTTGAAATGTAGGGTGTACAAAACAGTGGTATGACCAGTACTACTGTATGGCACAGAAACCTGGGCAGAAAAGGCAGAGCAGATGGGGAAGCTTTTATCAAATATAATTATTTTCTCTAGCCTTGACAATTCCTTCTTTTTATTATACAGAAAATAATAATATCTATGTATTCACTTATTCCTTCCCCAATAACATTACATTTTCCAAATTTCCACATAACAGCATCTCCAGTTTAATTTTACCTACCATCTACATTCATTATATATATATTTTTTTAATTTTCAAAAGTTCTTATTCCCATCACATAATAACAAAAATAATTTACTGTGCCTGCCTTTCCAAAAAACGTCTTTCACCTTTTTGTTTTTACATGATTAACAAACACATCATTATCCTCAATAAACTATCTTTCCTTCCCACAATACTAACCAGAACCATGACTGCAGCTATAAGTAGAATGAATAAAATAAGACTCAGAGGATGTCCATGCATCATGCTCATACTCATCTGTATCACATCATTAAGTAAGTTATACATTAGTACTTTAACAGAATTCTCACAGGAGACTTCAAATACCCCTCTATAAACTGGGAGATTAATACATCCTCAAATATTTATGCCCAGAGATTTTTGGACATCATCATTACAAACTCTCTGATTCAGTTAGTTCACACTTTAACTGGGGCAATAAAATCAAGGACCTGGTCCTTACCAATAGCTTTACTCCCCATCAGTTGCACTTTCTCCCTGGTCAAATCAGATCAAACGATAAGCACATTCAGCAGAAGCATGAGCATTGAAGCATCTTCAAATATCTCATTAATCAGAAAGTATACAAAGATTAATTTACTAAAACTGAGTGATGACCTGGAAAAAATTCAAAAGCCCCAATCATCTTGATAATCCCACTGCTTATGTAAAATTATTTCCTGCCAAATTCTCTGCACATTTAAATAACTGCAGAGGTGCATCTGTTCACCTCTGAAATAAACACAATGCCAAATTTAAAAATAACCTCCTATGGGAGATCACACATATAAACAAGCACTGTAATAAAAAAAAAAACATTTTTTTTTTTTGCAAAAATTATTCTACCTCTCAAGATACCAAAAAAGCAGTATCCATTTGAAATGTTGTGACCCACTACAGTGAGCCCCAAAATAAGGAGAACGAATAGCCAGAAGAATGAACTTACATATACTATGTCTGAGATGCAATTTTTCTCAGAATATTCCCTTTTCTCTGAGGAATGGCAATCTTGCAGCTGATATATATAAATGTAAGGGGTGTGGGATGCTTCCACTCCCCATCGCAAAAAGAAGTTTAAAGAAGATGAGAGATTTTCAAGATTCGGTCTTCTCCTGTGCTTTTGGTCTTTTTTTTTTTCTGGCTTGGCAGCAGTCAGCATTTTGATTACTGATGTTTCAATAGGAAGAGAAAAAAGCTCTTGAAAACTAACCCCGGACCTTGATCAAATCAATCAAAGGCAGATATGAGGCAAAAATAGCCACCCAGGTGAAGATTAACCTTAGCTTTTTTTAATTATGTTAAAGATCTCAAAAACAAAATGTAGCATTCTGCAGAACTAATAGTGTAGGATATCACATATTATGACCCAGTGCACTCAGTCAATCTACTAGCAGACAAATTTAGTTCAAACCACTCCCCCTCCTAAATATTCACAGATCACATACCCATACCTATATCCTCCCTCAAATCTCTAAAAGAACAAGTTCTGAAGGCAGATAGCTGACAAATTTGGTGCCATCATAATTTCCCCAGAGGACATCAAGATCTGCTAAGAGGACCTGTCCCAAACAAATAGCTGGTATCAAACCATGCAATTAAATTAAACGCCAAGACATGCATAATCTTATCCTTTGGCAAGCAGGACTCCACTTGTAACAATCACAATGACAACATACCCCTGAAAACTGATCCCGTAGTTAGGAATCTGGGAATCTTTGTCGACAAACATTTAAATCAGGAAAGCTGCATAACAAAGAAAGCTTCAGTCTGAGACACCAATGTGAACTAAAGGAACTTTAGCTGGAGAGAGTGTATATGTGTGTATATATATATATATATATATATATATATATATATATATATATATATATATAAAACAACAAGCAGCACTGAGACCACGGCCAGGGCAGGTTTGTTCCACTACCACTTCTCAACACAAAAGTTAGTTTGTTGCAACACCTATGGGTGTTTGCTTATGATTGTACTCCACATGTAAAAAAGCTCAGCAAAACACTCGGTTGAGCAGCCATAAGATGAATATTTCAAATGTATTGTCTTCCCAAGCACAATGTATATAATCAGCTCTACTTGAATATCAGCAAGTGTAGTTCACCTTCGTTACCATAGACGACAACTGCATTCATTAAAACCATCAAGTATTTATTCACATCAAACAAGAACTTAAAAATAAAAACAAAAATAAAAAACAAACAGAACAAAGGAAAAGCGCTTTCGGGTCTCCTCAATGACCCTTCATCAGATCCATGTATACTGTGCAGTTAGTGCCTGTTTAAAAATTACTCTCTACCAATAGAGTGCTAGATGACGGGTGATGTCACATCACACACATCTTCTCAAACCACGGCTCTTGAGCGCTGGTTTCATGGGAAATGTAGTGTTCAGTCCTGGTCTTCTGTGAGCTTGTAGTCTTCCAGTCCAATACATTTCTTCCTGCTCCAATCTGTTGTTGTTGTCACTTCCCCTTTCCGAGGTTAGAACAATTCTAAGCACTCTGAACTTGAAATTATGTCCTTCATTGTCCCTGACATGTTTGGCAAGAGGATTCTTGTAATCTTTGAGTCTGATGTCACTTATATGCTTGGATAGTCTCTCCTTGAGTTGTCTTACTGTCTTTCAAACATAGAAATGGTCACACAATAAACATGTGGCTAAATATACTATATTTTTTTGTGTTACAATCAGCATAGAAACTACAGGTGTATTTCTTTTTGGTAATGTGATGCTCAAAGCTGTTCTCTGTGCATATATAATTGCACATAGTACACCTTCTACGTGGAAATGTCCCTCTTCTATCAGAGTTGACACATGGTACTAGATAGTCTTCTTTGCATAACCTATTTTTCAGATTACTTGCATTCCTGTAACCAAACTTAGGTACCTCTCCAATCACTTCTTTGCATTCTTCACTTGACAATAGTATCTTCCAGTTCCTTCAAATAATGTTACATAACCCCTCAGTATCTGTTGTATGTGTGAGAATCATTTTAACTTCTCTTTGCTCATTCATATTGTTTCTTGATCTTCAAGCTCACACAAGCTCACAGAAGACCGGGACTGAACACTACATGTCCCATGAACTTCAAGAAACAATAATTTCAAGTTCAGAGTGCTTAGAATTGTTCTAACCTCGGAAAGGGGAAGTGACAACAACAACAGATTGGAGCAGGAAGAAATGTATTGGATTGGAAGACTACAAGCTCACAGAAGACCAGGACTGAACACTACATTTCCCATGAAACCAGCGCTCAAGAGGCGTGGTTTGAGAAGATGTGTGTGATGTGACATCACCCGTCATCTAGCACTCTATTGGTAGAGAGTCATTTTTAAACAGGCACTAACTGCACAGTATACATGGATCTGATGAAGGGTCATTGAGGAGACCCGAAAGCGCTTTTCCTTTGTTCTGTTTGTTTTTTATTTTTGTTTTTATTTTTAAGTTCTTGTTTGATGTGAATAAATACTTGATGGTTTTAATGAATGCAGTTGTCGTCTATGGTAACGAAGGTGAACTACACTTGCTGATATTCAAGTAGAGCTGATTATATACATTGTGCTTGGGAAGACAATACATTTGAAATATTCATCTTATGGCTGCTCAACCGAGTGTTTTGCTGAGCTTTTTTACATGTGGAGTTCAATTGTAAGCAAACACCCGTAGGTGTTGCAACAAACTAACTATTCGACATATTTACCCAAAGGTTCAGTAATACTATAAGCCCCTGCAACAATAGGCCTAAATTTTAAAGGGACTATACCCTTATGGACTTTAGGTATGCCGAATAGTATAGGCGTTTTTGGATGTGGTACATTCAAATAGTTGAATAGCTCTTCATTTATTACACCTTGGAGCAAGTGATCATTTAGTATGTACTTAATATTAGCATGTGCAACATTCAGTTCATTGATGGAAGCCTGTTCGTATGTCTCAGTATCTTGTAAAATATTATGCATTGCATTGTCGTAGTCTAATTGACTCATAAGCACCATTCCACCCCCTTTATCCGGTTTCATAACTCTTGTTATGAAAAGTTCTGGCACTCCTTATGAACATTAATAAAACCCTATCGGGCCAGATGCATTCCGACGTTTCGGACTCCTTTCTGTTTCCGGGAAACCAACAGCAAGCTGCTGTCAACGGACAAGGATTCACAACGGCGCAGGAGCCGAAAGGCACCGCTGGAACAACCCACAACTTAGGAACCGATAGGTTACAGTCGCAAGAGCGTATTTTCAACAACAGAGCACCGAATGGTGAAGCCGTTGAAAAAACATTTAACTTTAAAAAATGGACTGAGCTCCAACCGGAGTTCACTAAAGGTACATTTAACAACAATAACCAGCAACTTGATTTTGATTTTGATTCATTTAGTAATAAGTTATATACTTACAAGAACTGGCAACTAGAGATCAATTATTTAAAAGAGTGCATCAATGTTAAGCGAGTACCGAAAGGCTTAAGGAGCTACAAATTTCCAAATAATGCAACTGTGGGTTCAGCACTTCACACACAGTTGCTTGATTTGTTTAACAGAACTGGCCTTGAAATGCTTGACCTTATGGTCCAGGACTATCAGAACAAGAGTAATATTTTGCTGAATGAACTTAATATTATGAATGATGACATTGTGCAACACAGGAATTTTTTGAGACATAAAAAGAAATACGACGAAGTGTTTTTAGAAGTAGATCAACACTGTCTAAAAGTTATAGACAGGAAAATAAAAAAACTAGATAGAGACTTGCTGGAATATAGAGAGGGTAGAGCTTACCCCATGGGAACTAGAAGTAAGGGAGTTACAGGAGTTAATTCAGAAGAACCTGAGATTAGAACTGGCAATCAAAATGTTAGAAATATACCTAACACTGAACCCCTACGTAGGAGTGAAAGATTAGCACAGAAAGGGAACAACAATTCACCGCAGGGTTTTTTTCATCCCCAGGGCAGACCAATGGGGAGGAACTTGAACACCCCATTCCAACAGGGGTGGGGGAGGACTCACAACTAAGTTCGGGATCAAACTTGGAGTCGTTTGACAACAATTTTTGTAACCTTGTACACTTATCTCCCAATGACAGCAATATATTTGTCTCTCTTAATAACTATAACATTTACAACTATACAGATTTAGATATTACCCCTGTCTTTTTTGAGCTATTTACTAAAGGCTTGAACTATATTCCAGCTAGACCTTCTTATCTACCACAGTTAATTATTGAATTAAAACTCTTCATCAGAAATTTGAATTTGTCTATTTACTTTAAGGGACAAAACACAACAGCTAGCAGCATTACTAGGTCCAGCACATTCAACCCCCCTTTGCACCCCAGCTTGAAAACTTTTGAAGAACTTATAGAGAAAACCTTCAGATGTAACTTGGAAAACAGGTGTAACCCTGTGCACAACTTTAATAGGCAACTTGAAGAAGTAATTAATTTACTAAAAACACATAAAACAAGAGTTATGAAACCGGATAAAGGGGGTGGAATGGTGCTTATGAGTCAATTAGACTACGACAATGCAATGCATAATATTTTACAAGATACTGAGACATACGAACAGGCTTCCATCAATGAACTGAATGTTGCACATGCTAATATTAAGTGCATACTAAATGATCACTTGCTCCAAGGTGTAATAAATGAAGAGCTATTCAACTATTTGAATGTACCACATCCAAAAACGCCTATACTATTCGGCATACCTAAAGTCCATAAGGGTATAGTCCCTTTAAAATTTAGGCCTATTGTTGCAGGGGCTTATAGTATTACTGAACCTTTGGGTAAATATGTCGAATATAGTATTAAATCTGTGGTTTCCAAACTTCCACATGTTTGCAAAGACTCTTGGGAGTTCCTAGCTAGTATTCCCCCAAACATCAGTAGCAGTAGCCTATTAATGATTACTATTGACGTAGTAGAACTTTTCCCGAGTATACCTCATAACATAGGACTAGATTGGTTTTCTGACATTCTAACCCACTTAAGTAACCTCAGTAACAATCAAATAAACATACTTATTGAGTTTATGGGGATAATTCTTAATAATAACTACATCTTTTTCAATGGGGAATTTTTTAGGCAGAACAAAGGGGTAGCCATGGGCTCCCCTTGTGCATCATCCTACGCTAACATAGTATTGCACAAATGGGAGGAAACGTTTATACATTCTTCTACATGGAAAGAGCAGATTGTATTTTACAAACGCTATTTGGACGACATCTGCATTTTATGGCAAGGCTCTAAGGAAACTTTTCTTGAATTTTTTGGGTACATAAACAGAACTACTGATTTTCTGTCATTCACCTATGAACTTAGTACTACCTCATTACACTATCTAGACATCCTTTTAGTTAAGAACACTGAAAGTGATCACTTCCAATCAACTATATACAGAAAGCCTTCTTTTTCTAACACATTTTTACATTTTGAAAGTTCGCACCCAGAATACACCAAAAGGGGCATAGTTAGAAGCCAATTGATTCGAGCATCCAGAATATGTAGTACAACAGCAAGATTGTTAGAAGAAGTAGCCTTCTTAACTAAAATGTTTTCAGAAAGAGGCTATCCTCCACAGTTAATTAAATTTATTACGAAAGAAGTTCTAGACAAAAGGGACTCCCATTTTTTTCCCCTTCTTAGCAAAGGCTTACCACTACCAATTAATAATAATAAAGGACGAAATCAAACACAGAAAAGTTTCATTTACACCTTTAGCAATGACTCAAGATTCATAGAAGACACCTTAACAGCTTTTTGGCCTATCTTGACCATGCAAGAACAGATTAAGGCCTATTTACCAGATTCAGTAACGTTTGTTAGAAAATGTGACATCAACCTAAAAGGAAGATTTGAACAAAATTCCAATCCAAGGCAGCTGACCAACAACACTACCTCTTGTAGAAAGAGTGGCACATACAAATGTGGTATGTGCAAACAGTGTGATTACCTGTTGAATGCAGAACAAGTTTCACTACCATCTAGGAATCTAGTTATTAGGCCAACAGGTTACCACAACTGTAACACAGGGGGAGTAGTTTATTTAGGTTTATGCACTTTTTGTCTAGGATTCTATGTTGGAAAAACTACTAGAATTCTCAAAAAAAGAATCTATGAGCACATATATGAGATAGAAAAAAAGAAAAACACAAACGCATTTTATAAACACTCCTTAATTTGTACTAATATGAATTTAAAATTTTTTGTCCTTGAACGGGTTGTATTAGACCCAAGGGGAGGTGACTGGGAAAGTTATTTAGAAACTAGGGAGTTAACTTGGCAAATCAAGTTGAATGCCTCAAAAGAACCAGGTATGAATGATAGTATTAGCATCAGCAGCATACTGAAGGTTAAAAGAAATAAATTATGATGGGTTTACAGTATTTTTATGTGTTTTAACTTTGTTTGTTATAATGCATAAAACACAGATGTATTTTTTAAAAACAGAAAATGTTTTTAAATTAAGTTGTTTTTATTTGATTCTTTATACACATTAATTTCAATGTTCACTCTGATTTAAGGTAAATGTGTCACACACAAACAATACAATCTTGAGATGATGTATTGGTTAAAGAAGTATTTTTATATAAATAGGATATCTAAGTTTATCAAGTATGGTAAGATTTGTGACATCTTAAACAGTTTAGTTATCTCCACATATTAATACACTTTAAACATGAGAATATGGTTTATCATGATTTTATATTTTATTTTACTACTTCTAAATTTGGTTTTTAATGGCTCCTACAAACCCTCAGTTATATGTAGTTTCATAAATAATATTAACTTAACAAACAAGAGAAACTTAACACATAAAAAACTTATTGAAGTCTCTCACTAGATTTATACTGAGGAGAAGAAAGCACTTTGGCACTTTAAATGTACATTTTTTCTTGAACTTTAATTGTTTCTTAATTGTTTCTTAATTACATTATTGGTTAACTAGTTTGTGTATTTAACCAGCACTGCTGCACTTACATTTTCACCTTGAAAAAGCCTGGAATAGTCCAGGCGAAAGCGCTTGGTTAAACTGTTTTTTTGCTGTTTGGTCGAATAAAAGTTCTTTTTGAAGATCCTTGGTTCAGCGTTTATTCAACTACAATTTATGGTTTACATCGTAGAATCTCTATTTGTGCACTCATTGCTGGAATTTGGTATTACCCTTGGGAATTGAAACCAGTTACTGTTGTACTTTCACTTTGAACTTCTCACAGCTCCTGGTCCGTGCTGGTGTGTTCTCTTTTTGTGACTTCTATGCATCATAGTTAGCCAATCACACAGGCTGCATCTGCAGCATATAAAATACTTATATAATATTTATATTTATTATTTATTTATATTAAGCATATAAAATACTTGCTGATTCAACCCATCTGACCAACAACTGATTCTCACAACTTGCGTCTGGAAGGAGGTACCTCAGCTTCCACTGTAGGACTACTAGATTCAGGAAGAGTTTGTATCCTACAGCTGTGAGACTTATTACTACAGACACCAACCATAATAACTGATGCATTAAAGCCTTTTATTTTCAATTTAATCCTGCTGCTCTGAGCAATTACCACCGGTATTACTATTATGCAATATGATGGCTATAATGAGTCACTTCTAAGGTTAACAAATGCAATATGGTAACTAAACAGCTGCTATTCATTTGTCTCTATTTATTCTCTGTCTTAACAGTGTAAGAGTTTGGTGGTGGGTATTTATTTATTATTATCCCTGAACAATGGGTATTGAATTTGTTTATGTAATGTGGCTACCTTTTGTATGTCATACATGTTGTTTTCTTTCATATGTTATTCTTTGATACCACTGTATCTACGTTATTTGCACTGCATTTCTCTCATGAGCTGATATTTGCAATTTCATTTAAGCTGCACTTTTGTTGTCCTAAATGACAATAAAGTTTCTTTGAGATATGAGAGCATCATAAAATATGCATTTACCCTACAATCTGATTTTTCCTCTACACTCTGCACCATTGGAGTACAGACTTGGGAATTTTAACTGACAGAATGCTAGGGGCTGCTGCTGCTCTGCTACATCTGCATGTGTGAGAGGCTGAGGTCAGTGCTGATGCTGCCACTGACAATAGGCCTTGACTGTGAAGGAGGAGAGTGTTCAAGACCAGGGTAACCTTCCAGGAGCTTCATGAGCTAGAGATTGTAGAGCGCTATAGGGTGCATAGGGATATACTACAAGAACTCGCTGTGCTCTGCCACCCTCAACTCAGACCCAGAACCAACAGAGGGGAACCCACCCAAGTAGAAACAAAAGTGTGTATAGCCCTTACAATACTAGCTACAGGTACATTTCAAAGACCAACTAGGGACATGATGGAGGTCTTACAGGCATCTGATCCGGGATACACCACCAGTTCTTGGCTGCAATGCAAACACATGCTAGTGAGCAGATTTATTTACCCCACACACCTGAGGACAGGGTCAGTGGTATTCATCTCTTCTACCTTGCAGCACACTACCCTGAGGTACTGGGTGCCATAGACTCATAAACACTCATGTACACATTAAAGCTCCACCGGTTGAGGAGGGTACAGTCTACATCAACCACACTGGGTATCATTCCATCAACTGCCAGGTCATGTGCAATGCTCAGGACATCATCATGAATGTGTGTGCCTGTAGGTCTGGCAGTTACTACAACTCCCATATCTGGCACTCATCACAGCTGTACCAGATGTGTTGCCAGGGGAGACAGCCTGGATCGCCATCTACTGGGGGATGCTGGCTATGCACTGGAACTGTGGATGATGACACCCATCAGAAAGGCACACACAACTACTGAAGAATGTCATAATGAAGCACATGCACAAACTAGGAACACCATAGAGCACGTGTTTGGGCTACTCAAGTCGTGGTTCCAGTGCCTCGCTATATCTGGTAGAGCCCTGCAGTACTCTCCAGCCACATGTGCACAGATGGTCATGGTATGCACCATGCTAAACAATATCATCCTGCAGAAACAGCTCTGGCAGGATCATCACAGGGAAGGGACATACAGCTCCCCACCAGTGCCATGGTCCCCAGAGCCACACCTACAGGAGACTCGGAGGCAGAGCCCCCTGAGGCTGTCCCTGTATGCAGATGTAGACATGCCCAGTATTCCATTGCCTTGGCAAAGAGGCAATGCATAGCACATGCACTGATAACTTAGGGTCCTAGGGACTGACACCTTACTCTGACTTGCATACATAGTAAAACGGATGCCAGCCATACAACACAATCTACACTTTACCATGTATTGGCTGTGTACTGCACTCATAAGACAGAGTGAGCCCTGGAAAACAGGTATCACAACTGCTGCATGCACAAGATGAGTCACTCTCCTTTACAACAAATGTATGGGGTACTAGACTATGGCTGCATATGTATGCTCCTGCTGCATTTATACAAGGGAATAGAGTGGACAACTGGGCTACCTGCAGAGAACAAACAGCTGTGTGGAACAACAGGTACTATGTCCAATAGTAACTGCCCTATTATATGCAGTAGTCCGCAAAACAGCATAACCCATGGCAGTATGCAAGGGAAGTGCCAAACAGCAGGGTCATAGGACAGATGCAGTACTCACAATGCTACAGTCCCCTAGCCCTAACACATCAATGTTCACATACAAGTGCAGTAACAGGGTATATGTTTGCAAGGATATATCAGCAGACCACACAATCTCAGGACTGTCCCAGACAACCTAGCTACATGTCCTATTTTCCTCAATATGCAGGGGTAAAAGTGTACATATCTGTCTGCTGTTGATAGTGTGAGGAATTAAAACTCACTTTCTGGTGGCTGTTGTAGCTCAGTGAGCTAAGTTCATTAGCATGGTTGATGGTGTTTGTGGTTCAAAGCTGGCTGCACCTACAACTTTTGCATGTGAGGTACTCCTTTGGTATGAGTCCACACACTGTCAATATGTCACAATCTGTTACTGCAAGAAAGCTGGACAAAGCCAGAGATGATGGAGAGACAGAGGGCCAAACCTGCAGACATTATGCATGCTCTGAGTAACCGAGAAGGTTGCTAGTATAACAGCAGGTTGCAACATGTCAGAGTAGCAACAGGATGTAAAGGCCATCACTTAGCTGTGTCAGTATGGACAACAAGTCACAGTGCTCCATGTAGATGTATATTATTGGAAAAACACAACCATATGAGGAGCAGAGCAGACAATGGGATGGAATGCTGGACATTCTGCCAAATGTGTACAGTCAGAGGTGAGAAGACTGTCACTCTGTGTGTGATGTGTTATATCATGTATCCCAGTCACAGCATACCTACAACCACTTAGGGAAGGAAATCTGGACAAAGCCATGAACAGTAGTGTGACAAAAGCCCAAATATAAGGAGAAGGTTAAACTAGTGGCCAGAGAAATGTAGAAAGTTCAGAGAATAACAGTTTGTGCAGTAGCCTGGGTTTCCTGATGTGCATGGAGTCAGTAACTCAAATGTCTGTTATCATTTCCTAATGGCAATCTATGATGATTTGCCACTGACATACCAGAAAATCACAATTCTGTGTAAAACATACCATACATATGATGCAAAATAATGTGCAGTCTTTTACAATCTGTACAGGTGCTAGGTATGAGTCATATACTACATTCAGAACACAGCCAGGGAATCCCTTGGACAAAATATCAGGAAGGCGCTGGACTGTTGAATCAGGTTCAACAACCAGTTGGCTGTAGCACACAAAATCCCTGACTGGAGTACAGGTAGATCTGGCCTGGAGTTACCTTGTAAGTACTGACAGTCACAATGGGCATGCCCCTACACTTAGGTAACTTGAGCCCATGTCTGATGCTTCAGTTGCCTAAAAACCAGATATCTGAAAATATGTCTGTGCTCAGAGACAGCTATTTATACATATCTGTCTCTCCCTATACCCCTCACACATGATCACCAAATCTATCATTATGTGGCACACACACACACACACACACACATACATATATATATATATATATATACATATATATATATATATATATGTATATATATATATATATATATATATATATATATATATATATATATATATATATATGTATATATATATATATATTTATAGATCTATACAGCTACATAAATGTGTAGAGTGATGTAGACCCTCCACATATATCTATATAGAACTGTAACATAACACACACACAACTACACCTAATTTGACATCCCTGTTTTATATGTACTGTATATATAGTTATAATATATCTATAAATGTATCTATCTATATATATATATATATATATATATATATATATATACACACACACACACACACACACACACACACACACACACACACAGACACACACACATATACATATATGTATCTATTTTTATATATATATATATATATATATATATATATATATATATATATATACATATACATGTTTATTTGTGTGTGGGGATGCACGGATGTACACACCTACATGCAGGATGCTGGGGTTATCTGCACCTATACACATAACAGTTGCCTGATTGTAAAAGCCCAAGGCCACATAACGACATAATCCAACCAACCACAGAACCCTGTGCTTGTGGAATGTTACCCTGTAGATGGACCATTGTGAGCAGGTGTTGCAATGTCCAATGACTTCAATGCAGGACTTGTACAAGTCATATTTCCACTGGCCAATTGTCCACCTAATAAACTGGAACTGTCCAGAATTGGTGATACTGATCCCTGTACACATATAGTGGGGGTATTAACAAGTATGCCACTGCTAGGACACCAGATACATTCATGGCATAAAGCAGGTTCAATCTACTGGCCACACAGGCTGTGTAAGACAAGGCCAGGTTGTGTAGCCCACAACTACTGTGGCTGTAGCCACATGTACACCACATGTAACTGGGTGCACATGCACTTTGTATGATGAGCTGTAGTGTGTAATAGTAGTTAGTTAGGGGTTTGAATCTCACAGCAACCAACGTGTGTGTGTGTGTGTGTGTGTGTGTGTGTGTGTGTGTGTGTGTGTGTAGATATTTCCCTTACAGTGGTTCAAACATGTCCATCTCAATGCAATGGCCAATTATTTTGTGGCCCTGTGATTAGCATTCTCCTAATATTGACCTCCTTGTCAACACCTGCTGATGTCATCCACCATAACAGCACTGTCTGCCAATGTCAAAACAGATAAGCTCTGTGGCGCATGTGATAACTACTTAGTGCTATAGTGTATACTAATAGATAGGTAGGGGTTCTAATCTCCCTAATGGCAACTGTGTGTGTGTGTCTGTGTGTGCGTTTATAAATATATCCCCTTGCAGGAGTGTGCCTATCTCTGTGCAATGGTTATACATTTTAAACCCCTGTGACTAACTGCCAGCCTCCCCACTGGCCTCCTTTACAAGGCTTGCTGATGTCATCCACCTTAACACACCATCTAACCATGTTAAAACAGATTAGCTCCATGGTGCATGCAATAACTACTTAGTGCTATGGTGTATACTAATAGACAGGTAGGAATTCTAATCTCAATAATGTCAATCCTGTGACTACCTGCCAGCCTTCTCATTTGCCTCCTTTACAAGGCCTGCTAATGCCATCCACCTTAACAACACTGAATGACCATAGCAAAACAGATAAGCTCCGTGGTGGATGCAAAAACTACTTAGTACTATACTGTATACTAACAGATAGATAGGGGTTCTAATATCATTAAAGGCAACTTTGTGTGTGTGAGTTCACAAATGTATTCCCATACAGCAGTACACATATGGCTATATAGGTGTGCAATTGTCATGCATTTTACTGGCCTGTCACTAGCTGCTGGGCCTAAATAGTCCACATCTACCGAGGCATACATGCTATCCACCACCATATACATTTGTATGTACAGAACACCCAGTTTGGCACATATCAAGGGTAGCAGGCCTTGTCACAGGGTATGCATGCAAGACTATGATGACTGCTCCCATTGTCCCCAACACGCTGATCTACACATATGCACCTAGGTAACCATGCACATATACAGTTGTATCTTGTTGATGTCATATATCTGCTGTGCTGCCATGCTGCCCTGTGCTGCTGTATTGCTGCCAAGTCTCTATAGTTTAGCCACTCAGACCCCTGGAGCAGAAACATACAACAGTCCTGTGAGACATCTGTCATTCTGCAACACTACCGCCAATCTAACATCATGCAACAAAGATGCAGAAACTTTGTTGTGTACTCATGACACATGCCAGCATACAGTATCTGTCATGGCATAACACTAATGCACTAAAAAGCTACATGAAATGTAATATAGTCACAATGTGCAAAAGACACATATTTGCATGTTCCTGCATTGATGATATGGATGGCAGGGATGGGGAACAGGTATCATCACATGCATAGGGTGTGGCATGGTGGTGCCAGAGGCCTAGGCTCTGCCAAACAGTTGATAGCATGTGTGTGAGTCAGGAAGGGGTGCTGCTCAGCTGGACTATGGAGAGATGCAGTGCATGTCTGTTGTTGACCTGCATGTGACAGCGAAGTCTGAGTGTGTACGTGTGCTAGCCCTACACATTCGTATGTTGGACAGCTGCGGACCATACATGGCAGAGTGGACAGTTCTCCTTCTCTGGCCATGAACATGGGAACAGGCTGTGCCAGGAATGGCACTGGTACCACCATGCCCAGGATCAGATGCTGTACTAATTGCTGATGGTGACTGGTGTGTGCTGGGCCTGTATCCCACATGGCGACACCCAGGACCACTTGCCCATGGCCTGGCATGTCATGGTGTGGACAGCACACTCCCTTCTGTAGTGCTCAAGGTACTGCCACTAGGGGAGCGTGTGAGTGAATGGCCATGTGGGCTCTCAGCTGATGGTGTTGCTGACATATGTCCATGTGTCTGATGTCCTACTCCCACCAGATGTTCCATCACAGACAATGTGTGGTCAAGGACTGACAACATCTCACCCCACCATCTGTCCACTACATTAGTGAAATGATCCATGCCATCATCAATGTGGTGGAGGGAGTCATGGATGTCAGACTGTGCTGCATCCATGATCCTAAGCATTCATCTGTTGCTGCGTATGGAACATTCTTGTGCCTCCATGATGGACTGAAACATGCACTGATGATCCATGGTGTGACACCAGTGACAGCTGGTGGATAGGCAGCAGTCCTCCTTCGAGTACCCCTGTCAATCTGGGTGTGTGAGACCTCACCTGCTCTCTGGCTATGGCTACTGTCTACGCTCACTGATGCCATAGTTGCCAAACTCTCCTATTCGATGTCAACACACTTTGATTGTCCAATATATGTGGCCTCAGGGGGTGGGTATGTGTGGACATACTGACTGTGTGCAGGGACACTGGTGAAGGAAGTGGGATGTCAACCCATGGGACAGATGCCGCCCCCAACAACCTCACTTGTGCCTCACTATGTCCACTATCATCATCATATTCCAATGAGACACTGACATCGGATTGTGAGGGGAACACACTCCAACCCCCATGTTCACCTGTGAGGAGGGAGACAAAATGAGTAGATTACTACCTGCACTATTACAGTATATATGGTAATCCACACACATACATATACAGGTGAGGAGCCACAACTGCTTTGCACATACCACATCTTATTTCTGATACCATGCACAGCACACAAGCAGACTGCAATATACACAGACAAGACCGGCCCTTTATAAGATGCACTGCAGCTACATCTAGTTAGTGCTGACAGTACTATACACCTGTGCGATAAGCAATATGTCAGTTAATGTGATAAACCTACACCTAAAACACAGTGCACCCATCTTGAGCATACTATGCCAGTTCTAATAGCACTGTCTCGGGTATGTACCATCTCCATATTCTGTAGGAGCAGGCATCTGTGAGTGATTGCCTCCTGTGTAGTAGACTGTGTAGACCTCCTCAAAATTAAGTGCATATGTATTACTGCTCCTGCAAATACACAACTGTGATTACCCATACAATGCACTTCAGTTAATCCCTCAGATATTTAACATACAAGTATTGTACTCTGGCTAAACATAACAGTTGTGACTAGGGCAAAATGTCAGCTGTTAACATTCATAGGGTATATATGATCCATACAACAAAAGTAGCACACTTGCTAGGTACAGAACCTTGAACTCTGTTGAAACCTGACACACCTATGGAAATATGACGGAGACGTATTGTCAGCAATACCAAATGTGGCATTGTTACAGGATAATCTGTACATATTTCAACATGTATAGACGCTAATATGATACTGCCTACATTGCTGACATTTTGAGTATGTGTGCACAGCTGTGCATTAAAACCAAACCACCCCCAATGTAGATACACCTAATGCCACTGTACTGCTATGCAGAGGCTGCCACAATTGCTGATGCAGTATTACACTGATGAACACAGGAAGCTTACCTGGATGTTCCTCTGCTGTAGATTCTGTGGCACCCACCACCATGAGGTATGTGGTGATAGATGCTTGGAAGCTGGTGATTGTTCCCAGGTTTGCCAGGAATTCCTCTGTGGCTGAGAATGGTTGTTCTGCAGCACTCACTCCACCGGTGGCAACACGGTCCCTGGTCAGAGTGACAGCCCTTTACCATGCAGCATTGATCATATCTGTGGCCCAGTGTCGGACCTGCTCGTAGGTTCTGTCTTGTAGCCCTACAGGGTTGACTACTGTGATGAGGTCAGCCCATATTGCCACACATTGGTCACGATTGTGGTGAGTCCTGGACAGCAGAATGTTGTGATGCAGTCTGAGCCCATCCAAGATGACATTATGTTAGCCTCTAAAATGCACGTCTCCTTCTATTCATGCTTTCTGAAAGACAACAAGAGGTGTACACTTCACAGCACCAGATATCTTGATGTCCACTATGTACAGACCCTGCACATCCAAATTTCCCTGTACTATCCACTGCTACCTCCCATGCCATACCTTACAGTCTATCAACACACTATGTATGTTGCTATCACCAACATAATAGCAATACTGGCTATGTCCCTGTGTGCCATGACAGATTGTGCTGTATGTCTCTGCAGCCATCAGTGCCATCTACTGTGGTGTGTCACGTGTGAGCAAAGTCCCACTACTATGTCATATTGCCACTGTCAGACACATAGGTGTGTGTTACTACATGTATGTAGGGACACTCCAGTAACATCACTGTGCCACACTGACAGACGACAATGCAAACCTGCTGCAGTCTAGCCTCCCTGTAGGCATCATACCTCTCCAGTACACAGAGGTTTGCTGAATATGTACATGTTCCCGATGTATGTGGTCTTTCTGCCAGAAACCTATGGATATCTGGCAAGCAGTTGGCCAATAATTGATGGTTGTTCCAAGAATATGCTGAATCTGGCTGTCACATGCCTGAACCCTCAGAAAACAATTATGCTACAGTAATATCTGTCACTCTATTCATACTCATACTTTGTTTGACCAATATGTATACTCTGTCGATGAGGTTTGGCCTGTGTCCCCCAGTAATACTGGCAATTACTTGACTTCCTGCTGTAAGGGGTTGCCAGGTACGTTAACCATAGCTCTCAGGCAGTGACATATGAATGTTGACTAAACTGTGACCTAGCCAGAGTACATCAGGAGAGTCATGGACACCTTTACAATGTCTGAACTATTCCTGTGTGACAATCACAGACTGAGAGATGCTGAATGACAGTACATCATGTGATATGACAGCTGTGTCTACCCTTACTTACTGACAATATGTCTGTGACATAATGCAGTAGATTTCATATTCACAGACTGAGAGATGCTGAATGACAGTACATCATGTGATATGACAGCTGTGTCTACCCTTACTTACTGACAATATGTCTGTGACATAATGCAGTAGATTTCATACAGGAGCCAACCATTGTAGGAGGGAGGAAACGGCCACAAGTGTGATGTAATTCACAGCAGGCACAGTTGAGAGGCATGCTTGTAGCTGTTGGACAGCAGACTATCACCAACATGTCATTCCCAGGCCTACTGTTGTAATCCCTATTCCCCATAACTGCATCCTCCGATCTGCATCCCTTTTTATAGGGACTTGTATTACATACCTGGTAGAGTAACGTAATCCTTTTGTGAAGAAATCCTGAAAAACAGTGTTTGGTGAATCACAGTCTGTCTTGGTATAGCAAGTTACAGACCTGTTTCCCATAGGCAGTTTCTTGCCTTTTGTAGGTAATGTTTAGTAATAGGTAATTGCCTATTCACCAATCCGTGGCTCAGACTTGCTAATTGCATCCAGAACAGCTGAGTTGTACTTTCATTAGCCAATGACATAGCACAACAGTGCAATATTTAATGACTTCCTTTAGGGTTTAGCCCCTTTCTTAGTCTGTAAGATGGGCATTAGTAAGGTATGGAGTCTATAGCATTACACAAGGTGGGTACTAATACTGTCCACTGTTGAAATTTATGAGGTATGTCCACAGCTTTCCATGCTATGTTTGACCATTGTCAAATGCCTTTATTATTATCTGGCAGTTCAGTGTTCAACATTGTGGGTTGAGGTCATTAAGGGGGAAGAGATATGTGGGTGTCAGGCATCATATCTATCAGAATATGCATGCTGCAGCAGCAGCTGCTGGTCTATCAGCTCTGTATGTTGGTAGGGGCAGACAGTGACACATGTCCCTGTCACTTGACCTTTACCCCCACCTCTTTATGTATGGGAGTCATGTGGATCCCTTGTTCTAGAGGGTTGTGAGGTATGGTAGGTCTATAGCAGGTGGTGTAACATGCCACTGCATATGTTGCAGCCTGCAGCTGCTGCTTTCTGCCTAGGACTCATAGTGGGGAGTGTGAACATGTAAGAGGACAGCAAGCTGTATGTGTCACTGATGGAGCAGTGTCAGCTCTGTCATCACAGCAGAGCCAGGGTGAGGGTACCCATAACGGTACAGTTGAGGCATGTGCTTAAGGTACATCTGTTATGTAACAGTGCCAGTCAAAGAGTAGTAGGCAACTTACAGGTAGGCTATATGAATGTGTGCAGTGTGTCCATACCTACAGTCCTTTGACTTGCTAACATGTGTAGCAGTTAATTAAGTGAAAGAAATCTGTTTTGGTTAAAATTGCATGAATCAGTTATTATTTGCTGTATTCACAAGAATGTAATTTGCTGTATTCACAAGAATGTAATTGAAGTGCAATACACTGGATTCAAACCCAGAACTTGTGGGTGGCAAAATGTACAACATACATAGTATTTAACAGATGGAGCTATTGAGTCACTGCTGCAGCAGGTGTACTTGCAAGATATTTCTTATTTATGTATTTATTTATTTGCAGTTTGTTAACCGGGAAAGTCCACTGGGCCATGTTGAGCCCATTTTCAATGGCGGCCCAGGGAGAAAAGCTCCAGTAATGAGAGCATTTATAATATTTACAATCACCAAAGAAACAAAAAATAGTAATAACAATAATTACAAAAGAGGTAAAAATCCAAGTAATAAGCAATATTTATGAGTTCATACAAAGTAAACATTAAGAAAGTAAATTCAACAGATTTATTTATTGTGACTTGGCTGAAATTGGGATAGGAATGTTGAAAGGGGTAGAAAGCTTCAGGTGGGGGTGAAAGCAGGAGCATTCCCAGAGGGAGGACAGATAGAGTAGAGTAAGCTCTTGAAGGTGGAGGCATTATGGGTAGTTCTAATGTGAGGGGGAAGTGAATTCCAGGATCTGGCAAGAGAAAAAGATAGTAGCAGTTGTTGTGGAGTATGTATGGGTTTGTAAACTTCAAGGAGATTTTGATTGTTGCTTCTGAGTAGTCTCTGTGGCTGATGCAGTTTTAGGGTAGAGGAGAGGGAAGGGCAGTTAAAGGATTTAAAATAAGTTTTTGTGCAGTTGTGAGTTGAATATATGTCAGATAGTTGGGAAGTCCAACCAATTTAGAGAATGGAGGGAGTCACAGTGATGAGAGGATATATGTCCATGCATACAGTCTGTGACACAGGATTTGCATTAGCATGTGTTTTTTGGTGGGTATGAGGTGTGACACTCAAATGTCTGGCATGATTTTTTAACCTCGATCTTTAATTACTTGCCAGTACTTAAGCAGACAGATATGTTTTTTGTGAAAGCATGCCAAAAATAGGGGCACAACTGTGGACACTCTGCAACAGTCTGTACAGTTGACAGCTATACCTGCTATCCCAGGCCTCATGCACATCCATTATTATTTATTTGGCTGTGTATTGGTGCAGTGTCTGCATCACAGTCCCATGTACACTGCCAATTTTCCCATTATATGTACTTGCAGTGTATCAGTGGCAATCAGGATATGTTGGTGGAAACATCTATTTTAATTAAGAGCTGAGGGGCCTAATGCACTGTGCTGTAGTTGACAGGGGCCTGGGTTCAAGATGTGACAAGGATGACTATTTTGCAGATGTACCTAACATTTTCAGAAACACATAAGATGCTTAAGGCACTTTTAAAAAGTTTAAGTGGGTTTATGCGGATTTCCACGGCATGCCATGCTACTTTGCTCCACTTAAACTCATGCTAATTATAAAAATAAGGAAAGAAAAAAAGGGTGATAGGAAAGTGGTGAAATGGGGGCAGTAGGAGGAAAAATATACTGAAAGGCAGGTAGGGTATGCAAGACAGGTGTAGGAAAGGACCATAGCTCTTCATTTCTTGTACAGCAACAGATGTACAAGCTGTACAGAATTTGAAATTTGGAGCCTGACATCACAGAGAGAGGGCAACATAACCGTGTTGATTAATTCATGTAATAATTAATTGTGCCCAGTGTGCATGGGTGAGAAATGGAGAGCTATGTATGGGGCGATATTTTTTGTGGGACAGGTACCCTTTTATTTATTTATTGTTTTATTTTATTCATAGTTTTTTTAACCGGGAGAGTCCTTTGGGCCATAGTGAGCTCTTTTTCAATGGAGGCCCAGGGAGAAAACCTCCAAGTACATACATAAAATATATATATATATATATATATATATATATATATATATATATATATGTGGTTAAAAAAACATTAATACAAGAAATTGTTATGATTACAGTCACTGGGATTCTATACATTTTTTACACAGAATAACATAGCTATTATGCAATTTAAAACAATATAAGACAACAAGACTGAGGGGTTGATTACATTCTTGAGGAGATGAGTGGTAGAGTGTTATATGAAGAGATTAGAGGGGACAAAGTGGGAGAAGTACAGTAGGGGAAAGCTAGTGCTTTTAAGTAGTGATGTTTGATTGCAAGATGGATGTAGAAGAGGTTTAGGAGGGGTGGGAGCAGGAAATTTCCCAGGCTGAGGAGAGATAAGAGTGGAGTAGGATCTTGAAGGCAGAAAGATTTTGGGTAGTCTGAATATGGGGGGAGAGAGAGAGAGTTCCATTTTCATACAAGAGAGAAGGCTAAAAGAGATTGGCCAAGAGTACGTAAAGGTTTATGCAGTTCAAGAAGGTTCTGATTATTGGATCTGAGAGAACTGGCAGTTAGGTGCATGCTAAGGATGGAGGAAAGGGAAGGAGAGAGTGGAATGTTGAGGAAGGGATAGAGGTACATGCAGGGAGATAAGTTGGGTAGGAGAGGTTGCATTTGCAGACAGACAAGATAGACAAGACAGAATATAGGGGTGGTGTGTGACACATGAAGGGGGTAAATTCTTTGGACAGGGAGGGTGCTGTGGAATCAGAAATCCATGCATTCCCAGATGGCAGCAGTGTGACTGAGCTCCCCCACCCATTGGCAATCAACACTGCTTCTTCACTGCCCCAAATCTGGCTGTACTGGAGGCTGGGCACCAGGGCCACCTTCCCCCTCCAGGTTGGCCAGTCTGCCCTCAGTTTGGCACAGGGGGTTCTCATAACTATGATGCACTATCCTGTGCACCATTACTGGTAGCTGATCTTGGGTGACAACTCCCCCTCTGCCCCCACTCTTGGGGGGATGTGCCCCATACCCTGAGGCGGTTCCACCTGCAGGTGGTGCAGGGCCAGTGGAGGGGTCACCACAGGCTTGGGTCCCAGATATGCTGGGACCCAGTGTCATTGCTGGCTGAGGTAGGGTATGCAGATCACCAGGAATCAGCCTACACAGTCGAGCTGTGATGTTGAGGTATTTCAATGTGTATAGGTTATTAATGGACATTACATTTAGTTAGTTATAACAGCATGCCAGATCATTGCAAATAACCCAGGAACATAACATTACATAGAATATGGAATGCAACAATAAGTAAGATAACAGTCAGTATAGTAACATCATGCCAGTAAGAGTTATGGCATAAGGCCAACAACATAGGTAATTCAACATGTTATGTTAATATGCAACCATTGTATTACATAACAATAATAAAACACAAGGCCCAACATAACCATTTAGAGAACAACATTTGTTAATAGGAAACCATAACCAATGTATAACATTAATAAATTATGATGAAGATAAGGGATGGGGGGAGACAGAAATACAGTGCATGAGTGCCAATATAGGCTATATAATTTGCAACAATACTGTTACTCTGCAGGTATGCCCTTCCTCTATGTATAACAGTGCCCTACAGCTAATGTAGGATGTACATACCTCTTAAGCTATCCGCATGTGACAGTATGGGCCAAGCTGTAACACCTACAGGTACACAACTACAGAGGACTATTGGATGTCTGGTGGACCTATATGACTACCAAAGTCTACTGTGGAATGATGTAGTTTGATAGTGTTATTGACATAATCATGTCAAAGATAGATCTGTGACAGATGGATTAGGTGACAGTGATTACAGTCCGTGACAGTGTGACACTTGAGGGACATGTATCATGCACAGTACAGAGAGTAAAGAACTATCATGTCATCATTGTCAAGCATGGGGTTAGACTGTCAGCAAACATACATAGACACACCAGACACACAATATTACACATTATCTTTATTGTAATATCTTTATTAGTATTATACTTGTTGCCTTTATTTTCTGATGTCTTATCACATTCCTGATCAATGTTGTTAACAGTCTGTTACTTATGAACACACAAATTGTTAACCCATAATAAGGGCTACTGCACCAATTAACCTTTAATTCCTGTGGGGAGGAAATCTGTTAACAGTACATTATTGATTCAGTAATATTTATTAGTACTTGTCACTGGGTTTGACCCCTGGTCTGTGTGTGACAAAATGTACATGAGACACATCATTTAACAAACTGAGCTACTGAGCCACTGCTGACTATTGATTGCCTGATATTTGCCTAGAGCTCACCTGGAAACAAAATATGACCTTGTAATAGCAATACAGTTTAATACAAGACTGCATTGACAATTGAACACACATGCATAAGATTCCTGTATGACAGAGATACTAGGTAAGCTGTACATTAATACATAGAATGCAGCTGTACACAAAACACTCTTAGTGGATGGAAATATCTGTAACATGTACAAACCACATTGGAGTATTGGGCTGGCTAACTAAACCCATATACAGTTGTAGGTAGTATATTTGCAGTCTACAGCTATTATAGTTTCATACTTGCCTGCAGCACCATTACTTGGAGCAGGAATGCATATAACTGAAATGCAAGGGTTAAGACATAATCCTGATATACACAATCTACCTTGGGTGCTCCTGGTATTGCTTCAGATGTTAGTGCAGAAAATGTCATAATGCATATATCTTGTAGTACAGTTCTAAATCTACAGTTTAGCATAACACTTTTTCTTAGCTAACCTTGAGTCAGTTAGTGGCATTCTTTGTGTTGTTATTTCAGAGCAGATGTCATACTCGATTTCATGGACAACAGCCCTACTTACACACATATTGCACAACACAGCTTTATTAGGGGTACCTTCATGCAGTTATTGTAATATTTTCAAAGTCTTTATTAAATATAATTTGGGATAATGCAGGTGTTGCAATATAGCTGCAATTCCACAATTAGTGCATTAGAACCTTTATTTCATTAACATTATCAGGTTTAATGCTGTAACCTTTAGTGCACTATATCTTGCAGTAGACAGTTTTTGCAGTACAGCCCTATGTCCACATTCATTGCATTACACACATCTGTACAGTATGTACCTATTGGCAGTGACTGAATTACTCTATCTTGTGTATTTGACTATAGACTGCAAATTAATCTGTACTCACAACCTGGCCAGGCACCCTGCATGGTCCTCTAGGTTGCGAGCTCTCTCCTCAGCAGCTGTAGGGAAAGAAGCACACCATTATGCGTACCTATCACACATTCAGATTAGATATTGATAAAACAATGCTGACAGTACATACAAACTTGAGGGGCATTCCCATCCCAAGCATCTTTGACACAGATGTTCAGAAGTCCCCTCTTCAACCACTTCAGATCATCAAAATGGTGATGGGCCTGCTCACCTATGTGGGGGAGGCCTGTTGCACTGGTGAGACCGTGTGCCAGCCAGTACCAGGCCTCTGTCTTATACTCCAGTCCCTGGTACTGGCCCTATAGCAGCTGGATGTCATGTTATTTCACTAGGAGTTCAACCATGACCCTGGATGCCAGAATACCCCACCTCTGTGCTCATAAGCTCGCACCCTATCCAACACCTAGCATAGTTCCTGCATGGATCAAACTCCAACAGGTTATACTATATTCCCAAAAAAGCTGAGCCAAATCACCACAGCTGCAAAATCTACAGTTTAATATGTAGAACACAAGAAACGAGTAAGCGCTTTCATGATCACACTGACCACTTCTTCAGACTGAATACATCAAGCATAGCAACTTCTTTTTAAGCACATACTCAATTGATCACATATTAATCAATTGAACAATTAATAAAATCATCATGAATATATAAAAAATATACTAAATATACTAAATATATATATATATATATATATATATATATATATATATATATATATATAGAGAGAGAGAGAGAGAGATATTGATATATATAGATATATATCAATATCTAGCTACTATTAAACCTAATAATGATATATATAATGATAATGATATATATAATGATAATGATATTTATAATGATAATATAATATAATGATATAATATTTAAACCAATGCCTTTCTTACACTGGACCTAATGTTTAAGTGCCCTAGCTTTCAAGAAAGGCTTAAGTGAGACAGTCTCATTCATCCCTAGTGATGTATGAGCATTTAGTTTAAGAATCCACCTCTGCTCAGCTAACGCCATTCTGTTTTTAATGTCCCCCCTCTTAGACCTTCATCTAAAATTTCCAATACACAAAATTTAAAACAGTGTGACAATCCTTCAGCCTCAATGTGTTTAGCCAAAGCACTGGTTTCCTTCCTATTCTAAATATCCGTGATATGTTCCTGAATGCGTTCGTTCAAATCCCTTTCTTGTGGCACAAAAAAAATCAATGAGTAAACTCATGTAATCATAGCTCAATTGCAGGTTCATTTGCTGCCATTTCTTTAACAAGTCAGGGAATAAATCTCCGTATGTAGGCATTGTCAGTACATGTAGCCCCCTTGGAACAATTTTATAATGCAGAGAAGCTTCCAAGGTTTAATAATTGCTATATATATATATATATATATATATATATATATATATATATATATATATATTAGTATATTGTTTTATATATTCATGATGATTTTATATTGTTTAATTAATTAATATGTGCTCAGTTGAGTATGTGCTTTAAAGGAAGTTGCTATGCTTGATGTATTCAGTCTGAAGAAGCGGTCAGTGTGATCGTGAAATTGCTTACTCGTTTCGTGTGTTCTGTATATTAAACTGAAGATTTTGCAGCTGTGGTGGTTTGGCTCAGCTTTTTTGTGTTTTATTCTGCTTTTGCTGAGAGCCGTTTTCTTTGTCAGGTGTCTGGTTGTATTTATATATTATGCTATATTCCCACCTGTTGCTATTAAATAAGCGTGTTTTCCCACCCTTGCACATCACTGGGCTATTTTTAAAAATGTGGCTCTTCACTTGGCACCTCGTAAACTGGCTTAGCTGAGCTGAGCAGTGCTTAAACTGCAAATACTTAACATTGCTTAGAGGTGCACAGACCAGTTAAGTGGTGCTAAAATGTTTCTTGTGTAATCAGTGTTTGGCAAGGCTTAGCTGTGCTTAGCAGAGCGTAGCTGAGTGCAGCAAAGCAGGATTTAAAAATAATTGGCATCATTTGTATTTGCAAAATAAATACTTAATAATCTATCTGTGTATCCAAACTCTGCACCTACTGCACATAAGGCTGTCACTCTATCCATTTGGCTATGTGGACATGTAGCATTCTTCTATAATTTTACATATACCTCTCTACTACATTTAAACACCACTGAGCACAGTGGCACACAATGCAAACCTGCTCAGCTGTGCTTGACCTTTGCATTCAGAATTTAATGCATCTGGTTTCTATTTTTAGATGTTTGGCACGTATCAATTGCTGTGCACCTCACAAACATAAAAAAAAAAAATAAATTTAATACATATACCTACATTGATATACTGCCCTTTCACAGGACAGGAGGTGTGTTACTCATCTCTGGACACAGTAACACACTCCTTACACTGATTCAATAACTGTGTTACACAGCTCTCCCTCAGTAATGTGCCTTCATTAATATTCATGGCACACTACCGAGGGGGTACCATGTACATGCTACCTTCCGTGTAGGCTTTACACTATGCCTACATGGATTTTATTAATTCTGGGAGTAAAATTAATACTGAAAACAGCCTGATATCTGGGAATAACGGCCAAGTTATAAACCAATTTGTTCTTCCAGTTCTAATTTACAGTTACATCTGATGATTCACTCGCCTCAAAAGGTATTGGATCAGTTGAACAGGAAAATATGAAAAATGTCTCATGCTTATCAAATGATATATAAAAATCAGTGTATACCATGATTATGCATTCCTCTTTCTGTAGAAGGAATGGACTTCCTCAAAATTACCTCATCAGATCCAAACATAGTGACTGTTTTGAAACAGGAAGAAAACACATCTAATATGACTTCCCTGTTTAGTTTAGCAGAAGCAAATTGGTGTCAAGTGGGAATGGAAACCAGACCAGAAGTAGACAAAAATCAGGCAGCAACGGAATGTGCAAAAAAACAAAAGAAAGAATATAAGGTGAAGGATCAGATGAGAAGCCAACAAATGTGGTAAAGGTATAAATATAGTTGCAGATACAGAAAAATCCTAGAACAACCTCATATCAATGAGGATCTGACATAAGAATGGTTAAGGAGAGGTGAATTTAAACTAAAATATGGAAGGTCCAGATAATTAGTGGCCCAGGATAGTGGACTATGTACATATTTATTTACAAAGTCCATTGAACCTGTGGGAGAAACAAAGAAATGCAGCATCTGTAAAACAGAACTGGAAATAGTTGCACATCTTGTTGCTGGATGTGATATGCCAATGGTGGACAGACTGCATACTGAAAGGCATAATAATGTGGCAAAATTCTTGCACTGGGGATTGTGCAAACATTACAATATTGAAGTAGCTGACAAACATTGGAAACAAGCATCACAAAGCGTTACAGAGAATGATGAAGTTTATATCACATGGAATCACTCATTACAAAGAGTTCAAAAAATAGATCCAAGAAAACCAGATATAGTAGTTTATGAAAATTAAAAAGTAGCATTGATCATTGAAATTGCTACATGTCATAATTACAGTGCCTTATGTATAGGGAGAGACACAAAGTCATAAAATATAAGGATTTGCAGACAGAAATGATAACACCCAGATGGTTCCAATAGTGGTAGGAGTAATGGGTCTCATAAAAAATAATTTATAGCCTTATTTAGATATACTATCAATACAAATGAATTGCAGGAGTCAGTTCTGAGCACATTGAGGGTACAGTGAAGAGTACTTTTGGCTAACATCAAAGACCAAAACTATACTAATTTCATTAACTTTAATCATACTTTGACTCAGAATGGGGTCTATTTCCGTCATGGTCTTAGATACCCAAAAGACTTGGAGAAATTAATTCCCCTGTTGGTATGTATCTGTTCGAACAATTTTATGACTGAAACAGCCACAATGCTTCCTCTTTGAAAAGATCAAGGGCCTAAATCATAAAACTATGCAAACCACCTCAAAGCCTTGTCCCTTTTCTTAGTATTTTACAGGATACTGACAGCTGACCTCTGCTTCATGTTTAGATCTTCAACACACCTTATCCTGTCATATCTAATACATTTGCAATGCTAATAGTATCATACACATTCACTCAAGAGATCTCAATCTATTTTTCAAAACAAATAGAACATGGAGAGATAGGTTTGTATCAGAGAAAATTCTACTAGGACAGGTGTCAGCATTTTGGAGGACCCCAGCAAATGTGAAGCTGGGGATGCCTGAACACTTCCTATCACTGCCAACTGTCATAAGCAACCTTTCAGTTCATGTTGCAGAGTTTTAGGTTTAGTACGCACAGACTGAATAGTAGCTACAGTGTTCTTACATTGTGGCAGGACTGTACACCCCACTATGTCGCTCAGCTCACAAAGGGATATTCACAGTAACTGGTATTTAGTTGCACTGATGATATATTCCAACAACTCTGTGTAGAGGGCTGGCCTTAGGTGAAATGGTGCCCCCCCCCCAATACACACACAAATCGTCCAGAGCTCCCTCCTTTTTCCTCACATTGAAGGCAAACCATGCACATTATTTTTTTTTTTCCTTTTCTCGTGTTTTTCTTTAATCCTCAACTTTCTCAAGAAGCCCTGGCTTTCTATATTCTCTGAAGTACATTTAATTAATTTATTTTTTTTGTTTTGCTATGATTTTCTACAATATTTTCATCCACTGGTGGCTTGAACAAAAAGTATGATTAAGGAAAGAAATTCAGTATTGCTTTTCAAGTTTAATTTTACATACATCCTATCAACACATCTTACCTAGATAAGACAACACAGTAAGAGCTGTATAGAGAACAACTCAAGTAACCAAATGGGCTGGGGGCTGTCGGACTCCCAGAAGTCATATGGTTATAGATGCTCTAAGGTGCAATTTTAGAGCATTTTACAAACCTTTTGATCCAGTATTGGCCTCAGCAAAAATTGTGAGTAAAACGAATTTCACTCTTACGTTTTCTTGCAAGGAACACATAAGCTGTACTTAAGGCTTTGTATTCAAAGCTGACATAATAGTAGGTCACAATAAACTAACAAGACAAATGCTTAAGAAGATAAATAGATTCCATCTAGGAATACTTCCTGGCTCTCCATCTAGTGTTCAGACTGTGTTTAGAAAACTCCTTTAAAGAGAAAACCATCCCTGAAGATTGGGAGCATCAACTCTTTTTAAAATATCACCATCCATGAACATCAGGAGCATCTACTCTTGTTAAAATCTCAGGTAGTCACTGAGACTGGTCATCCTGTTCTATCTTTAGCACATAACTCTCTCATTTTCATTCACTGAATACCAACTTTATTTTAACAGGTTCATATCATAATCCTGTTTAGGATGTGAAGAATGGATGATCTTTTTTTCCGCAACCAGTAACAACTTTTGTGGGACCCCCACACAGTCAAAGATGATTGGGGAACTCCCTGAAGCTGTAGGTATTGTGATTGCCCAAAGCTGGCTATGTTATTAGTTTTAGTGGAAAGTGAAAGTTAAATCCTACTGGTGGGTAAAGTCAATGATAAAACATTTTAAAAAAATAATGAAGCCTGCTACTTGATAAAACACTGTAGCTACAGACATCTTTGAATTTTAAATGAAAAGCAGCGGTGATGATCCTTAGGATTCTTCATCCTAAGAGTTATTATTACCCAAATGGTTTATAAAATACACAGGATTGCTGTACTACATTTTGTTGGTGGGACAAACATGTGACAAAATATCAAGATAACATTATTTCCTGTAGTTTGTGTCCAATAGCAACTGCAGGGTTTGTTGGTTCCTAAAACCAGCTATGAATACCACATCTGTGGAACTTTGTTCTACTCCACAAAAAGCAGAGTATTTCACTTAGGCTATTCAAATAACATTTGGATGAATGGATGGATGGGTAACCACAAACTCATAACAGGTTTAGCATCCCTGTTCCACATGAATAGAGAAAGCATGTATATTTTCCAAAATATTCTTCTCTTGCTCATCTCTGAGTTGTTTATATGCACAATTCAAGGGTTAAAACTGCAATGGGAATGTACTGCTAGGCTCTGCAGAGACCAATGACCTAGTAAGTACAAACTGAAATCTTTGAATTTTAAAGGAAAGAAAGTGCTTGAATGCAATACTTACAACTAGTCTATAAGTCGTTTCGTTATTTATTACAAACACAATTTTCATGATTGTAGCCAAATATAAACTCTTCCATGCTCTAAAATTTAGAAAAACATCATTTGGCATACAAAAAGCAGAAGTTATGTGCTCATTATAACACTCCATCTGAGTTGTCGATTTTCAATGGATGGGTTCAGTTCTGATCCCTCAGTGCTAGCTCAGCTGCTCGCTACAACTCGTTGGCATCAAAAACTCTTGAGCTTGCCCCTTTATCCATAATGAACTGCGGTTTTGCCTCAAATCAAATTTGCTGACAGAATAAGCAGAAGAAAAGGAAAGAAAATTATTTATATTTCCAACTGGGACTGTGTCTGGGTCAGTCATAATTTAAAATAGTCAGCCAGATTGTGATAAGGTAGAAATCACCCATTCTTCCAAAAGAATTAGGTAGGGGATTGGTAGTTGAGGAGACATGAAAATCGACAACTCAGATGGAACGTTATGGTGAGTACATAACTTTTTTATCTGAAGTTGTCAATTTTCATGTTATCCTCAATGGATGTGAAACAGTCCCCAGCTACCTTATTTCCAGGACAGACTAAGGAAGGATATTCCTAAGCATCATTGAGCCAAATGATGCTCTACTCCTGGAGACCAGATCGAATTTGAATGAATAATAAAGGTATGAGGCTTAGCCCATGTTGCTGCTGCATACATGAATGCTCTAGCATGAAAAACAGCTGATGTAGCTACAGTTCTTGTGAAATGAGCCTTTGGGAATTTTGAAAGACACCGGATTTGGAATATGTAAAGGAAATGCAGTTAGCCAACCATTTTTCTAAAGTGACTTTGGATACAGCTTGTCCCAATCTGGTATGTGAGAAGGATATAAAAAGATGGTCTGATTTTCTGAAGTTGTCTGCCCTGTGTCAGTAGAAACATAACTGCCTATGTACATCCAAAGAATGTAAAAAATACTCTCCTTTATTAGAATAGTTGGCAAAGAAAAATGGCAAGTTAATACACCGATTGATGTTGTTCTCTGAAAAAAATCTTGGAAGAAAGGAAGAGCTGGTTCTGAGTGAAACCCTGTCCTTATGACAGACTAGATAAGGAGGTTTAGATGACAGGGCTTGAATCTCTGAAATTCTTCTGGCAGATGTGAGTACAACTAACAGAATAGTCTTCCAGGAAAGGAACTTAATATCACAGCTATGGGCAGGTTCAAACTGTTGTTAAGTGATTGATTGTAATGCAAAGTTGAGATCCCATGGTGTAGTAGGGTCTTTGAATGGCAGTTGTAACTGACGAGTACCCTTCAAGAAAGACTTACAGAGTTGGTGAGAGGCCACAGAAGAGCTTTGGAAGCCAATATGGAAGTTTATGAAATTGCTGCTAGTTGAACTTTGATGGTGAAGACAGAGGCCCCACTATTAAAAAGCAATGTCAATAACTTGAGGATTTCATGAATTGGTGCTGAAAAGGGTTCAGTGTCGTTCTGCAGAGTCCAATATATAAATGTCTTCCATTTATTAGAATACAGTTGTTGTGTAGAAGGCTTATGAGATGATCAAATAAAATAGAAGTCACTGGAACCATAACCAGCTGGTAATGGAATGATTTATTAGACTCATATAACTTTTAAAATTGCTAGTAAAAACATTCACCTTAAACAAGGCTTCTTCAGGCATATCAAACAAAAGACACCATCAACCATTTATATAATATCAAAGTTCAGGGTCGTTTGGGTATCTCTTTCAATAAAGGCTTTAAAGATACATAGCCGTTCAAACCAGGTGTGATATGTGTCCCTAAACACAAAATCCAATTAAATTCTTCCTTTTTAGTGGAATCATTAATATTACCCCCACATATATTATTATCAACTACTCTTAACAATTGAAAAATTAAAACCATGTCCAGAACTATTGTCTCTAATGTGTTTATATCGTGCATTTGTAACTATTTCTCTTTTGATTTTAGATAGGTGGTTACAGATAAAATCTTTAACCTCTGGCTATTTTACCCACATAATATGCTTGACATGCAACATAGCTAGCCAGATAGGCAACATTTCTAGTTTCACAATTACCATATGCATTAAGTCTGAAGGTCTTGTTGGAAACTGGATGAGGAAAATATTTATCACAACATATGAAACTACTGAAAGTACATCTGCAACATTCAGAGGTGCCATTCTTAGTTGGTCATGTCTTCCTTGATATATGGGTCTGCTCTGTATAACATAACAATTGCTTCAAACTTCAATTATTCTTACAACCAAAGCATAGTCTCTCATCGGCTGCCATCTGTAGTTCTGGTTCATCATGTACAATGTGCCAGTATTTCTCAATGATTTTCTTAACACTGGCAGTATTTCGATTATAAGTTAACATGCATTTAAATTTACCCTGTGAACATTTATTCATTAGTTCCTCTTGGCTAGCTTCTCAGAACAGTGGCTTGGCTGTGGTAGATCTCCAACTCTTAACATCCTCACAAATCTCCAGTACTTTCTGCTTATTACAACCTCTATTAATAAACTCTACAGTTGTGTTATGTAATTGCAACTGCATGTTCTTATCATTCGTGTTCAGCCTTGCAACTCTATAAAGTTGATTCCTAACTATGTTGTCAAACATAAGCTGCAGGTGCATATTCTCATGATTAAACTGTAGAATAAAAATCCACCAAGTTATTCAAACTCTGCATCTCACTTCTTTATTATAAAGCACTTTTTGTCCAATTGAATTGTTGGACTTCCTCAGATAAAATGAAATTTAAAATTTATGAATTTAAATACAACTCTAAAAAGGTCAGGTGACCTATTCATTACATATTTAAAGTAAAAAAAGTAATTAATTAAAAATCCATTAAGGATATATTAAATTACGTATATTATTTAAAACATTTTACAACCAGCCAACAAACATATTTTCCATAGAAAACTTATTCTTTTTAAAAACTAAATGTGTACTCATATATGAACATATAAATGTATGTCATATAAACATATAAATATACACAATATATAGCTTTGTGAATCTAAACATATGCAAGACTACATATTCTACATTTTAAGCATCTGAAACATCTTGATTCTGGTCAGATTTTTATACCTGTATATTTATATGTTTATATAACATGCATTTATATGTTCATATATGAGTACACATTTAGTTTTTAAAAAGAATAAGATTTCTGTGGAAAATATTTTTGTTGGCTGGTTGTAAAATGTTTTAAATAATATACGTAATTTAATATATCCTTAATGGATTTGTAATTAATTACTTTTTTACTTTAAATATGTAATGAGTAGGTCACCTGACCTTTTTACAGTTGTATTTAAATTCATAAATTTTAAATTTCATTTTATCTGAGGAAGTCCAACAATTCAGTTGGACGAAAAGCGCTTTATTAATAAAGAAATGAGTTGCAGAGTTCGAATAGCTTTGTGGATTTTTATTCTACAGTTTGTTTTTGAGTTTTCATGTTCTCATGATGTAAGTATGCATTTCTCTTAGCTGGTTTTCTATATAAATGAGTATTTAAAGTATTGTCAATGCCTCTAAACACTGTTATGTCCAAAAAGTCAATACCCTCAGTTGATATTATTTTTTTAAATGTAAAGAAAAACATGTGGAGGAGAAATATTCATAAAACATATTAAAGCTATCAACACTACCTCTCCATATTAAAACAAATCATCAACAACTCTGCGATAAAAAATAACATTCTTTGCTAGACCATTATCTGTGGATAGAATAAAATTCTGTTCTCATATAAACATAACACTCTCAAGTTCAGTTTACATTGCTAACAGTTATGCAAATATTGTTATGTTCAGTTTAAGTAAAACATGTCTCCAGTCCATTAATAGGTTAGACATGTTTGCACATTGAGAGGGTGTGAACGAGAATCCTTTAATAAGGAGCTGCAAGAATACTGAATCGAATGTCCTCTTAGTCAGATTAAATACAGTGCTCTATAGCTGTTGAATGTTACTGGCAGCTATTATTTGTTGCTGCTCATTTTGTCTGGCAGTTGTAGAAACGTGTTTTATCTTCTGTAGCTGATCCTTGTCTGCATATGTCATGGTGCTATTTGCAAATTCCCTCTCCCTCTGCCTCTACCCATCCCCCACTGGCCTCTCATTTGAGTCTATCCTCTGGTAGTCAGTGTTCCTGTGGTCTGAAGATAAAAAAGGTTGTGGACCCCCATAATCACTATGAACATCACACAATTAAAGATATGTTTTGAAGTAAGAATAAAAAAAAAACATGCCTAAACTCCATTATAATATGATAATAAGATAATAAAAACAAAAAAAAAAAAAAAAACAAAACAGAAGAAAATGTTTATTTTATCCATTGTTTTTTTAAGACTGGTTTAAGGGGCAAGCAGTTGTTCAATCCATGAAATCTGTCAGAAAGAAGGTCACCAATCCATCGGATCTCCATGAACTCAGTTTCTAACATGATGTCCCCTCCTCTAGGGTTCATTTTAACTACTCACAGAACCTGAAAACAAAATCCATGCTGTGGATTACTGGATGTATGTTTAAATAGTGGGCTCTTGGCATCATTAGGGTGCATATCACTAACGTGCTTAGAAATCCTTTCTGTTAGAGTTTGTGAATTATGAATATAAGGCTGAAATTAATTCTGTTGTAAATATGCTGAAAGATAAAGAATGAAATAAAAAGTTTGCTTTAATGTAGGAATATAGCTTAGCAATTTAAAAATGGCATTCATATTGTATGACATAGCTCTGGCTGAAATAAGTGAAAAACAAAGAAGATCAATTAATGAACACAATATATTTCCTGAGCAGTTTGTTTCCTTTCAGACTTCTGACAATGGACATGTTTTTATAGTATGTGTTTTCCTCAAGATACATGTTTATCACAGTATTAAGAAAAGCTTGACTTAATTCCTCATAGATCAATGGACATGGCTTTTTATAGAATCATCAGAAAAAAGCCTAGAAAAGCAATTTTGGAAAGCAAGTATTATATGCTTTTGTCATGTTTGCAGAACAGTTTACAAATGTCCATTAACAGACAGGAACAGCAGCAGAACAGCTTGTACAGATGTTTCCTTTCAGATTTCTGTTAATGGCATTCTCACATCAGCAAAAGTGCTTACAAGTAAATCACAAAAGGACGATAGAAAAGTCTACCAAGAGGAAAAAAACAAAATCTATGTGCGTGACTAGAACTGTATATAACTGTATTAATTCAGATATGTTAGAGGTATTTTGGTAGAAACACACTTGTTTCGAGGTATTGTATGGAGAAAGGAAAGTCATCATCTATACTGTTTGTGAAGAAAAACTTTGTAAATACATGCTACAAACTGACAGAAAGATTATGTGTCGTTTGTTATAAAAATAAGTTATCTGTAACTATGCTTATTGTGAAATAGCTGCAAAATATATTTCTTTATCAGTGTGCAATTTGAAAGGCTTGGTGCTTTAAACAGACTACAGATGGAGTCATGCAAAGCTCTGTGTCTCTGATTCAGCAGTAAACAACCAGCAAGACTTTGTGTCTTAAGAAGACTTTAAGTCCAGTCCAGCAAATTCCAGCACAACAAAGAAGCAGCTGCATACATAAAATACATTTTTCAATGGTGACCCTGACATGATTCAAACACGCAGCCTTCTGATATCAGTATAAAGTGTTTTGAGTACATTAAAATAAAAAGAGGGAATTGTAAGATTATGCTCAACAGGGGTTTAAGTTGAAAGTAATTCTGTTACAAATATGTAACATAAATAAGGTATAAAATAAAGCTTGCTTAAAGGCAGAAACCGAGTTTAGTAATACGTGATCAGCATCCATACTAAATGACTGTGGCTTGAAAAATAAGGAACTTGCTGAATGGACATCTTTCCTTACAGACTTAAGGTTGAAAGTAATTCTGTTATAAATATGTAACATAAATAAAGTATAAAATAAAGCTTGCTTTAACGCAGAAACAGAGTTTATAATATGTGATCAGCATCCATACTAAATGACTGTGGCTTGAAAAATAAGGAACTTGCTTAATGGACATCTTTCCTTACAGACTTAAAAACAGGATGTATGCATTTCATTGGTAGTGAGAGCAAAAATGTAAAATCTGCTTTTTTAAAGAATGGACAACATGACATGTTTCTATCATATGACACTGTTACAACGTGTTTCCTTAAAAACATGCTTTTCTGCACTTATCAGCGTTTGCATAAGAACAGATGTTCTTACACAAAGATCCAAATAGAATACTAAAGACAAAAACAGGATGTTCACACTGTCAGAAAAGCTGGCCTCTTATAAATTCAGCAAAAATGTGACAGGACATTGTTAAACAAGGAAGCTTAAAATTAATATTATTAAGTCAGCATTTGCAACAATCAGTATTGTTTCTACAGGATGAGCAATTCTCTAAAATAGAATACCAAGAGGAAATGTATATGTGTGTGCATGACTAAAATTGTACATAAAGATCTGTATTAATCCAGTTATGTTAGGGGTATTGGTAGGGACACATTTGTCCCGAGGTAAATGTTATAACATGCTGATTGAGAAGTAAAGTAGAACAATAACTAAAATCTGTAACATTAGTACGTGTGGTTTATTATAAAAAGTTATCTGTTACCACTCTAAGTTGATGCTGCAAAGCATATTCACTCATCAGAGTATATTCTGCAAGTTTCTGTATGCAACAGACTGTGAATGCAACTATAATCAGACTTTGATTTCAGCAGAATCCAGACAGCAAGACTGAGTGTCTTAAGAAGACTTCAAATCCATCACAGTAAGCAGCACCATATAATTTTTCAATGGCAAGCTAGCCTGCATTCAAACACAGAGAGAGTGGTAAGCCCTGCAGAGGGTCACTTCAGTCAAATTGCAGTAACTAACATTTGTATGTATGTGTAAAATTCTAAACAGAAGTATTCCAGTTTATGCAGCTTGCAGTAAAGTTTTTCAGACATCTGAATCCAGATTGAGCATGCAGTGCAGGAAAGTTGCAGTGCCATACATTCTCAAGGAAAAGGTGGATATCTACTTTGTACGGCAGTCCGCTGCCTGTTGTGTTTCCCCAGCCTCTCAAGTGACTCTGAAAAATTTCCAAACATCAGCAACAACAGCCTGATCACCTGTTTTGTTTTGCTAACTGGTAAGACTTTTTTCTGTGTCGCATTTTTTAGTATGGATGCTAGTAGACATAATTCATGCAGGAGTAAACCAAGCTTTAGTAAATTGCAATGTTGGTATACACAGCACATTAGTAAATGTAAAACTTTATTAGGGCAGGTTGATAGTAAGGCATTATGCAAATGTATTACACTATCTGACTGGTATCTCAAAGAAAACCATGTGGGATATGACAAATGTTTATTGTGTGATTCAACAAAAACTGCATTTTGTGTATTATGCCATAAAAAGTATTGCATGATATTGCTAAAAACATAGACTAAGACAGATCTGTTCATGATACAGGATTAACTAAGGGTAAAGAGTTTTCATTATATTCAGATGTTGAACACTTATGTTCTGTCACCACATGTGAGTCAAATCAGTTACTGACAGGACCTCTAATACATTTTTTTACAAAAGAATGTAATAAACTTCTAAAAGACAGACACAATGAGTTTAGGAAGCTGGTCAAGTTATACATACATCTTTTCAAAAGTGCATAGGAGTTTTAGATTCAGCAGAACAGGTTACTGAAAAATATTAGAAAGACCATGCATCATTACAGGAAACTCTTGAACAGCAGTTACAGGATAAAGAAAATAAATTAGCTAAACTGACAGAGACTGACTTTCTCCATATAACAGCTGAGCTTAAAAAGATCGGGAAACTACAGCTGATTTGTACAAAAGAAATATATTTTATAATGTGTTTATGTTTTGAAAATGTTTAAGCATACATGCTATGATCTGATGCATGGACAAATCATTCTTAAATGTTTTACTTTCATTCAGTTAAAGCAAGACATTTATCAGTAGTACATTAAAATAGACCATGCAACTGCTATTCTAATAGCATAGTCAAAAGGTACACAACAGTTTTAGTGTATAAAAATCAAATGAAAATAGTTAATAACAGTAAAGATTTAAAGTCACAAGACTGACATGCATGTATTTTCTTTTTATCTGAAGTACAATGCATAAGAATAAAAGGCAGACAACAGCAAATATAATGTAAATATAAACGTGCTAGTTAAGCTAATATCTATTTTGTTTTTTACCATTTTTTATAATTGTATAGTAACACCACACCAAACAGTTAAAGTTCTGAATTAAAAAAAAATAAAATCACAGATGGTATTAGTCAAACAGTTTTTGTAAAATTAATGGCAGGGCAGTTAGATAAATAAATTAAAAAATACTGAAATCCGTGTAAGCTAATTGTAAAACAATGTCTATTTATGAAGTATAAATGCACAGTTATGCAAATCACAAATACTTATTAACTGAAATGTGAGCTCAGACCTTCCTAGACTAGATTAATAGTTACAGGAAATGTTGGAAAGATAAGATAAACAAGACTGATTGCCAGACAAGTAGCTTGATTTTTTCTAAAGCATTATTGTTATTAAAACATAATTGTTAAAATGTTTACAGGCAACCCTATTTGGTAATTGTAATACAATGCCACAATTCTGCATAGATGTCACTGATAATCTGTTTGCAAGTAAATGTTAAAAGTAAAAAAAAAACTCAGTTGCAAGATAGGCCATAGTATGCATACAGCTCAAATCAATTGTGCAGGAAACAGCTTTATAAAAGATCAAAAAAGACAAAGGTTTATAGTTTAGTAAGCTAATAAAGTATTTCTATTCTCACAGCATAAAGCAAATAAACAATACTGCAGTATACTACAGGAGGGGCACTCTCAGTTTTACACTGACTGTATAAGCAGTACTGCACAAGGGTCTAAAATAAAGCTACAGGAGGAAATATCTCACTTTTTTTTGGGACAGGTATTAGTGCATGAGAAACACTGGTACACTGCTCTAAGTTGATGCTGCAAAGTATATTCTCTCATCAGTGTATATTTTGCAAGTTTCTGTATGCAACAGACTGTGAATGCAACTATAACCAGAGCAGAAACCAGCCAGCAAGACTGAATGTCTTAAGAAGACTTCAAATCCATCACAGTAAGCAGCACCATATAATTTTTCACTTTCCTTAAGTTGGCTGTTGGTTTTACCCATATAGAAACAAAAGCAAGAATGGCAAACAGCAACATACTGTAAATTACATTGAGAGTTGTGCAATTAGCATAAGCATTAAATTTATATTCCTTGCAAGTTATTGGATGAATAAAATTCTGTGATTTCATAATATATTTACAAGTTGTACAATTCCAGCAGGAATAAGTGCCAGCTTTTGAAAACTTAGGCTGATGTTGGTAGTGTCAGCACATAATATCTGTTTAAGATTCTTGTTATTTGTTAAAAGAAAATGCTGGTCTATCTTCTACTAAATTTCTTAAATTGAAGTCACTCTGGAGAATATTCCAATTTTTCTTTATAATCTCACAAACGTCCTATGTCACTGGAATATGTTAATGATTAAGTTTGAGGCAGTAGATGTTTGTTGACCTCTGTTAAATGTCTCTCATCATATCATGTCCTGTGTTTAAATCACTGCTGTAGGTTCTGTGTAGATACCTCATAATCCTTGTCCCTAGTCTGCTAATATTTTGATAAATATATCAAGGGTGCATACTATCTAAATGTATAGTAGTATTAAGACCTTCTGTAATGTTCACCTCCAAAGTGACATCTAGAAAAGTCAATGCAGGTGGATGAGTGGCAGGGAGTAAATCTTAGGAAATCTGTTGCAGATTCCAAATAAATACAAAATGCTTGCAACATTTCTATGGATCTGCTACAAAGATCAAAGATGTCGACAGTAAATCTTTTTATAAAACATAAATATGTGTTAAATGGATTATTGTTGAGAACATAATTACTCTCCCAAAACACCCAGTACCAAATTGACATAAGTATTGGAACAGAGAAATGTTATTTTCCAACACAATATGAAGATTCTTTCAGATAGAAAAGCCTTGAACAGTGAATAGGCTATTAACATCAAGGGTTACCAAATAAAGGTGTTCCAAATCATTCTGTGAGTCTATGTAGGCAGACAAACAATAATAACTCATTACTGTCTTTAAATACACTAGGGGCAGATGAAGTGGCCTTTTTCTGCTCTCTTTCAATAAAGAACGCTAAAGGTTCTGTTATCTATCTATCACCTGCCACAATAGGGCGTAGTGGTGGATTGATACCATTTTTATGAATTTTATGGAGTCCTTTAATGATAGGTATAAATGGGCAGTCAACTTTAAAATATTCATAAAGAGAAGTATTAATTTTGTGTAACATCATCATCTCATATAATGTGTCATTGATATATTTTATCATTTTGTTGACCTTAATACAATTGATGGTCTAAATAAATATAAAATGCTTGCATCTTGTAGCCATGTCTATCCATGACTACTATAGCTCCACCTTTATCTGCTGCACCGCTCATAATCCTTGAATCTGTGAATAAATTATACACAGATTCATTAGCTATGTTCTCATTCTTAAACATGGATTTAAGCATACTATTCCAACTAAACATTTTCAAACTGATAAAAAACATCGAGGGTGACTGGTATATAATATTCAGGACGTCAAATTTATATCACTTAAATTAACCACCTAGTCCTTCTCAATAAAATTGGAGGCATTCATCTCTCCATCGACAGAGTCTTCCTTTTCCTTCCTCAACTCTGTGAATGTGTCCCTCTTAGTTTTGCTCTTGGTCAGTGTTATCTAGCTCTATGTTCTGGAGACCATACATGGGTTGGCAGTTCTTTTGTTGAAGAAGTATTTTTTTCCTTTGGCCAGATTAAGACTCTACTAGATTTAAAATCTTTACAATCTTTTTAAGTCTCTCTTAAATAGAGAATTATGTTCAATTTCCAATTGTAACTGTTCAGGTCAGCAGTTTCTCAATGGGATCAAAATGTTCCAAAAGTAATCTAATATAACTAAAGCCCAATTTCCAAATTAATAAGTTGCCATTTTCTTAATAAATCAGGTTGACTATTTCCATAGGTTAGTATTAATAGGAATCTCAGTCCTCTGGTAATGATTTTATGATGTAGGTAAGCTTCCAAGTGGAAGCGTTGCCACTGCAATTTTTTCATCTTATACAAACTGTTTTGAAATGTTCTATACATAGTAAGAAAAGCTTTGAAATCACTTACTTCTTCATTCAGTTGATTCTTATTTGTTCATTCTCATTTCTTTTTGTTATAACAGTCTTGGGACAATAATCCAGTTCAATTGATGATGCCATTGAATCATCAGCCATGTGTAGCTGGTCCACAGAGACAATAAACCAAATAAAAATGCAAACTACGAACACGGTTACTAAAGTCAGGTATTTAGCAAAGGAGAAAATGTAGCAACATAAAAGTACCAAGGCCACCATGGCTGAGGATAAAAATGGACTTCAATGAACAAAGTAGAATATATAACAAGATTAGCACTTTTAGATGGCTTCCATGCCCTTCCTCAGATCATTTTAAAACAATAAAATGCCATTATTTCAAAACTTTTGTGACCAATCACAGCAATTAAAATCAAACACACCCCCTAAAATAAGTGGCCATTTTCTTAATAAATCAGGTTGATTATTTCCAAACATAAGCATTAATAGGACTGTCAGTCTTCTGGGAATGATTTTATGATGTAGGCAAGCTTCCAAATGTCAGCATTGCCACTGCAGGTTTATATTAAATTAGCAAACACTTAAAAAAGTGAATGCTGATTGATCTACCCCATGTAAGTGAAAGCTTACAATCCCGAACACTTAGAACAGCATTTTTTTCCCTTGGAAAAAAATCGCTGTTCCACAAAAAAAACAAAATAAATAAATAATAAATAAAATAAAATAAAAACTTTAAAACATTACATAAAGTGGGCCCCGCACCCCCCCCCCCCCACTTAAATTTACCAACTCAGAGATTGCACTACAGTGATGAAAATGGCAAAGGAACGGAGGCGACCAATCGATTTCTTTCCCAGGGAAAGAAATCGCTTATATGCCATTTCGCTATTTTGCCGTTTCAGGCTTTCAAGTTCGATCAAGATGCATTCGAAGGAATGCATCTTCGATCATATAATAGGCACCCTGCCACTGCAATTTTTTCATCTTATACAAACCGTTGCCTATATATATAAACCTAAGCATGCTGTGATGACAGAGTTGTTGCTGCAGCCAATGGGTCAGAAAAAGATAGGCATGTAATCACATTGGTTGGGACGTTTTACTCATGTTTCCATTTAGTAGCCATTAGGTGGTCTCACCTAGCAAATGGGAGAGGAGGCAGTTTATAAGCAAAGGAACTCCAGTTTGCCCACACTGTGATGGCTGAAGTTTCTCTGCTCCTTTCCCTGTTTGCTGGGGAAATCACAGCCTGTATATTCATAGGGTATTTTCTTTTGAAGGGAGACAGGACAAACCTGGTGAAAGGGCTGCCAGGTTCAGTCCATTTTGTTGGCTCCAGGGAAAAAAGGAGGCATGAGAGAAAGCAGGATATCTGACATCACTGCTAAGCTGTCCCAAAGAGTATATCTGCAGTTGCAGTAGTAGTATTCATAATGTGCACCTTCTCTGTGGCTGTATTAACATAACAACTATCCCATGTGGAAAACAAACACTAAAAGCCATTCAAATGCCAGTAAAATTATTGTTTGTCATAAGACAGACAACCCTTATGTGCAGGGGGATTAGCAGAGGAAAACTGGATTTCCCTTTTTATTTTTAATGCATGGATGTGAATAAGAAAAAAAAAAAACAGTTCAATAGCGTGTTGAGTACAAAGTTATGCAGCAGTCATATATTCATAGGTTCATGAGGCTGATTATCCCCTTTTTTCCATAATCTCTTCAGTAAGCTTGATATCCATAACCATAACATTGGGCTGATACTTTGTTTTTTTTTCATGTATAGTTAAAATTTATTTTAAGGTAGTTATAGAAGTAACTACTGATTCTATTAGGAATCCCACATTACAGATTTAGAGAGGTTTTCATGATGTCTCTGTCTCTCTTTTAATTATTGACATTTGTTTTTGTATATATGAAAGGTATATAGCTTTTAAGTAAAACTAGATCCGACATTCCCTCTGAATCATACAAAATAACCTTTAAGTTATTTATTGCAAACAAAACAAAGGCAAATCCATAAGCCTTAACAAGTTCAATTTTCCAAGTCTTACTGACTAAGGCAATTTTTCCAGTGCTACAGTCGTTCTAGTGAAGAAGCATTGTATCCTTTTAATTGTTTCAGGATGCTTGTTTGAAGATTGTAAAATGTGATAAGATGTATCCTTTAAAATTAATTATGTATTTTTTATTTTATTTTATTTGACATTTAATTAACCGGGTTAGTCCAACTGGGCAATTAGCCTTTTTTCAGAAAATGCCCGTGGAGAAAAGCTCCAAAACATAGCACAAGTAACAAAAGTGATCAACAGGCAGAGTTTACAATTAAAATAGTACCTATACAATTATTGTATGTCAAAAAGCTAGAGAATTGGTAGAGAAATGCTAGAAAAAGTCAATAATATTATACAACATACAGTAAAGAGATTATATACAATAGTAAGCAGCATATATGAGATTATGACAAGTTTAGAAGGCAAACAGGACAAATATAATACAAGTATAAAAATGTATAGGAGATAAAGACAAAAAACAATTCTCAAAAGACTGTGTCTCTGGATGCTAGAAGAACTACTGATTATTAGTAGGCTATTTTGAAAAACAGGCAGAGAGAGTGGAGGCAGAAATCGTTGCTGCAATAGTATTAGAGGAGGAGAGACAGATTAAGTTGGGTCATGACCTAAGCAAGTCCATGATCTAGAGAGTATCCATTAGAGTTGTTTTGAAAGAGTTAGAATTTGAGATCTTTCTAACACTTAAGAGGAAGTTTATTCCAAGCACTTGCCACTGAGCAGCTGTATATGAGTTTACCAATATTTTTTTGGGTGCATACATTTGTAGAAGATGCTGTTGAGAGTTGCTGACAGCCCAGTTGGCAGTATAAGGCTGGATGAGGGAAGAGAGAGAGGGTTGTATGAGGAGGGGTCATGTTGGATGGAATGTGTCAGGAGAAGCTGTGGTGTTTGGATTTGATAATGAAATTCTAGCTACTGCAGTTTTTTTCAAGGCTAGCAAGTTGTGAGAGTGGTAGGGTAGATTTGTGGCAAATCTTGCAATTTTGTTATAGGTGAGTTCCACTTTAGATAGAAGATTGGCTTGGATGGTAGTGAGAATGGGGGCTGCATAAAGTAAGGTGGGGAGTAGAAATGTTTGTCTAAAAGACAGCCTAGTAGCATTTGTGAGGAGTTTTTTTTATGTCCGTATAGCAGGCCTAACATTTGATGTGTCTTTTTAATGGACTGTTGACTATGGAGATCGAACTTTAGCTGATCATAGATAATAACTCTTAGCAATTTAATGTGAGGTTCAACAGTGATGACTGTTGTTAATGGAGGAGACGGTAAAGGTATCTTTGTGATGTTGGAGTTTCCTTTGGGTTGACTAACAATTGGTTAGAGATCAACCATTTTTCAACAGAGTGAAAAGACTGTTTGGGGAGGGTGTGAAGGTGGGTAATATTGTCAGAGAAGAAGTTGACTGTGGAATCAACAGCATATTTTATGACAGAAGAGAGTGGACAGGAAGAGTTTAAGTCACTAGTAAAGATATTGAATAAAAGGGGCCCAAGGATGGAACCTTGGGGAACCCCAGTTTGAATAGGTAAGAATGGAGAGAAGTTGGATTGCCATTTAACTGTCTGATATCTGTTGGAGAGATAGCTGGAGAACTAAGAAAGAGCAGAGTTGGAGAGATTAGGGGTGGCTAGTTTGGATAGAACTAGTTGATGAGAAACAGTGTTGAGGGCTTTGGAGAAGTCTAGAAACAGACAGGAGATTAGATTGTTGTTATCATGAGAATTTCTGATAGTATTAGTGAAAGGTATCAGAGCAATGTTCAGTCTAACCAAGTTCCAATTGACAGTGTTATTTTTTTTTAGCTTAGATGGATGCACACTTTCGAAACTCAAATAAGGAATGCTTTAAATTGGTTTCCTGAAATTCTTGGTCTTCAAATGGCTGTTTTGTTTGAAAAACTCTAAATCTAAAAAGTTTATTTATTTATTTATTTATTTATTTTTCATTTGTTTACCTGGGATGCCTGACTGGGCCAGTGGGCCTTTTTCTGCAGAGTCCCAGGGAGAAAAGTTCCTTTACAAAAACATTAAAAACAATACAAGAAATCAATAGCCATCAAGAATACATAACTTTGGTAACTATACATAGTACATAGTTTATACATAAACAATAAAAATTGAGAGATTGATATAAAGTGGAATAAAAAAGAAAGCTAACAAACAAGCATGAAATAGCTTATGCCATCATAGAGAAATGGCTGCTCAGTAGATCAGTAACATGGTTTTGGTGGTAAATAATTATGAGATACATGTATGGTATATGAACAAGAATATGGCTGATTGTTGCTGTACTAGTGTTACTTGTTCTAAGCAGTGATAGCTAAGGCAATAAAGAAGTGATGTACAAGAAGGAGGGAACATGATGAAAGTGTAAGACGCTTGAGATAGGTAGATAAAAATAGGAGCAGTAGTGAGCTTGAGATAGGTAGAGAGAAATTGGAATTCCATGAGAGAAGGGATAGAACTTAAATGAACTTATCACAACTACATACATGGAAGTCTCAAGCTCTTTTAAGAAAAGAAATGAACAATTCAAAATTATGTGCACTGTTTTGCCATAAAGTAAATACATTGCCAATAAAATAACTAGAAATTATATAATTATTAAAAAACTCTGATTTGTAAGCAACACCTTTTCCCAAACTGTCACAAAAATGCTCACATAGCTGTGAGTCTTCATGTGCACTAGGTACACACCTTCTTTTAAATAAAATGATTCAAACTTTAAAATGATACATTAAAATTACACCTAATATTGCAGTTATAAACCCTATGTGTGCTTTTATTCACTCAACAAATTTAAGCTGTATGTTTTTACGTACAACAGAATAAAGAATGTAAATTGTTACCTATAAATTATTCTCTAAAACAATGCAATTTATAGGAATACTATTCATAGGTTCATAGGTAGGTACTAGGCTATTGGCCCTAGGGCCTATATAAGCCTAGTGAAAAAGGTACCCTGGCTTTCGCCACACAAGAAAATTATTTTCCTGTGCCCCTGTCGAGCAGAACCACAGACGTGATCCCCAGGGTAAATTTCCTATATCCCATCCAATCATCAAGATTTCTTGAAGAATGGCTGATGAGGAGCTTTGTTTCATATAGATAGGTAGTTTGTTCCAGAGTATGGGAAGTCTCTGGGACAGGAATCTATCCCTCCAGCATGTTCTGTTTATTGTTGTGACAAGGTTTAGGTCCCTAGAGCATGTATCTCGGAGGGATTGGGATTTCTTTAAGTGGAGCATGTCCTACAGCTCTGGATTTGACATAGCTTTGTATGTTAGGCAAATATCGTCTCTGAGTAGGTGATATGCGATGGAGTAAAGCTGGAGTTTTTTGAGACGGTCTGTGTAGGGCATCAGTTTGAGGCCAGTAATCCTCTTTGTGAGGTATTTCTGCGGCCTTTCCAGTTGTTGTAGATGTCTTGTGAGGTACATACCAAAAGGGGTGCTGTATTCTATAATGGGTCTAATGAGTGACGAGTAGAGGGGAACAATGATCTTTTTTTCCTGGATGAGAAACCTTTTGTGATGAGGTGTGCCACATAGAAGGATTTCCTGACTACTGTGACAATGTGATTATCAAAGGAGAGACTAGTGTCCACCTGTATCCCAAGGTCTCTTATCAAACTTTTGGTGTTAAGTAGACTACCGCCTATGTGGTAGTTCATGGGTACAGAGTTTTTGCCTAAAGGGATGACAATGCACTTTTTGGCATTGAGCTTGAGGCCATGGCTTTGATACCAGGCATCTGTCCCAGTGTGGCCCTTTTGTAGGATGTCCACATCATTAGGAGTTTTGATTATGGCTCCTAGTTTGCAGTCATCTGTGAACTTCATTAGCCAAAGACCTTCTCTGTTAGCCTGTACTTCAAAGAAGTAGATACCAAACAGGAAAGGATCCAGGACTGAACCCTGTGGTACTCCACTTGTCACTGGTCTGAAGTTGGATTTGGAGTCTGCTACTTTCACAGGGTGGGTTCTGTCAGTGAGTCAGTTGGCAACCCATCTTGTGACATAGGGATTTATACCTAGTTTAGTGAGTTTATCTTTAATTCCAGAGTTGGGGATGGTATTGAAAGCCTTGGCGAGATCTAGATAGGCTGTGTGAACCACCTTACCCTCATCTATGGCTTTGGTGACCACTTCAAAGAAGTCTATCAGATTTAGGAGACATGATCTGCCTTTTACAAACCCAAACTGGGTGGGGTCCAAAGTATGGAGATTACCAATGTCATTGTTTATAAGATCCATGATGATACGTTCCAAAGCCTTGCAGACCAGGCTCATCAGGCTAACGGGGAAGTAGTCATTGGTGTCCTTGGAAGCTCCCCCTTTGTGGAGTGGGATGACCATCACTGTGCGCCATTCAGTGGGCACAAAGCCTGAGGTAAGGCTATGATTGAACATGGTACTTAGATGGGGTGCCAGTTCTTTCTGTAGTTCATGTAGAATGCAGCCTGGTATGTTGTAAGGTCCCATGGATGCTGTGTTCTTGGCTTTGGAGAGTGTGGTTTTTACCTGTGCAGCCATGATTGCAGGAACTTTGTATTTTTCTGGTATAGAGATGGGCCCTTTAGGGGGTGAGAGAGGGGTAAAGTTAGCACTGAACCTATCTGCCAGGATGTTGGCAATATCAGTTGGTTCTGTATATTTAGTGCCATTGTGCTGTAACTCAGGGCAGATCTGAGTGTTGCCATTAAGATTCTTGACATAGCTATAGAATGCTCTGTCGTTGTCTTTAGAATTAGTGGTGATTTTTTTTTGTAACTAGCTTTGGAGGATTTTATGAGGGATCTCAGCTTCTTACTGACGCTGACCAGGGAGTTCCTCCAATCATTGGATTTTACTCTTTTTTGCAACAGTTTCTTTCTTCTGTTGTAGAGTTGGCTTATGGCAGGGGACCACCAGATTGGCTTCCTTTTTTTTGGAGGATAGCACCTTGGTTCTGTTAGGTATTTCACTCATGTAAGTGCTCATAAAGTGCATTTGTGTAGGATTCAGCAGTCGTACCTCTATTGTCCGTCTGCTTGGGTGTCATGAAGTTTGCCACTTCTGTCTACAGAAGTGTGAAGTTGGCTTTGGAGAATTTTTTTGCAATGGTTTTCCTTATAGGGGGTGGGGGTGGGATGTGGATGTCTAGGGTGATTAGCTTGTGGTCAGATCTGACCAACGAGAAACTGACTTCTGGTGTGGAACACCGATTGTCCATGTTGGTAATGACCAGGTCTAGGATATTGCTGCCCCTGGTGGGGGTGTGGATAAGTTGATCCAAGGCATTGGAATTTATGAATTCCAGAAAACGTTGAGCAAAAGAGTTGGTACATGAGTAGATTTCCCAGTTAATGTTGGGGTAGTTGAAATCACCCATTATTAGGGTATTAGGTTGTACCTTAATATTTTCCAGTGTCTAAAGAAATGAGGAGTGGGAATCCTGGGCCATGGTCGGGGATCTGTAGCAAGCTGCAATTTGGATTGCTGTCTTGCCCAGAGTTAGTTGCACTTGGATAATCTTGGATGCATTATGCTGGGCAACTAGCCTGGAGGTGTGGATATCCTTAATGAATATGGACATGCCTCTGCCTTTAGCGTTTCTGTCCAGGTTAGGTGGCCGAAAAGCGCGGTATGACTTATTGCCTGGTAATGCAGGGGTGCTCTCTGGAGCCTTGAACGAGGTCTCTGTCACTGCACAGATGTTGATGTTATCCATTTTAAGAAGTGCCTTGAGTGAGTGCATTTTGAGGTTTAGACTTCTAGCACTGAGTAGCATTACCCTCAGATTTTGCTTGTATGTACCTGTTACGGTGGTGAATTTGTCATTTGAACCTTGCCTAAAAAAAGCACTATAGGGGTGGCAAGAGCCTTAGCCAGTATCCAGAATTCCAGGGGTGACAGGTGCAGGCCATCTCTTGCAAAGCATCGTGGTCTGTCGATCATGTCATCCTAGGCAGACAGATACCAGATCCCCTTAGAATGACACCAGAAGTGTAGCCAATTGTTGAAGTCAATCATTTTGTCCTTGTACTGTGGTATCATTCTGGGTGATGGCAGGATGCTACTCAGGGCTAGGTTCATACCTGCCTGGGCTACAAGATCAGACAGTTCCTCCATGTCACTTTTCATGTAGTCCAGGGAGGTATGTCTCAGGTCATTCACACCAACATGGACAATAACAGAGTCATCTTTGTACTTGTTTTGGAGTGACCTGAGTGCATGCATTATGTGGCAGATCCTGGCACCTGACAGGCAGCTGACAGTACCTTTTTCCTTGTTTAGCCTGGTGAGTGGAACATCAGTGTGCCTGACTATAGAGTTACCTATTACTAGAGTGTTGGATACGTTGTTATGCCTTATCAGCTGTGGTTGAGTGTCACACTGAGTTTGTGTGCTATGTGTCTTTTGGGATGTGTTGAGGGTGGAGGTTGCTTGTGCTTCTGCTTTGGAGGTCCCTGTTGCTTGGGCAGATTTTTATTGAGAGCCTCCATGAATGTAGGTGTGTATTTTGTGTTTCTATGTGTGTGTTTTGGTGGTGTAGGTTTTGAGGGACTATGTGATGAGTGTGATGTGGTGCAAGTGTTTAACTTCTTCTCTTGACTGTCTAGTCCAGTCTTGGGTGAAGGGAGCTTTGTTTCCAGTTTGGCTATATAAGTGCATCTCTCACAGGTTGTAGTGTTTGGTGGTAGGAGGAGAGGGTTGTCAGTGTACATGAGTCAATTGCTGCATTGCCCAAGATGCCCATATTCATCAGGTAGACCAGAGAAAACACCGGGAGCTGACCCTTAAACATGCCTGGATAGGTGCTTATTTATTAAGTACTAAAAACTATTTTCTTCTATACAAGTGAGGAAAGTTGAGTGCTGTAGTAATTTGTAGCTTATTTAGTGCTTACAATGTGTTCTGAACAAGTGCTGAGCTCAAAGAAACAGATTTGATTGCTAAAACTAAAACTGGCTAGTTCTAAGGGAAAATTCAGAGTAAACTTTATGGTGCCAGGAATAGTTTAACCCTAGCTAAGCGGCAATGCATAAAGTGTTTTTTCTTTTTTTTTTTTGCCCCCCCAACTTTAAGGAAGTCATAAAGAATAACCTACTATGCACATGGACAAACACTGAAAGTGATATTAATAGAAGGAAGAATATTAATATGTCTCTACTTTCAAAAGCTAGTGTCATCAAGATGAATCTATTACCAAGAATACTCTTTCAAGTTAAATGCCACATTCTCAAATATTCCCCAAAAATTCTTTCTTGATATAGAAAAAGCTATATCAAGATTCTTATGGTATTCCAAATCTATTAGAATTAAATATGATAAACATGTACTTACCAAGGATAAAGGGGGATTGGGTTTGCTGGACTTCAGACTTTATTATAGTATAATTACTGATTACAGACTAATACAGATAATAAACCATGACCCATACGTTAATACCTGGACACCTCAGTGGACCAAAATCTGGTTTGAACAACTTAAATCCCTTGGATATAACACCAAATCTCTTCCCTTTTTAAACCTAAACCAAAAAGCTTTATTCACAAAGAACTTACACCCACTAATTAAGCACATGATCCTAACTACTCAAAAGTTATTAAAATCAGTATAACTATTCAATGCTCTTGAATTTATACAACCGCTCCACCTAAATCCTAACCTACTAATAAATAATAAACCTGATAAAAAGATCTTACGATATTGGAAATTTTCAAATGGAAAGAATCCAATATACTACAAATAAGATTGAAACTCAACCTTCCTAAGAAATATACTATCATTCTTAGCCAAATCCATTATCTTATAAATGCTAATTTTTCAAAAACTAATGTTGACCTGCAGGATATTACCTTAGTAAAACTAATACTAAAAAATCTTGTGACTAAAGGGCAACAATCTCTAGGACAGATCAACTTGTAATGAGCATAAAGTACCAAAATTCTCTATTATTCTCAACTTATTGGCAAGGGAAAAAACAATTACCAAAGAAAGCAAATGACTGGCCATTGAAAATACTGTCAAGTGTATTCCCTTTAAGAGACTGCTATATACACAAATTATGATAAATAACAATGTATATTATACCCCATCAAAGCTAAATAAGTTCAATCCCAAATTTTCGCCCATATGCCCACACTGCCCAAACCAAACAGTTGATATTCTCCATGTTATGTGGAACTGTAGCAAGGTACACAACCTATAGTGCTCTTTAAGAGCTACATTAGAGAAGATGGGATATGAAAAAACAACCTTGTCATGGGAGACCGCTATATTGCATGCCAACACAAATGAACTTCAAAAAATGTTAAAACATATCCTTATCACAATGTGTGTCCTTATTAAATTTTACATCACAAAAAAATTGGACTGTCACATCTCCAATCACATGGGAAGACTTTAGCAAACTAGCTATTAAATATATCTCATCTCACAAATTAGTTTATGCAACAACAAAACAAAAACATTATTATCAGAAATATTGGGGTTATCTACTTGATGTAATTCTGATGAATTAAAGATAGACCTTATACTAACTTGCTAAGACAAACTTAAATTAAGCAAAGCTTGTCTATACACCTAAATAATTTCCCTGGTATACCTATCTATAACAAGTGATTGAATTTCTACCTCTATCTCTTTATAAACTATGCCCCTTATGTCATCTCTCATCTTTCAAATGATGTTAAGAAGTACTTCTCTCCTTTGTTTCCTGATGTGACTTCTAAGTGTACATAGTGTATATATTTAGTATTTAGCTTTTATGGTTGTTATTATATGTATTGTTGACTTATGTTTTTGATATGTTGTATTACTGTTATTATTGACAAACTGAATAGTTTTGGGGGAAAAAAAAACAATGCAATTAAAATGATTCTTAATAAGTCATCCACATCTGTTTCCTACATCCTTTAAAATTTGTCCAGATGTATTGCTATTTGTTCATGTTTAGTTGTACTACTTGCAACTTTTGACTTTAAGGCAGATTGTCCAAGTCTTTGTAAATGTTTATAAAGTCAAAACTTAAATATTTTTGGTGTTTTGACTCTAAACAAAGCAGTTAAATGGTAGACAGTTCATTGATTTGCTAATCTTCTAAAAAATAATTTATTCATGTGAATGGTCTAGTTATTTCAAGCAAAAATACTTTAGTGTTATTCAATACTTGCAGCACTTACTTTCTTTATATTCAGTACTGTCCAAATAGTATTAAAGCTCTAATGTTATTGGCTTTAGCAATTAAGATAGACATGTTCTGCTGATGCTCTCACATGTCCTCTTTTTCTTCCCTTGTATAATTGAAAAATCTGTTTGCCATTTGCTATTTAAAATATAGTGCAGTTCGCTGATATCTTTTTAAGCAAATCCTAAATGTTAAGCAAGTAATGAATGGTTGAAGAGTGCTGAGATGGACAGTTGGTAACAATATACCATACAGTCTCAGAGAAGCATATAAAGAGTTAATCCAAAAGGCAACATATCAGTAATTCATTCTTTATTTAACTATTACAGCAGTAAAATATGGTTGCTTAACATCAGACTTAAAGTCAGACACTCAGCTGAAGTTCAACACCACATGGAGAAACTCTGAGACAAAAATAGAGATAATGCAGAACAAATTAATTAAAGAGAAGGACATTAAGCAAAAACAGAAGGTGTAGAAATGTAGTCATGATATAAAAGATTAGGAAAATAGCTTGTCGTGTCATTTAAAAAATCAAAACAAAACCAGTAATGTGAACTCCAACAATAATGAACAAGAGAAGTAAAACCCTTACCAGCTGGTTAGAGTAGAAGCTAATGACATTCAGAATGCACACTATGGGAGACTGCAAGATGTGACAATGTTTCTAAGGTTTTCAGAAATGTCTAATCAGCCACAGTAGCAACATTATCATCAAAATAGCAATAGACGATGGGCTGTGGCCAAGTTGGTGAGCAGTTAACAGCACTATGTTTCAGCTCTAGATCAAGCAGAACATTTCAAAACTTGATGGATTTATAGCTGAACATCTGCTGAAAGATTTACTAGAAAAAATAACAGGTTTGAAACTCTTTTAGTAGCTTTTTCCTGTCAAGAAAACTAGAAATAATTTATCTCAGAATGAGCCACTCTAAGCCCAGTGTACAGGGCAGTACTATGAAAAACGACATACAGGCTATACTAAAAACATCAGTGAGTTATCTATGAAGATAGATAAATTAGAAAGCAAAATGGACAGTTTAAAAAGGAATGGAAAAAGCAAGTTGAAGTGCTGAGTGAATCTCTTAAACAGCAATCATCACAAATCTTGAGTTGAGAAGAGGCAATGTTTGATTTGGATGGAAGATTACATGAAAATTATAATAACACTGAATTTCTTTTGAAACAAAACAACTTATTCAGGGATAAAATAGAAGACTTAGAGAACAGCTCTAGAATGAATAACATCAGGATTTGCAGGATTCCTGAAAAAGAAGAGGGAGACGGTATAATTCAATTCCTTAATACCTGGCTGCCTAAAACTTTGAACCTGCCTGAAACTTTTTCCTTTGGCATGGAAAATGCATACAGATAACATTTTAACTCATCTTTAAAAAAAAAAAAAAAAAATTGCCAAGGTTAGTGATCATAAGATTTTTCTCAAGTCATAAAACTCATGATAAGTATTTAATCTTAAAAGCTGTATGGACTAATTATCCAGTTAAAATTAAGTAAAATACTGTTAAGTTTTGACAATGATTATTCTACACTAGTGAAGTCCAAGAGAAAAGCATGTGTATCACTTCTTAACAGGTTAAAGACAATATTAAAATGCAAATCTTGTTTCCAGCAAACATAAAGATTCACCTTCCTAATGAAAATTAGATTTTTATCATCTCAGAAAATGCAATGGACTTTATACAGAAAAATAAAATCCAAAAAAAAAAAAAAAAGAAAACCAGAAGAAATGGACTGCAATCCATCAACTTCTTTGAGGAGAAATGCAACGAGAGATGGTTGGTTAATAAAAGACAAAAACAGCAAAAAACATGAAGGACAAATGAAAATCAATGTATATCATGGTTTAAATTTTTTATTAATTCAAAGAAGTGCTTGAATACTTATGAAAAAGTGCTGCACATTACTTTTTTACAAGGTAAATCATTTATTTGTTTCTTTCCCTACTTCAAATGTTTACTAGTTCCCTTTTTTAAAATGTTACAGTTGATTCTTTTAGCTATATATGAAATTAAAGCCACTTATTTTCACTTAGAGTTTAAAATGTTAAATTATTCATCTTATTAAAAGGTAATCATTATTATGAAGAAACGTATGTTAGGTAGCATACTTTCTGATATCTTGGCATAGTTGGGTAATGTACTATTAAATATAATAGAATATGCAGCAAATGATACTAAAGAGGCATGTTAAGTTACATTATGGGTTCTTAAAATGGTCTGGTAGTGTAGCACTGATAGTATACTTTACATGCAATAGCACCCAGGAAAGAAATGCTATGTTATAAGCAAAGTATAAAGCTTTTTACATATATAAACATTATTATTGGAAATATATCAAATAATTAGAGTAACATACACTTTTACAAGTTAAACCTGGATCACACATGACTGCCATTCTTTTAATGCAAGTTTATATGCTATGTCTCTTTTAAAACAATGACAGTCTGCTTTATATTAAACATCTCATACAAATAGTGCTTTTTGAATCATTACATTTCTTTGAGTGCAATGCCTTTTTAGTGGTTGGGAAACTCAGAGATGCTTTTTGGTGTGTGGTGTGGATGTGGCCTGGATTCACTTGTGGGCAATTTTGTGTGAATTGCAGTTGATGGATTGCTCATTTTCAAGCCCTTGTCATGAAAACCAGCTTAAAACAGCTCCAACTCATGAGCTTTTTTATGATGCTGGAGAGATCTAAAATTCTAATAACTGTCCAGGTTACTTCTTTGTGTCTAAATGTAAATAATCATAATATTTTGAATAATATACTAAGATGTCAATAAATACAAGTTAAATAATAAGCAATAGACAGTGAGTTGCATTCTAAACCATTTTCAGGTATTACATAGTTCTGAATACTTGCAGTATACTAAAGTGATAGATTATATATTACCTATAGAATGACACTTCTTATAAAAATTAAGATTGCGTTTCTCTGTTATTGTCTCATTTTAATGATAACAAAACTTAATGTCTCAGAACAATTTATTATGGAAAATTTGAACCTTAAAAGGAAAGATTTTTCAGATGTTTGTTCAGATACTATTATACATAACATTTATGGAAAAAGTAGGACTGATTCTAACATTAGTACTAGCTTAGAGAGTATCAAATATATAAGGGTAAATATAAACATTCTATTATATGACACTCTATGCTAGGATTATAGCTAAAATATAAAAACTAGGAATATAATGATAGTACAAGATATAATATACAAGCAGAAATAGAAAGAGACCAGAATAACAATATAAATATATATATATATATATATATATATATATATATATATATATATATATATATATATATAGATATATATATAAGGGTGGGAGGCTGGCATAATGGTTAAGGTGTTCACCTTATAGGCACAAGGTGCAGGATTTGATTTTCACATGGGATAATTGGCTGGGCTTGGAATAGCACACAAAGACAGCCTGCTGGGAATGTTTCAACTTATGATCTTATGTACAACTTTGCACATAGTAAATAAAATAGAAAAACAATAAAATCATATAGCCTATAAATGAATAAATATGTAAATAATAACTGACTTCTTCCCTATAGTATACCAGGGAGATAATCTGAGGTATAGGGAAAGATGACTGTAGAGATAGTCAGTTTGGTCAATATATAATAAAGAATATGAACACCTATTTAACTTTTCTTATTCATAATAACTCACTGACGGGCTTTCTTAAGATGATGCATACTATAAAATGAGACACATTACTATGAATCAGAAGCATGAACTAAGCTTTGTTAGTCTAATGGGGAGTTTGAAAGGTAGTTTGTTCATCTTTTTCAACAAACTCGGAATACATTATTCCACAGTAGAATGTTTTAGGGTTATATCATTAAGTGTTTTTTTATTTGTTTCAAAAGCTTTATCCATAGCTGAAGATTTTATATTGTTATATTTTAAGTATATAATACATTCTGCACATAAATGCAATTTCCTTATACCTGTGTTTTTTTCTCACTTATATAAACGTCTGATTTTAAATGTATATCTATTAATATTAATGGATTGAATAATCCAGCAAAGAGTGGGAGTCTGTTCAAATACTTGCAGTTACATAAAGCTTAAATGGTATTTCTACAGGAAAAATATTTACTTAATAAATATGTAAATAAACTTTCATTAAAGAATTATTGGGTTTAGGTAAGTTGTGGCTTTCAAGCTAAAAGAAGAGGCACCCTCGTTTTATGGAAGAACTCACCAGTAATGCCTAAAGCAAAGGATAACCTGTGTTGATAAAAATGGTATGTTAAACATTGTTATAATTTAGTGGAACAGAAAACTCTATACATTAGTGAATTATTATTGCATTCCAGGTGTTGTACTCAAAGATGCAAAAAATTACTTAGATACTAAAGCCTATTGCATGTAAGGTGAGGTAAAAATGGCTGGTGATTTTAATTGTATTTTATCAGACAAAGATTCCACTGCAAACAGAAAGCTGAGAATCACATCTTCAGCCAAATACTTAATGAATTTTGTAAATGTAATGAATTTAAAATATATATATCAACTAAGGAAAACAAACTCATAATTTACCCATTATTCATACAGATATGGAATGCAAACAAATATTGATAACATTTTTGCCTAAACAATATGTTATCAAATATCAGAGAAGTTTGAGTAGTTTCAAGTCCATTATTGGACCATAATGCCAGAATCTTTATTATTTTAAAAACTGACAATCTAATACATCACAGGAGATTACCAGTGTACATTATTAAAATAAAAAGATTCAAGGACTGGTATGTTAAAAAGATAAAACATTTCTTAGAAATAAACATGAACTGACATTGTTCTGTAGGATTCACTAAAGGCTTACTTAAATGGAAGAGTTACAAACTGGTATATTAATAAAATAAGAGAATAGGACAAATAATTACATACACTACAGGCCAAAATAGACATGCTCAAATTAAATCTAAAATCAAATGACATTATCAGTCAGTCTGAACTTAAAAATTTAAATACAAAATATGTTCAAATTCTAAATCATAAAGTTTCAATAAACCTGGAAAATCTTAAACTTCAGGCATATTCAGCAAACCCTTTTATCTTGGATTAAACTTGCTCTTAGATCAAAGAAAATAAATTAACTAAATCATATCAAAGAAATTATAACACATATAAATAATAAAAAAGAAGGTAGAACAGATATTAAAGGTATTCCTAAGGGCTGTAAAATATTTCATGAAAATATAAATAATAATACAAATAACTTAGATAATGATGATATAGTTGAAACTTTTCTAAGGGAAATATATACCTCACAAGACACAGAGGTAACTACAATATTTAACCTAGAAAATAATTATTTCCTCAAATTATTGGAATTTTTAATAAATATCAATCATCAATAATAATGCAATGAACAAATCAGATCTGTTACAAATTTCTAAAATTCTCAGATTTCACATTTTTAGACAATTCCTATTCAAACTACACCTCAAAAATTAATAATGACGACTTCTCAGAAAATACAAGAAATTAATATTAAAATCGACAGATAAAACTACATCTTCATTATATTGGAAAATGTTCAATTGGAAATTTTTACACAGAGCTTTTGTCACTCCTAACAAAATTACAATTATGTTTAAATAAAATATAATTAAATGCTGGAGATGTGATTCTGAAATAATAGCTGAGTGGATGCATATGTTATATGAATGTGAAGTCATTTCCCCTTTTTTAAAGAAATTAATAACTTTATTCAAGTTCTATAGCTAGATAGATGTAATGTTTCTAAATCTTTAGTTTTATTTAATGCTCCAGTTCCTGAGATAATTCCAAAAACCCAAGTGCCGCTTCTTTGGTCTACTTTTGCTATAGCCAGAGAAGTAGTTACTAAAAATTGGAAAAGGAAAGTTACCTCTCTAGAGTTGAAATTACTAGCATGGCAAAAACTGTTTGGAGTAGTGAACTGCATACTATAAAGATGAAAAGTTCTAATATTACACATTCATATATCCTATTTTTTTTCTTTCCTTCACATCACTGGGACAGAGTTAAGTCTCCATTTCCACTCCCCAACCACCTTCCTATTGTACTTTTATCCTCTTTGCTGCTTGCATATTTGATTTACCTTCCTGTTACCCTTAGGGTGACTGGCACTACTTAAACTCCATCCACTCACTGTCCCCAGCCAGCAAACAACTACTCAGCCTTGTGCCATCCTAACCAACATAACAAACTCAAGCAAATTCTGTCTGAAATGAAGGGTTACAGGCTGTTTGGAAATTATAGCATGCTCAGCAATTTAATGGTGGCAGCTTACTGATTGTTTTTATATCGACTGCCAAAACTTGGTCTTCAGGTCTAGCTGCTCTGTTCACCCTCTGGGCTCAATACGCTCACCTTCCCTACTCGCAAATCCTACCAATCCCACTACCTCTACATTTCAACAACACAGGCACCTCCCACTACACCTTTCTTCCAATAAACTTCCTCTCACCCCTGCCAATCTACAATCTACCACCCCACTCCACCTCCCTCCACCTCCCTCCAATCAACCAATATTAGCCCATCCTTATCCTAACTCTAATCCCCAGCTCATTTCCTTCATCTCTCTCTCTCTCAAATACTATTATAGTGCTATTTGCCTCTATTCTCACCCCACCCACTTGAATTGCACTCCCACACCACTATTTATTTCCTTTCTTGCTCCTCATCTACCTATACTTTTCTTACTTTAGCTATCACCTGCTTAACCCCTCCAGCAATCTACCCTAATTACAATATTCCAACTACTTTCTATCACCTCTGCAGTCTCTTCTGCTTGTCTCACCAAAATCATAGTCACAATGTGTTAGCCTACTTCATCCTACCCCCTTTCTCCTCATCCTCTCATGCTTATCTTCTTATCACACTAAACTATTCTGTTTGTCACCATCTCCCACTCTGTCACATGATACTGCATCTTACCATATTACCCTGCCATTTCTAATCTTTCCCACATTCTGTAATACCTCTTACAGTCAGTTTTATGAAATAAAACATCTTAATAATACCCCATCTACACCTAAATATATGTTAAAAACCTCTAAATGCTACTTATTCTTTTACTAAACCTAATCCTCTTTTCTCAAACTTACTGCTAGATGAAGACCTCCACCCCAATCCTGGCTCATCCCCTACCACTGTCCCCACTGCCCCCATCTCATCCGCTGTTAATTAACAGCTCTCCTCCTTAAAATAACACATCTTTATCTACTCCACAAACCTACAAAGTCTAACCAAGAAAATAACTGAGTTACATGCTTGGATAGACCATAGTTCTCCTCACATCTTAAAATCACATCTTAAAACTTTCCAAAACTTGACTCAAGCCTCATATCTCCAACTCTGAAATCTTACCCCCCTTGCTATAACATCCTCCGTCATGACAGACTAACCAAAAAAGGAGGAGGAGTTGCTATACTCTACTCAGAGCTACTTATCCTCCCCATCCTTCCCCCTCCCTGACATTCAACTGGCCAAGCTTACCATTCTCAATTGTCACCTCAACCCACACAAAAAAGTTGCTATTGCTGCTATATATATTCCTCCTGGCAACAATATGTCTATTCTAGAATCCATTCTAGCTTGGATCTCCCAACACTTGCCCTACAAGGCAGTCATACTAGGTGATATCAACATTGATTGGAATAAACTGTCACTAAATTACCCTACTCTTAGCATTGATTTCTATGGTTTCAGCCAACTTATCACTACCCCCACCTGTATTAACAAAAACACATCCTAAACTCTAGATTGGATACTAGTATCCCATCCTAATTATTACCAAACTCTTACCACTTTATCTGACTCCTTAAGTGACCACCTCCCTACTTTCATTCAAAGGCTGCCCTTATATTCCACCAAGATTCACCTCTATAAAGAATGCTGGAATCTGGCTAACTTTAATGAGGATACCTTTAACAACCAACTTTCTCTAGTTAATTGGTCATATCTCTATGAATTCCCTCTAAACAATGCTGTTCTTGAGTTCAGCAATACTTTCCTTAACATGCTCAACACCCTAGCACCCATCAGAAAAATTTGAGTCAAAACAAACCCTGCTCCCTGGCTCTCCAAAGGCATCCTCTCCTTAATTAAACTTAGAGACAGTACTTGGAAGCAATGGTTAAAGTCACAATCCTCCTCTTTAAATTCAAAGAGCTAAGAAAGCTCACCTATCTCCATAGCCCATTTATTTATTTATCTTCAGTTTGATTACCAGGGAAGTCCACTGGGCCAGAACGTGCCCATTTTCAGTTGTGGACCAGGGAGAAAAGCTCCATAAGCAATACAATAATGGTTACATAATGTTAAAGGTAAAATACATGTATAAAAATTCATACAATAAGGAAATACAAACGCACAAAATGTACATCATAAAACACAGTTAACAGATAATAGACAACACAGTTTACAGGTATTTCCATTCAGCGCAGCATGATCAACTGTCTGTAAAATAAAGATCTGAGGTTTCTTGTGTTTTTACATTAGAAGGGGGGGGCAGTTTGCATGCAGATGTTTTAATTAAGTAAGGTAAAAACTTGCTGTGCAGACAATAGAAATACTGTGATATTTACAATATTTACATACTTGGAGTCAGGTGAGAGAATTGCTTAATCAGTGACTGTATATAATATATATACCATATATATATATATATATATATATATATATATATATATATATATATATATATATATATATATATATATATATATATATATATATATATATATATATATATATATATATTTATATAGACCATATAAAATCCCTCTTACTGAAACTTAAACCATGTTCCCCCTCCTTTGACAAACTACCCCCATAATTTCTCAAACTGGTAGCCAGTACTGTCGCATATCCCATCTCTATCCTCATCAGCCACTCTAGCAAAGAATCCACTCTCCCTGACATCTGAAAATCCTTCTATATGATTCCTCTTCATAAAGGAGGTAACACCACAGAACCCTCCAAATATCAGCCCATAGCCAACCTCTCCCCTCTCGCAAAAATTCTAGAGAAATGCATTCATAGAAAACTTTTCAAATACCTACTTCAAGAAAACCTCTTAACCCCCTCACAACATGGCTTCAGGCCCCATCACAACACCACCACAGCCCTCCTATCCTTCACCCAGTCTGTTGCTAAGGCTAGAAACAACAATAAACTTGTGTCATGTCTTTTCCTGGACCTTTCCAAGGCATTTGACACTCTCACACCCCAAGCTCCTATCTAAACTGACTGATCTTAGCCTCTCCTCCTCCACTATTCTCTGGTTCTCTAGCTATCTTAACAACAGACTACAGTCTGTTAGATGGCAAACTTCTTGATCTTCTTTCCTATGTGTCCAAACAGAAGTCTCTCAAAGATCCATCTTAGGGCCTCTACTCTTCAACATGTTTGCAAACAATCTACACTAAGCCTGCTGCACATCCTCACTGATTCAATATGCAGACGATTCTACTGTTGTTACCTGCGCTGATAACCTAACTGATCACCACAGCCTAACTCAGAGTTCTTTCAACTCCACTGAACACTAGCTGATTATCAACCAGCTCATCCTTAACCCTAAAAAAAAAATACTTCTTTTCTTCCTAAATCTATGTCCAACCTTATGGCCTCCTTCTGTATCTCTTCCCTAGACTTTACTATAATTCATGCCAACTCCCATACTAAACTGTTAGGCATCACAACAGACAACCAACTAAAACTTAACCTTCACATCCAACATTGCATAAAAAAAAAAACCCCTTGGTCTACTGTATAGAAACAAAAAATATCTATCCACTACCTTGAGGACTGCTCTTACCCAAGCCTACCTACTCCTTTGCCTACTGTACTCATCCCCTATATTTACCTACCTCCAAGTCAACCTTATAGCCAAACTTCAACAAACTTACAACCAAATTGTGAGATTTGCCTGTAATCTCCCTTATAAATCTCACCGCTGTCTTGCTCTTAAACTACACTAGCTTGAATTCCCTCAGCTGCTCCAACTATCTCAGCTATAAATGGCCCATTCACTCATTAACAAAGCCTCAAACTGCTCCCTCTCTATCCACTCTTATATCCCTCTACATACATGCACATCCCTCCGTAGCGCAGAACAATTCCTACTTAATACATAAAAATCAAACAAATCAGTAGGCAGATTGTTCTACAAATACTCAATATCCCATAATTGGAACAAACTTCCCAATAATATACTTTCTATCAAATCTACCTTGCTCTTCAAAAATGAACTAAAAAAATCCTGGCTAATTTACCTTCCTGCTCCTGCTACCTCCCTACCTAACACATACTCCCTTAATATGTGCTTACCTTGTATTTCCTTTTCCTAAGAAAATGTAACAGATGGTGTACAACCTCTTTCACTTTACTAAACATTAGCGTACTTTAATTTTGTCATCGTTCTCCTCTTTTGTAATTGACTCCTTACTTTCTCTCTTACTTTTTGTTATTCCTTTATGCTATACTCTCTTATGCTATACTCTCTTTTTGTTTCTCTATCTTTATTTCCAGCCTCACTACTAACACTCTTTCCTTCCCCTACCTATTCAACCTTACAATTTTTAGTCAGGCATAATTTCTGTATTTTTGCTGTTTGCTTTGTCAATATGTAAACTATTATTCTTTTGACCTTTTGCACATAACTTTTGTACTCTATGCATTTATTATTGTATTTTTCTTCATTTTATACTTATTCCTTTTGTATATTGTATGTATGTCTGTTATTTTATCTTGTCAGTATTTTATGTATTGTTATTACACTGTATTGTTTTTGGAGCTTTTCTCCTCGGGTCTCCACTGAAAATGGGTCTTTGACCCCGTTGGACTAACCCGGTCAACAAAAGACAAATAAATAAATAAAAAATATAAATCTTGGCTTAAACTTAAAGATTTTCTTGAAAAAATATTACTTGTTGTTGATGTATAACTTTGATCTATTGATCAGCTGTGGACCTACTTAAATAGTTATTTGTTTTATAATTGATTTGTTTATTGTTTTAAAACCAAATAAAAAAAAATAGACATAGACCAATGCAGGTGTGAGGTAAACTTTTTTCTTAATGTGGAACCTATGCAAGTTTTTCCAGTATACTGAATTGGACGTAAGTAGTTGCTTACCCAGCCATGAAGTCATATCAAATGCAATGCAACTACCAAAAGGAAAAAAAAATAACACAGGGTGAACACAGGTACAGTTTTTGAAAGCGAGTTAAAATAGGGTAGTCCTTTGTTTCAGCAGAAACATCAGATGTGATAAAGGTTATTAGCAGTCTAAGAAATGTTTGAAAGTTCAATTTAAAATGTACTGCTAACAGTTCTGTTACAGTCTTGCTCCCTCTAAACCAAGCTGTTACAATCCAGTGCTATTACCAGCATTTGAAGGGTTTCTATGATTACAGAAAAGGATGTTACAGAATTGTTATCTACAAAAACAAACTACACATTTTTCAATTGTACAGGAAAGAAAGGGAAACCCTGCAAAAGCTTCAGATGAAAAACTCCCCTTTCCTTACTAAATCTGATAAAGATGGATCTTTAGTATATCTGGGCAGTGGAGAAGATACAAAATGTTTTAGATATTGAATAACAAGAATGAGTTAACTAAAGTTAGTATAGTCAAATAGTGTTGAGAAGGCAATTAGTGACAAGGATAAGAAATTTAATGTCATATCACTAATAAAGTAAATGGTGAATCGTTTTAAAACCATCAATACAGAGCCAACAACATTTCCTTATAAATATAGAATGATACAAAAAAGCATATGGTGTTATCTCTGAGGAAGGTACTGGGGATGGAAATAAAGAAGGAGGCAATAGAACAATCTACATTGTTTGTAACCTTTTGTTTTCATGTAAGCCAGACACAGGAAGTTTAAATGCAGTAGAAGCAGGGAAGCAGTGAGAAATAAGCTGAATGAAGGGAGATGAATGGCAAGAAATGAGACAGGGTGGAAGTTGTGGGTCGATGACATCAGATGCAAGGATCAGTACTCTCTCCAGGAAGATGTAAGAATAACTATCATGTGAACTGGGATTAAAAAATGAGTTCTTGAAAGGAAAGACAAAGAGTGTGAGAGAGAGATAGTGTCTTCTCATCTGTCCCTAAGTTTGTAAAAGAGCTACAACAAAGTCAGTAGAGTCTTTCTGTTTTATTTGGATACTTTCCACCTTTCCCACCCATTTATCTGGGAAACTGGGCAGTTTATATAAAAAGGTGGACTTTAGCTAAGGTGAAACATAGGCAGTGGCCAAACTTAATAGCTTGAGAATAAGCCTTAGTGGTCAGCACTGAGCAGCCTGGGCATGGAGTCTAGTTAAAAAAAGAGTCAGAAGGAAACCTTGAGATGACAGATGGAGACTAGAAACGAGTCTGGCCAAAATCATTAGTGCCCAATTATAATGTGAGACCAGAGAGGTTTTAGCCAAGTATTTGACAAAAGCAACCTGGATGTGGGATCAATTTGCCAATGAAAAGTGAATTGGACATGTGACCAAGCCTTCATTGGAGTCCACTGCAAAAAAGGAGAGGGAGGTAAGTAAGAGCTTGACATATGGCTTGTCATAACATTAAGGTCTGGCAGTTACAATGTGAGAAAAAAAAATACACAAATCTGTTTTCAGACCTAGAGAAAGCTAGAATCCAATCTAGTAGTACTTGGATGATGGAAAAGCTCTGGGCCACATAAAATTTTAACAATAGCAGTCAGTAAGATAGCAAGGCATTATACCTGATGATACAATGTTTTATACAGTTGCCAAAGGGAAGCAACTTATTGAATAGTACAAGTTGATGACATTCAGTAGAATGAACATTAGGTCAACTTCACAGAAAAGTGCAGTGTAGGGTTAAGTGTGGCACACTAAGGCTAGGCACAAAATTGCTGTGAAAGTATGACGCAAACATTGCGAATCTTGCCACATAAAGGTGTCTCAGGTCATGATGGCTACTGTATACAATGCAAATTGCATGTAACTAGATATTTAATTCTGCAAAACATGTGTTAATGAATACCATACAGCATTCATGGGTTCATGGGTTCATAGATAATTACAGGGCATACTGTCCTGGGACCACTGAGGAGCCTAGCCCAATTTTTTCAAATGGCGCAGAGGCTGAGTGAATCAAACCCTGTACTAAAGAAAGCAGCTCTTCAGAAGCTCATAGCTATAATCCCCTGTACAAATTGCCAATGATAAATTTGCTAATAAAAGTTCATAATATCTAATAAAGTATGGAGCAGATTGTTTTAAGCATTTGTAAAGAATCAGTCAACTACATCTTTTAAGTGATCTTGTGCTGGTGGAGTAGAGAGATACAGGCCTCACTATGGCCCAGCGTTTGAAGTTCTACTAGCAACTCAGGTGCTCGATAGTGTAGATCAGAATGTATGTACCCACTCTTGTGCATTGGATTCACACTTCAGTGCACCTCTTGGTTGATACCAGATGAAGGCTGGAGATGTGTAACTGTCATTGTATTTTTCTAGGAGCTTTTTCTCCATACAGCATCATCCTATGTCTCACTATCCAGTGCCCCACAACCATTGCAAGTGTACCAGATACCTTCAAACCCACATACTTTCTCCAATAGTTGTGGTGCCGACACAGATCAATAGATTATTCTGGGGGTCTGGCAGTCATCATCTGCTGGAGTTTTCTATTTGATCTACTCTGTGTTACTCTCCCATTCCTTATGGTTCCTGTGGTAGCATCTATGGCATAGGAGTGCAATAGAGTGCATCATTTTGGTCCACTTTCACAGCAGTGGAGCCATGTCTCCAAACTATTCCACTTTTGGACCAGGCCTCCCAATAGTGATGTCCTCAGTCTACACCAGTAATTATTACAGGAGACAACTGCAAAACAGTGTGCCCATTAGGGATGATAAAGCTTATCTTTCATTACCACTCTGCCAGTTATCCAGTGCATATTTAAAATAAGGCAATCCTACTCAACAGCAGATGGATTTTGCCTCAGGATGCTTCATTCTCCTCCCCATCTCCAAATATTAATTGAAGACAGTCAGGGGGAGGCTTGTCATGCAGCAGCTGATAGTTGCAGGAAGAACAAACCACATTTTTAAAACATTTATTTTTAGATAAAAAAAAATATAATAAATGAAATGTAGTGGTTACTGATGGAGAAGAATTATGGCTAACAGTATTCTTACAAACTTACAGTATACCAGCATAACATTTAGGCAATCCAATGCATGATATTGTTTACACAATGAATACATGTCTTTCTGTCTGTCTGTCTCAAGTGGTCTATCTTTCTATCTACTTGAACCATAACTGAATAGCATTGTTATACTGTTAACACTATAACGTAATATTTATTTCTCAAAGAAGTGACATTTTTGTTACTTTTTAAATCTTTTAGCAAAAAAACACAATTTTAGTAGGTGCAAAATGAACCACACGAACATACACACACACACACACACACACACACACACACACACACACACACACACACACACACACACACACACACACACACACACACACACACACACACACACACACACACACACACACACACACACACACACACACAGTTTCCATGATGGTTATCACACCAAATTGACATACACATACAAAGTCAAGCCTATGAAACTATGATGACATGCTATGAGCAGGACCATACCTCTCAACTGTCTAGATTTTTTTCAGAATGTCCAGATTTCTGGCTCATGTCCTTAGTCTGTTCCTCATAAAATGTATGGTTGTCTGACAAATCACTGAGGATTGAAGATACTAAATAATGACATATTTGAGTTTCAGACTTCACTTCTTTCAGAAAATGCATGCTAACACAAATCCTGTTACTCTAGCATTTGTTTAAAGTTTTTAAGAACAATATTTAAAATCTGTCCCTATTTTTGTGTCTGTGTTTAGTCATTATTTTAGTCTTTGTCCAGCTTTCTTGAGCTAAGAGGTTGAGATGTATAGGTCGGGCACAGCTACTTACCAAAGTGAATTATCCTGAAATTTGAAGAAAACAATAAACTACAAAGATATACCCCACTGTAAGATTGTCAAAAATATTAAAATTACAGAGTGGTGTAAAAGAAAAGAAGAACTTGTAAAACAAAACACCATTGTGTAACACCAAGAGTGGGATTTTAGTATACACCTGTCAGTGAGTGATGAATATAAAGGTAATCAAAATTTAAAACAATCTGCATTTTTGTATAAAAATATAGTGTTTGATAGATTGAAATGTTGCAGTAGTAAAAAAAGTACAGTTGTGTAAAATCTTAACATAAAAGAAGATTTCCTTCTCTCCACTGTTGCAGTATTGTTCACAAAAGGGATTTCCTGCCATGGGTAGCCCAATGTCTGGTCAGTACACCAAAACCTTAGAATTTATAGACATTGCACATCATGTGTATGCTCCCGCTCAAGATGTAGGGCATAACAATGATGTATGGATGTACATACCTGAGAATTTAATAGTCCCAGGATGACCAACAGTCATAGGAAGTAGGCGGAACATGTGTATCAAGGAAAAAAAAGGGAAAAGAACAGAGAAGAAAACTATTAACCAAGTTAAACCAGGTCCAAACCTATACAGCTTAATTATTCCTAAGTGACCCACTTGCACACATGACTTTCATTTCTTCACCTCTCATATGCATCATTTAAATTATTTTACTATGCTATATCCTATCTTGATACTGTATTGCTCTTTCCCTTACTCTTATAGCTTTACTACAGCTATTACTTAGTAGACATAGCACTACCATTGCAGGTGACTGGTCACACAGCACATGCTGATGTAACGTAATGCTCTCTTACATTTTTCTTCTTTTTCTTTTGGTGAACAAAGCCACCCATTGGGTCAAGTGAGTCTCTGCCCTCCATAACAAGTACTGGAAACCTCAAAAATTCCACACTTATGCACCAAGCACCCACGGACACTGTCCTGCAACTAAAAATACTTAAAACTAATGTAGGTGCTTAACTTCCAGGTGTCTAGACAGTAAAATATCTTAACTGCACTAAATTATATAAAATGTTAGTGAGTGTGTTAGTACATTCTGCTGTATAGTTCCTTACTCAAATGACTGTATGATGAGCACATTGACAGGAAGCGACAACTGCATAACCTTCTCCATTAAGTTTCCCCCTCCCAACAAAAGTATATTTTCTTTTGATAAAAACTTAAATCTATAAAATATTATAACATTACCTCTCCTGTTCATCTGTACCTAATCTCCAGCTTTAATTTTATATCCTTTTAAGAAATTAAGGGTAAAATTAGAAAATGTCTAAATTTAATTAATTTGACAGTATAAAGTAGAGTGACTGTGCAAAGTAGCATACCTTTTCTTAAGGTTCACTGATTGGTTTCTAATCAACTTGCACTTCACAAACAGTGTCTACAGAGTTCAATTACCTATTGGCTATCCATCTACTTCCCTGTAGTCTTTACCCCTCTGGCCTCCTGCTCTTGACCTGTATTAGATAGCCTGAGGTATTATAAACCTAAGAAGCCATTTTGTTTCCTTTTTTTTTTTCAAATTGCACAGCACGTGTTTGTCTCCTCTGGTGTGTAACCATCATCATGTAAGTTTTTGCATTCAATGTATGCTGTACATTGTAGTTTAATACCTAATTCTTTATTACAACAGCTTATAATACTGCTGTAAGAACAAAAGCACCCCTGAAAACTAGCAGTCACAGCTCTCACTTACATACAGTTCTACAGTTTCAGTTCCAAGTCTCACTGATAATTTTTTTCTTAGCAGCTGCTCTTCTACCCGACCCCCTTTCTCAACCATCCCTGCATCCCCCAAATTTATACTTAGCGGTAACTCCACCTCCTCCAATCAACTTTCCCCCACTCACACATTCCACTTCTGACTGTACCCTCCCCCTCTTCAATAGCCTCCTCACCTCTTCTCCCCAATCTCCATCCATAACAGTACCTTCTACACTCTAAAAAATCCATTTTAGAAGTAAGGCATGCACTACATACTCCACTCTCCCCAATCTGATTCTAACTCTTGCTCTTAACCTACTAATTCTTATTACCTCCCCAAATCTACACTTCACCCCACAGCTAGCATTTCTACAACTTCTCCCCTATGCAGTGACTAACCATTAAACAGCTTCCATAATATATCACCCAGCCTACTTGAATACCATTTCATTTATTTAGCAAAACTAAAAATATTGCCCTATACCACCATAAATAAAAACATTTACCACTATGTACCAACCTATATCAAACAAAAAAACTATACTCAACCAAACTCCATTTTCTAAAGATCTACTTTTAGCAACCTTAAACATTCATAGTGTCTCTAACAAATGTACAGACTTCCATGCTTGGCTATCACAAAACACCCCTGATAATCTAGCAGTCACTGAAACCTTGCTAAAACCCCAAATCCAAGATATTGAAATAACATTCCCAGGTTATAACATACTATGGAAAGGTAGAACCAACTAAAAAGGAGGTGGGGTATCCCTATTCTATGCTGACTGTCTCACAATACTGCCCTTATAGAAAACACTGCCATGATTTTCAAATGCTGAAATCCTAATAGGAACCCTACAAATGAACAAATCTAAACAGCTATGCATAGTTAGTCTGTATATCCTACCCAGCCAAAATATCCATACCCTTGAAGGCATCCTCACCTGGAAGTCAGAAAATATCTTCAATGAAACAATTATTATGGGAGATGTAAACAGCAGTTGGCAAGTCTTAATAACCGACTCCCCAACAAACAGCATAAACCTCTACAAGTTCACCCAGCTTGTCACCAACCCTACCAGAATGCTCAACAGCAATAAACCAGGAGACACCCTTGACTGGATCTTAGTTTCAGATCCACTTAAATACTAAAATACAAAGACCCTACCCAATAAACTCAGTGACCACTTGCCTGTTTTCACTTATAGATCCACTCCACATATTTCCAAATCTCATAACTATAAAGCCACCAGAAACCTTAAACATTTTGATCAACAAGAATTTATCAACATTCTGAAATTCTCAGATTAGTGCCTACTAAAAACTCTCCCATTGTATAATGCCTTAGACTATTTTGATATTCCTAGACTTACTCAACCACCTAGCCCCTCCTACTAAAAGAGTAAAATCAAACCACATTTCCTGGCAAACGAAGGCCACCAAACAACTCCTACAAAAAATACAAGGCCTCGAAAGAATGGCATAAAAACAAAAATGAATGTAAGCTACTTAGATACAGACAGTTACTAAACAAAGCTAAAAAGCTAATTTGTACTGACAAGAGAAACTATTACTCTAACCAACCGAGTAATCATAGAAACATCTCAAAACAATTCTGGAAAAGCATCACTAATCTCCTTACCCCTGGCACCAAACAAAAACCATCACCAGGCCCAGAAAAAACACCATCACAAATAGCCACTATGCTCAACTCACATTTTATACATAGCATACACAAATTAATAACAGACTCCTCTCTCTCTACCCTTACCTTATCAAATTCCTTTTCCACTCCTACTCTACCCCATAAAAGCAGTCCTCACTTAGAATTATTTTTCCTCCCCTCATACACAATTATTTTCCCCTTCACCAAAGCAATATTACACCATCTAGCCTCTTCTCGCTACAACTAATACCAACCACAAAAATTCAGAGACTCTTTAAAAAAGTAAAAGCATGCTCTCTCTTCTTTGATGACCTCCCACCAGAATGCATAAAACTCACTGCTGAGGACAAACCATAATATTAATATTCTGATCAACTGCTCAATTACAAAATCCTATGTCCCCAACCTCTGGAAAAAATCCATCATCACCCCACATCACAAAGGAGTAACTCCAATGAACCCAATAACTATTGTTCAATCTCTAGCCTCTCCCCACTATTCAAACTCCTCAAAACGTGCATCCATAAACAATTACTTCACCATCTCATAGATAGCATCCTACTCACCCTCACCCAACATAGCAGTTTCCCCTCGCACAGCACAAGCACTGCCCTTATCTCTTTTATGAATACCGCATAGAGATCCATTGAATCAGGTGTTATTACTTCTGTACTACTACTAGACCTGTAAAAGGCTTTCTGTACAGTATCACACAAAAAACTTCTACAATACCTTTCTAATATCGGCTGTACCCCACCCACCCATCAATGGTTTAATAGCTACCTCACCAACAAGCAACAATACGTAAAATGATAAAATACACCATCAGAATACCAAACCAACCAAACTAGAGTACCATAATGGTCAGTACTTGGACCATTACTCTTATCATATTTACCAACATCCTTCACACTGCTTCACCTCTTAGCTCTATTATTCAATATACAGATGATACTACCATCATCTCCTCCGCAAAAAACCTACAATACACCCAACAAATAACCCAAGATACCTTCACCAGAATTGAAGCCTGGTTAACCGAATCACAACTACTTCTTAATGCCAAAAAACAAAGCTTCTACTCTTCATAGAAAACCCCCTCTCACCTGACTCTCACTTTCATATCTTCTCTTAAAGCAACACAGAAATTTAAATTGTATCCCATGATAAACTATTAGGTATTGCCATTGACAATAAACTTGCAGTTGAACACCATATTGGTAATACCATTAAAAAGCCCACTGCAAATTAAGAGCCCTGTACATACATAAACATTTCATGGACAGCACCACCAGAAAAGCTCTCACCAACACTTACTTGCTCACCTCCCTATTATACGGTGCCCCCATTTTGACTAACCTGCACTCATCTCAACAACTAAGCTCTAGTCCTGCTACCATAAAATTGCCAAATTTGCCACAGGTAGCTCATATCTCTGACATCACTGCCAAGCCTTAAAAGAATAAAACTGGATGGAATTTCCACATCACCTTAACCCCATTCAACTGTGTATAGCACATAAAATTGTCTACGATGCAAACAACTGCCCTGCCCTTAAGAACATTTTAATACCCTATAGCCCCACCAGAACCCTTCACTCTGAAACTAAACAACTCATAACTGTTCATGTACACTGTTGCTAAACTATGGAACTCACTTCCAGCCAGCATAAACACCATTGGCTGCTTCAACAAATTTAAGCTCACCCTAAAGAACTACATACTAAATACTAAAATCTGCCCCTACATCTATCTAAATAGATAAACACCCTACTCTCCTTGAGCATTCCTCTAGCTTACCCCAATCTTTACCCATCAAAACCAGTAGGAAACTCTTTTTGATTTCTCACTAACCTTAACTATCATTCTAATTCCTCACACCTTTAAAACTACTCCACTAGTGATTTTTCTTTCCCTTTATTAATTCTTTCAACCTAACACTATCCCCCAGTGATGTTTTCCTTTCTTAACTTTTAACCTATTTCAATATTTAGTGTCAGTGTGTGTGTGTGTGTGTGTGGGGGGTGTTGTGCATATATAAATATATATATATATATATATATATATATATATATATATATATATATATATATATATATATATATGTCCATACATATATAGCTTGTAAATTGCTCTGTTTTTCTGTCTGATATTGTAACTTCCCATAATTTATTTCTCATTTTGTTATACTATGCTGCATTATACTACAATTTCTGTGAATTCTGTAAATTTTTGTAAAATACTGTGTAATCATAATGTGCTTGCGGAGCTTTTCTCCCTGGACCTCCACTGAAATGAGCTCCTCTCCCAGTCAGTCTTTCCTGATTAACAAATATCAATAAATAACTAATAAATAAAACAGAGAAGAAGGGAGGAGAAGGAGGGAGTGAATATTGCAACAGTGAATAGGAGGACATTCACTGATATGGTAAGATTTTATGCAACTGTACTGTGTCCTTCCATGTCACTGGTGCAGTATTCTTCACAAAAGGGAGAGTACAAAAGCTCAAGGGGAAACCTGGGAGGAGGAAGGTCCAGAAGGGCCCTCAAGAAACCCATGCAGGATAACTCTAGCAAAGCCAGCTCTTGCTCAGGAAACAGCATCTAGTTTGTAATGTTTAGTAAAAGTATGGACAGAGATCCAAGTAGCAGCCTCAAGGATGGAATTGGAATCCAATTCTTTGAAAAAACAGGAGAAAAAAGCCACAGCCCTTATAGAATGAGACTTAACAGAGGTAGCAAGGCTTTTCCCATGAAAGGAGTAAAAAAAAGAAATGGTCTTAGAGATCCATGAAGAAATGGTTTGCTTAGTCACAGCCAAACCTAAAGATCTGGGATGAAGAGAAACAAAAAGTTGCTCAGACTTGCAAATGGCCTTAATCTTATCTAAACAGAATCTGAGCTGTCTATGTATACCCTAGGTGTGAAGACCTTCTCACTAACAGACTGTGTAAAAGGAAAAAAGAAGGGCAAATTAATAGACTGATAAAGATACAATTCATTAACCACCTTGGACATAAAAGAAGGATTTGTACAAAGAGACATCCTGTCTCTATGAAAAATGAAAATAGGAGGAACAGCCATAAAAACCTGGAGTTCAGTCACTCTCTTACCTGAAGTAAGGGCCAAAAGAAATATAGTAAGGAAGCTGTAGGCTCAAAAGCAGCTTGAGTCAAATTTTCAAGAACAAAATTAAGATCCTAGGAAAGTACATTAGACTTTCTGGGAGGTCTGATATGAAGGACTCCTTTAAGAAATTGCTTGACCCCAAACCTGGAGGCCAGAAGAAGAGTTAATGGCACATATGCAGAGATAGCTGAACGGTGAGCTTTAACAGAAGAATAAGCCAACCCAGCATGGAGCAATTCACCAAATTGCTGCCTAAAAGGGCCTATTAAACTAAAGCTAATTTAGAACTTAAAACTTGCCTAAAAGACCTATTGGAAGTAATAGTGCACGCACCTTGCAACCTCCAATCACTGGCAAATTGGAAAACTGGTTAAGCCCCGCTCCGCTTGCCCTCGATTCACTCGGGCTCGCTTCGTGCCCCACCCTGCCCCCAAATCTCACCCGCCCCTACTATTGCTTAATTTATATCTCCCTGGCCATTCCCAACTCCTCTACAACCTACCCCATCTGCCAATACTAGTCTCCCTCCCCTCCACTACTCTCATACTAGTACCAAATCTTAACCTAACTGCTAAGTCTATCTACACACCTTTATTGCTAACCTTTCTGCCATCCCTTCTAATCATCCCATATCTACTCTCCTCCTATGAGAACACGGAATACCTTGGCTTTCACTACCCCAGATTCCGGACCTCAACTCCTTCACTTACACGCAACATTCCTCAACTTCGCCCTTACCAGATTCTTACCTCACCCAATTATGTCCCTATCAGGCCTAAATACATCTGCTCCAAACCAAGGTACTATCATAGTACTCTACTCAGCATCTGGAAAATCATAACTAGGCTAAAAAGCAACCTCACCATGGATGGTGACATCCACCCAAACCCAGGTCCAACCACTACTACTACCTCTATTCTCTCCACCAACTCCCCAACCAATATAGACCCCTCACATAGACCCCCAGACTCCCTGCTGGCCTGCCATCTGAACATCAGGAGCATAAATAATAAAATCTAGCACCTACATGCCTTCCTGGCAGTATATTCACCTGATATACTCTGCCTCACAGAAACATGGCTAAAACCTGCCACTAAGGACAATGAAGTCCTGCCGCCTGGGTACAACATGCATAGACTTGATCGTATCCAAAAAAAGGGCAGAGGGGTAGCAATACTCTACAAGTCCACCTTATCTGTCACCATAGCCAACCTACAACCCCCCCCCATTCAACAACGCTGAAATCATTATCACAAAGTTACATATCAACAACCATAAAAGTATAAACATTGTCTGTGTCTACATTCCTCCAGGGAAGAACACAGACACCCTTGAGGAGTTCCTAACCTGGCTCAACAACAACCAGCCGCAGGAAACCATAATCCTCGGGGACTTCAACATTGACTGGAAAGCCTGCTCCTCTCAGTCCCCAACAACCCATGTAAACATCCAAGGATTTACCCAAACCATAACCTCACCCACTAGGCTAAGCAAATTACAAGACAAAGCTAGTACCCTGGACTGGATACTCATCAATAACTCTCCACATCTCTATATGGCAGGCACCATACCAGATGATCTAAGTGATCACTGCCTCACATATATACTCAAGCTTAAGATTAACTACTATCATCAACCCACCTATATAACTATAAGAAGCAACAAAAACTTTGACCCCCAAAAATTTAACAATGAACTAAAGGCATGCAACTGGTCTGCCCTAAAAAGCCTCCCGCTAGATGAAGCAGTCATTTACTTCAACTCCAGATTCCTGGCTATTTTCGACCTTCATGCCCCCAGTTGTACTAGTAGAACCAAGGTCAATACTGCACCTTGGCTCACTAAAGAAACTAGGGCCAAATTGAAATTAAAAAATAAAGCATGGGACACCTACTGGACTACTAAAACCCTACCTGACCAACTATTATTTAGGCAACTAAGAAATGATGCAAAAAAATCTGTAACTATAGATAAACTCTATTTCAAGACCAAACAAAAAAAAAACCCTGGCTCCATACTGATTGATTTTCGTGTCCCCGCACAAAGTATAGGAATCTGGTGTCATTCCTGAACCCACCCGAGATCACCTCCCAACCAACCTTCATCCATCGAGACTGCCTCTATCTCCACACTCTCCAATTTTTATTCAATCCTGTAACCTCTCTCTAACTCAAACCTACTATTTTTCTCTGAGTGCCTTAAACCAACTAACTGGAACCCCTTAAAACCTTTCCCTTGATGCTGCCATTGACTACTTCTATTCTATGCATTAACTATATCCTTAACTCCCTTGCACCAATAAGAGAAAAAAAAAAAAAAACAAAAATGGCTCCCACAAAGGACACAAAAAAAAAAATGATACAAAAAGAGACAAACCTGAAAAGCTAATCAACATCTTAATCAACCAGAAATCTTACTTAAGTATAAACAACAAAAAAAAAAAGCCAAAAAAAAAGTAATTAAAGACAAAAATCTACTACACTCTCCACAACAAAATCCAACACAAAAACCCCAAACTGTTCTGGAACTCCATAAACTCCCTCCTAAAACCTGATACCAAACAAACCTTGTCCTGACTCCCCTTTAAATCTTCTTTGAAATGTATCTATGTTTAATGCATTCTTTTACCTCATCTATTGCTGATCTAATCAAGACCTTTACCAATAATAACCTCCCATCTCTACCTGCCCAAACCTCCCACCCACTTTTGAACTCAAACCTATTTCCACCAACCTAATAAAAAACTCTAGCTAAACTAAAATGCCCCTGAATGCATTCCTCAAATATTCCTTCCTCCTTAAAACCTCCCTCCAGCCTTGTTGCCCACCCTATCCCAAGTACTCATTCAAATCATCCACTGCTCATCCCTATGTATTCAAACTATCCTTGGCTTTTCCCTCCACAGACTCCTGACATTGCCTGCAAGCAGAAACCTCCGGCCCACTTCCATAGCCCTCCCCTCCCTCCAAATATCTCCAAAATAGAAAAAATGTATCCACCTGCGCCTGTTACCAACCCTCGACCGAAGTCTCTCCCCACTCAGCCACGGCTTCCGTCCCAGGACACAATTCCCTTCTCTCCTTCCTACCTTCCCACCACATTGCTAATTCAGCGCTCAGCGTGGTATAGTAACATCCTATCTTCTACTATCTAGACTTATCTAAGGCCACTCCACCATCAGTCACCTACTAAACCATCTTCATAACCTCAACATGTCCCATAAATGTCTTGGTTCTCTGTGGTTCTCAAGCCCTCTGATCTCCTGTGTGGTTCCAAGCCAGGAACCTCCCACCTCCCACCTCCTCTACTGGGTTTCCCCCTACCTACCAATTCCAATATTTATTTCTTATGCCATTATATATTTTAATATAAATATCAATTGTACACAAAAAATTATACCTATCCAAGGTGTTCCCAAATAATGTGATTCACCAACATCTGCCATCTCATCCAGCCTACCCATAAAAAATTTCTAACCCAAAAAATTGATGCTACCAATGCACCAAAACTAAATGCTCAGCAAACTATCACTAAATGCCCTCAAAGCCTAAAGATCCTTTAAATTCTTCCCCATAACCAAAAACCATCAGAAAAAAACTTCCAAAAATCACCAGCCATAACTCTCCAATCCTTCATAAACTTCTTCCACCCAAACTCACTTTAAGTTCACAATCAAATCCAACTTGGCTTCAAATCAACATATATGAAACATCAGAAACCACTACCTTCTTCTAGGCCTTCACACCACTTCCTACCACTCTTCCACCCCTCTCTAGACAAACTCCTCCTTCCAACCTACTTTATTCCTCACTCACCTATCTCCCTCCTCTCCTTACAAATACACCTTCAGTTTAAAATCCCAAATCATCCAATAGTTAAATTAAAATAATACAGTCATTAAAAATGCTTGATCTCCCACATTCATGCTCCTTGACTACAGTCATTCTGCTACCTCTCTACCTTCTCACCCTTCAAGTGCCTGCTCTCTCCCAATTCTCTAAACCTTCAGTGCCAACCTCTCCAGCATCTAGCACCCAACAGTCCTCAGACCCAGAGATCTGCACCCCAACCAAGTCACCATCCATAAACCCAAGCACCCTGCTGGCTATAAACTTAAGCCTTATTCCTAAGCTAAAAATGGTGACCTCCTCCCTCCACACTGAGGACCTGTGACAACCTTAAAACTTCAAAGCTCTTCATTCCTAATATCTTAGCTCAAACTTCTCATCTTGTACTCTTTCCCCATTCCTCTCAGTTCTCCTCCTTCCTTTCTCCCCTCATTAACCTCTATACTTTCCTAGCTCCCATTCTTCTATACTCCTGTACCATTACAAAAACCTGCTTACTCGCTATACTCCCTGTTACTCCCAATCTTTTTTATAGTTTTTCCCTCCCCCACTCCTGCAAATGCCTCCTGTTACTTGCATTCTATAAATGCCTCTTTTACTATATGCACTTTAAAATACAGAAATTAAGAGCTCGACTGCCTCTTTTCCCTCCCATATAATTAAATCTTGTAAACTTCCTGATGTACCAATTTGCATAAAAAGAAATACTACTACCGCCTAAACAAGTACACAAATCTAAACCTCAGAAATTCTGGACGGGAATAAACCGACTCCTTCACCCAGGACAAACCACCACCCCAAACCCATCTGCCACTAATCAAAATCCCCCAGAAGACATTGCCAACTCATTTAACACCTTCTTCACCGAAGCCATCCAAACTTTAGCAAACCAACTCACACCCACTGGTTCTAATCCAAACACAACCAATTCCAAAGTTATAACTCCATTCAGTCTCCAACCAGTCCCTACTCAACTCATTAAGACCCTACTTAGGAAACTAAGTCCCACCACCCTGGCTGCTGACCTCCTCCCAGCTGACTACTTGCAAAAGGCTGCAGATGCAATTGCATACCCCATCTCTGTCCTTATTAACTGATCCATATCAGAAGCCATAATCCCCGACATATGGAAAATCTCACATGTCATACCACTTCACAAAGGGGGCAATTCCACTGAACTGTCTAACTACAGGCCCATAGCCATTTTGTCACCACTAGCTAAGATCATGGAGAAGTGTGTTCATATTCAACTCATGAAACATCTCACACAGAACAAACTCCTATCCAACTCGCAACATGGCTTTAGGCCTAATCACAGCACCACCTCTCTTTCTCAAACACTATAAACCACAATCGTAACAATAACAAACTGTCCTCTGCTCTCTTTCTAGACCTGTCCAAGGCCTTTGACATGGTGGATCACAAAATGCTAATGAACAGCCTGGAGGCCTACAACTTAAACAAACAGGCCCTCCAATGGTTTGAGTCCTACCTACAAGGCAGGCAACATGCTGTACTGTGGCAGGGAAAACTCTCCTCACACCTCTCCATCAGACTCGGAGTACCCCAGGGCTCAATACTAGGTCCCCTTCTTTTCTCCATCTTTATAAATGGACTTAGCACAGTCATACCAGAGGCTACATGCATTCAGTATGCAGATGACTCGACCTTGATTTGCTCTGCCTCCACCCCAGCAAAACTTACCACAATAACCCAAAGCACCTTCAACAAGGTTGAAAATTGGCTACTAAACCAACTACTAATACTAAATCCCAACAAAACTAAGTTACTTCTCTTCACCCCAACATATAGGACCACCTCACCACTGTTTAACATAACAGCTAATAATGGTACCATCATCTCCCCAGCAACCCAAACTAAACTGTTGGGTGTCACGATTGACAACAACCTCTGGTTTGATGTACACATCAATCAAATTATAAAAACTACCAATAAAAAATTCGGTAGTCTCTACAGGATCAAATCATTCCTCACCCTGGAAGCTAGAATTGCAATTGCCCGCTCCCATCTCTTATCTACCCTTCTCTATGCCTCCCCTCTCTTCTCCCACCTGAATAAAACCAATCTTAAAAAACTGTCATCATGCTATAACCACATTGCCAGATTTGCAACTGGATCACCCTACCGTACCCACCACTGCCAGAACCTGAATCTCCTGGGCTGGCTGGAACTACCCCACCTCCTACAGCTCAACCAGCTCAAAGTTGCCCATAAAATCCTCCACCATCCGGACACTACCCCAGCCCTAAGAATCATAATCTGCCCCTACAGCAACAATCGAACACTCCGCTCATCCACCAAACTCCTGGTACTTACGATCAAATCCAACCATGCTGCAGGCGAATCCCTCTTCGCCAACTCTGTCAGTAAAAACTGGAACTCACTACCAGCTGACATTACCCTAGAGTCTTCACTAACTATATTTAAACACAAACTTAAAAGCCACGTCAAATCACATGGATATGTGCCTGTACCAACCTGGACTAGGACCCCACACATCCCCCCACCTCACTCTTAATAAATGTCCCTGCCCGTCCATCCCTCTTCATTTAACCAATGAGATCCTTTATGTTAGCTACTCTAGGTATTGTTTGTGTAAATAAAATTTCTTAAACCCAAGGTAATATGTTATCTTTAACTATTACTTTTAATTGAAAAGTATGCCTCAGGCCTCATGGATAGATGTATGTACTATGCCTACAATCAGCTTGTATGTAACCTCAGTTATTGGATTATCTATTTTGTAATGCCTATAACTTAAGTGCTACATTCCTAGTATTTGTAATTTGTAATTTGTATATGTAATTTGGAGCTTTTCTCCCCGGGACTCCGCTGAAAATGGACACGTATCCAGCCTGACTATCCCGGTTAACAAATGTAAAATAAAATAAAAATAAAATAAAAATAAATAAATAAGAGATAACCACAGGGATTTCCACAGAAAGTGTAACCTTTTTATAAGCAAGGTACCAAACAGAAAATCTCTTCCATTTGGACATATGTGATTTTTTGGTAGCGGGTTTCCTGGCCTCCTGCAGAACTCTAAGCACATTCTGAGAAAAAAGGTGCCTAAAAGGGATTGAAACCATATTACCCACAAGTCAGTTGAAGAGAAGACAAGTGAGGATGCATGAGACACCACTTGTCTTGTGTGAGTAGGCCCGTCTTGTTAGGTAACTTGTGATGACTGCCCTTGGCTAGTTGTAGAAGAAGACAGAACAAATGTTGTCTGAGCCAAAGGGAGTCACCAACAAGATATTGGATGAGTATCACTCTATCTTGAGAAGGATCTTCAGAATGAGAGGAGGGGATGGAAGGCATAGAGAAAAATCCCCTTCCAAGAAAAAGATAGGGTTCCCACCTTGAAGGACAGAGGGCTTGGGATTCTGTTGCAAAATATAGTAACAAATTACAAAAAATTAAAAAATAAAAATTAAAAATTTAATTTTTAATTTTTAATTTTAAATTTTTTATAATTTGTTATTTTATAATTTGTTATTTTTAGATATATGTCAAATATATATAAAGTTTTTCAATAATTTTTATGTCTGTATATGTATATTTTTGTATATGAGTTTTGCTTGGAATGTTAGCTGATCACATGATTTTTGGGCTGCTAGTCATGTGATTGCATTAGGCTCTTATATAAACTGCTTTTAAATGAACCTGTATGTAACATTGAGAAAGGGTGTTTAACCTGAAAGCTTTGTTTTATATAAAGGTTTTTTGCTCAACTGTGGTGGTTTTTGTTGGATGATTTTATTCAGCTGTTGTTAGTTTATTGTAAACCCCAGGCTTTGTAACAGACAAACAGTATAGTGAAGGTGATGAAGCAAGGTCTCAGGGGAGGAAGCCTGAATGAGGGGGTTGTCCAGATAAGGAAAGATTTAAACTCCTCTCATCTTGCAGAAGGCAATCATGGGAGCTAAGCATTTTGTGATGACCCTTAGGGCAGTAGAAAGGCCTAAGGTTTAAGCATAGAACTGAAATTGCAAGGATGAAACAGAGACATGCAAAAACTTCCTGAAGGAGGATGCATAGGGATGTGTAGACAAGCATCTTTGAGATCCAGAGAGGCCAGTAATTCCTTGGGAAGAAGAAGAGGAAACAGGGTCTGAAGGGATAACATCTAGAAGAAGGCATCTTCAGAAAGATGTTGAGCTGAGAAAGGTCCAGAATTTGTCTTCAGGTGCCTTAATTCATGGGAACCAGAAACACTCTGAAATAAAACCCCTTCCCCCTGGAAAGGGCGTGTATCTTGAACAATCCCTTGAGACAGAAGGCCCTGAAGTAGTTCTGAAAAGAAAGGAAACTGTTCCTGATGTGACAGAGGGATGCCCAGAAGAGGAGGAAGGGATTTCCACACCATGATGTATCCCTAACGGATGATGGACAGAACCCAAGAGTCTTGAGTGATCCTTAACCAAATGGGAAGAGAAAGGGAAAGGGAAAGACAAAGATACAGAGGAGCCTGGTTGAAGAAATGGGAAAAAGAGATGATGGAGCCTGGTTTGCTTGAAAAGGAGGTTTTTGAGAAGTGGGACTCTGAAAAGACTTTGCAGGAGGAACCTGCCTAGAAAACTTTTTACCTTTCTGAGGGGGCAAGTTCGTCGGCAAACAACAGGAGATTTAGAAGATTAATTCATTTGGAACTTGGAAATAGGAAAAACAAAAATATCCTTCAGTTCCTGTAAAGCCTTCCCCTTATCCTGCACAGACAATAAGTTCAGCAGCTGCAGAACTAAATAAGTTCTTATTATAAAGATGACCATCTAAAACTTTAGCCTTAATGTCATCCAGCAAAGGCTGGAGATAAAGCCAAGAATAATATCTCAAAACAAAAACAAAAAGCAGCAGCGCTAGAAGAGGCATCAGCTGCATGAAAACTAAACGAGTGTCGGGCTACTTGAGAAGAAGAGCCCAGTAGAGAAAGGGATGAGGTCTTCACTTAAACATCAGGAAGGTCAGAGATAGGCTGGAAAGCCTGAGAAAAAAAGGGCTAAAATATATCTGGTCATATGGGTCTAGTAATTAATAGCCCAAAAGGCCAAGGTGGCAGCAGTATATACTTTCTTGCCTAGCAATTCCATGGCCCTACCGTTCTTGGCTGAAAGAAGCGACTTAGTAGAAGGCAAAAACATAGATGGTTTCTCAAGAGACAGACACCACAGAGGGATCAGCAGAAGTGCATTTGCAGATAAACTCACAGCCCTCAGGCACCTAGCAAAACTTGTGAGGATTCTTAGGGGTTTGGAGAAGAGTTTGGGGCCACAGAAGTAGCCAAAATGGTATCTAAAAAGGCATCCAAGATAGGAAATACAGCAGAAGGCTTAAGGGACTCCATCTGGAGGCGATCATAATACCTCTTCTGAATGTCGGAAACCTGAGAGCAGTCCCATTTAAAGAATTCCACCAGATGAGAATTAGCATTCCCAAAAGAATTATTCAAAAGGGGGTCTGGGATAACAGATTCTTCCTGTTCAGAGCCACAATCTAAGGAAGAAGGGATCTGAAAGGAAAAAAAAAACAAAGACACTTCCCCGGAATCTAAGTCCTCATCAAAGGGATCCTGCTCTCTGAGCCTCTTAAGTGAGGTAGACAATCAAATAATCAAGGAGGAGCAGGCAGAGAAACTCATTGGGGAGGCTTCAATCCCATCAATGCATTAAATAACCCCCAAGTAAAATCCTGCTATTCATGCTGGGGATCTTTAGAAGCTTAGGAGCAGGGAAAACATGCCTGTTTTTTTTTTTTCTTTTGAGGGACCTTAGACTTAAACACTCTAGGAGGTTCAGACCCCTGGCTACTTTAAATTAACATAGCAGGAATCTGCTCCCAAAAATGTATCTGCAGAATCCCCCTCAGACTGTTTGAAATGATCAGTCAAGATTCCCCCTCAACATCTGTAACAGATGTCTACAGAGCCTCCAAGTACATTCAAGAAGTTGGATCTCTGTCGGCCTCTGATACAGTCATGGCAGAGGAATCCAACATAACAACCAGACAATCCTCTGGCCTTTGCCAGCCTTAAGATAGACATTGACCTGACTCTTTTGGCCTTATTCTTGGCAAGTGGCTGACCTTCAGGATGGGAGGATTCTGACTTTGCACCCTGCAAAGACAATTTAAGTTGGAGAGATGAGTACTTAGGGTCTTAGGGACAAATGCTTGGCAGATAAAAACTGCGTGTGGTCGTGAGAAGCACCCAAACAAAAAAGATGCAGCTCGTGATGATCCTTATAGGGAAATTACCTCCCACATAGGGAAACTACAACCCACATAGGGGAAACTACCTCCCACATAGGGAAACTGCCTCCCACATAGGGAAAATACCTCCCACATAGGGAAACTGCCCCCCACATAGGGAAATTACAACCCACATAGGGAAACTACTTCCCACATAGGGAAACTGCCTCCCACATAGGGAAACTACCTCCCACATAGGGAAACTGCCTCACGCATAGGGAAACTACCTCCCAAATAGGGAAACCGCCTCACACATAGGGAAACGACCTCCCACATAGGGAAACTGCCTCCCACACTGACATTTTCCCTTTGTGGATGACATGTAAACCCACAACATTGAAAAAAGAAAGAAAGGATAAGAAGAAACCCCAACAGGGCACTTATCTGAAACACAGTTAGGCAACCAGCATAGAAGAAGGGGCATTCAGATCAACATTCAGAGATGGAATTTGGACTGGTGGCAAATAAGCTCTGAGGTACGTACATCCGTTTGTCACGTTTATGCCCTATGCTCTATGCCGTGAGCAGGGAGCACACATGTGAAGTACAATGTCTATAAATCCTAAAGCTTTAGTATACTGGCCAGATGCTGGGCTACCCATGGCAGGGAATCCCATTGTGAAGAATACTGAATCAGCAATATGGAAGGATATCTACTGAAAATAGAAATGTTAGCATTAAAATTTAATGCACAAGTGCTTTACCGATCAATTGGATGATTACAAAATGTAAAAGAAATGTAAAAAATTGAGATAAAAGTCCAGTTTGCAAAGTTTTAACAAAGTCTCTTTTCAGTGTGTACTTTGTCTCCTTTGTATACTGCTTTAAATGCTCTGCAGTCCCTGCAAAGCTGCAGCTTGTAATAATCCTTGTCAGGTTTGCTGTAATTCAAGGCATGGAATGTATTCAAAGAAGCTATCTCTATAAAGCTAATAGTGATTTGCTGTTGTGCTTAACTAGCACTACAGAGCTAATTAATTCAGAAACATGGAAACGTTGCAATGAGACTATGGTCAGCACCAACTCATTTGTATGTTTCTGAATCAAAACTTGTTGCCCTGCTAACCCATGGAATATTGTCACACATGCAGACACAAACACAGAAACACACACACATAGGATCATAGGAAGTTACTAGGCTATTGGCCTTGAGGCCCTTATAAGCCAAAACAAGAGTTTAGCCTATGTTTAGACAAGTCAGCACCTTATGCCCCTGTCCAGCAGGAACACAGGTGAAATCCAAGGTGTGTATTTTCTGTTTCCCATCCAGTTATCCAGGTTGCACTTAAAAAGGGATGATGCATTATGTAATGTCAAGCAACAGCTCTCTCACACACACTTTCCCCCAAAGTTAGCTGCATTCAGAATAGAACCCCTACCTACCAAAGCACACAGAATACACACCACAGGACTTAATGCACATGCCACTGCTCAACACACAGACATAAACACACAAATGCACACATTCCAGCACACATACACAGTTGTATTTTGTTCTGGCTGGCTGGCTGTCTTTCTCTCCACACACACAGACACACACACACACACACACACACACACACACACACACACACACACACACACACACACACACACACACACACACACACACACACACACACACACACACACACACACACACAGCCTTGTAATTCTTGCCTGCTGCAGTACTGATAGATCCACTGCTACCATAGATGCAGCTGGTACAGACCCTAAAACTGCAGCATTTAGTCATTGTTCTGCTCTGAAATATCACAATATAGCTTGTGTTTGAGTTACTGTACCATGCTATTTTTATCCAAGTGTAAAGACATGGGGCAAACTGCATGGACAATTTACATTATCTGTGTCCCTGGACTGCCATATTTCCATATAGAGACATCAACTAAGGCCACTGTAGCAATGCTACTTGGAGGCTTCATACTGCCAAAGTGCTACATCAGTCGCAGAATGACTCCATCATAGCACACAGAGCAATTCTGCTAGAAACTAGACTGAGCAGTGCATTATGTGTTTCTGAATACCCTGAAAAGGGAAAAGAAATACTGTGCCAGGGCCAAATTTTCAGGTTTGCCTTATTTATCAAGTCATGGATTGGGAAACATAATATTCAGCACCCTCTCCTACTGCCTTTACAGTGCCCTTGTAGGTAGGGTAAAGTCTATATGCTGACTGTATCTGAATATCTCATTAGCAAACCCAGTAAATTTTATTAGGCTTGTCAAACACATTTAAGGAGGCAAACGTTTATAAAATGTCACAAAAACAGACAATTATGGTCAGTAATAGTGGTACACATGGCTGGAAAATGCTCGGAAGTAAAGGGTATAAGAAATTTTATTTCACATTTATAGTTATGATTTATAAATTTCAAACACCATTTATAAATGTGCCTTCATATAGCATTTTGTTGAAATTTGCATCTCAACTTGATAATGCCCAAGGTGAGAGTGCTTCTTTATAACAAACAGGTTAATAATAGTAACTCTATTCTCTGTGGCACAAGATGTAAGTGAAGTGAGTTTAGATAAAGAATACAGCTAATTATGGGTTTCAGTCCAACTAAAAGAAACTTTAAGTTATGGAACACATCATCATTGACCTAATAAACAAGGATATAGAGATTCTCCAAAATCTGGATCCCACACAGTTTGGTTTTGAGAAGGGTAGATCATGCCTGCTCAACCTGGTCAACTTCTTTGAGTAAGTCACCAGACCTGTGGATGAAGGCAAGGTGATTCATATAGCCTACCTTGATCTGGCCAAGGCCTTTGATACCATTCCCCACTCAGGAATCATAGAAAAACTCACTAAGCTAAGCATCAATCCCTATATCACTAGATGGGCTGCAAACTGGCTCACAGATAGAACCCACAGTGTGAAAGTAGCTGACTCCAAGTCAGACTGCCAACGGTCATGAGTTGAGTCCCACAGGGTTCGGTCCTGTGTTCTCTCCTGTTTGGTATCTACTTCTCTGAAGTCCAGGCCAACACAAAGGGAGTCTGGCTGCAACGTTTGTGGATGATTGCAAGTTGGGAGCTATTATTAACTCCCCCAAGTGATGCTGACATCCTGCAGAAAGGCCTCACTGAGACCAATGACTGGTGTCAGAACCATGGCCTTAAGCTCAATGCCAAAAAATGTGTTGTCATCCCCTTTGGGAAAAACTCAATTCCCATAAATTACCACATCAATGGTAGTCCAGTAAACACAGAAGACATTATTAGGGATCTGGGAACACAGGTTGACAGCAGCCTCTCTTTTGACCACCACATTGCCACTGTGGTCAAAAAATCATTCTATGTGGTACACCTCATTAGTAAGGGTTTTGCATCCAGGAAGAAAGAGGTCATTGTCTCCCTCTACTCTTCCATTAGGCCAATCATTGAGTACAATGCTTTATTCGGCATGTATCTCACTAGACACCTGCAACAACTGGAGTGGCCACAAAAGTATCTTACAAAGATGATCCTAAGCCTTAAACAGTTGTCCTATATGGACAGACTTAAAACCTCCAACTATTCTCTGTCTCATATTGCCTACTTAGAGGCAATCTCTGCTTGACTTACAAAGGCATGTCTGACCCAGCTCTATTTGAAATGCTTCATCTAAAGAAATCCCAATCCCTCTGCACCACATGCTCCAGAAACCTCAACCTCATTACCACAATCAACAGAACATGCTGGAGGGACAGGTTCATAACCCAGAGACTGCTCATGCTATGGAATAGACTTCCCATACATGTGAAACAGAGCAGCTCACTGGCCCTCTTCAAGAGAAATCCTGATGAGTGGATGGGAAGGAGAAAATTCACCCTGGTGATAACTCCAGGGGCTCTACTCAACAGAGGCACTGGGAGATAATGTTGGGTGGCACAATGCCAGGGTAATCCTATGGGCTTGGCTTGTAACAGCTCCAGGGCCATTAGCCTAGTACAACACCTATGAACCTATGAACCATTTAGTACCATCTAATGTTTGTCTTTTCGGCTTCTCCCAGTTAGGGGTCGCCACAGCGGAACTCCGGTCCGCTAATGATTGGCAGTAGATTTTTATGGTGCCGAGTTGCCAGCCCAATGCGCAACCTTCAGTGAAGGCACGCCCATTCACACATGTCTTTCAGAGGCCACTCGACCATGGGGAGGACATGCAGACTCCCCACAGACGGCACTCCAGCCATGAATCGAACAGGAGAATCTCTTGCTGTGAGGCAACAACGCTACAGCTGTACCACCATGGCTTATTTAGTACTATCTAATGATAGTTATAATTAGTGACTGGAAATTTGGGACTAAATGACATAGCCTTAAACACCCTAGGAGGGTCAGACCCATGGCTACATTCAATTAACATAGTAGGAATCTCCTCCTAAACAAGTATCTGCAGAATCCGGCTCAGGCCCTTTGAAATAATCAGTCAAGATTCCTCCTCAACATCTGGAACAGATGCCTACAGAGCCTCGAAGGACATGCAAGAAGTTGGATCTCTGTCGGCCTCTGATACAGTCATGGCAGAGGAATCCAACAAAAAAATGGGCAGTCCTCTGGGCCTTTACCAGCCTCAAGATAGACATGGACCTGACTCGTTTGGCCTTTTTCTTTGCAGGTGGCTGACCTTCAGGATAGAAGGATTCTGACTTTGCACCGTGCAACAACAATTTAAGGAGAAGAGACGACTACTTATGATCTTAGGGACAAATGCTTGGCAGATAAAAACTGCGTGTGGTCATGAGAAGCACTGAAACAAAAAAGATACAGCTCATGATGATCCTTATAGGGAAACTACCTCCCACATAGGGAAACTGCCTCCCACATAGGGAAACTGCCTCCCACATAGGGAAACTACCTCCCACATAGGGAAACTACAATCCACATAGGGAAACTACAACCCACATAGGGAAACTATCTCCCACATAGGGAAACTGCCTCCCACATAGGGAAACTACCTCCCACATAGGGAAACTGCCTCCCACATAGGGAAACTACAACCCACATAGGGAAACTACCTCCCACATAGGGAAACTGCCTCCCACATAGGGAAATTACAACCCACATAGGGAAACTACCTCCCACATAGGGAAACTGCCGCCCGCATAGGGAAACTACAACCCACATAGGGAAATTGCCTCCCACACTGGCTTTTTCCCTTTCTGAATGACATGTAAACCCACAACACTGAAAAAAGAAAGAAAGGATGAGAAGAAACCCCAACAGGACACTTATTCGAAACAAGACTAGGCAACAAGCACAGGAGAAGGAGCATTCAGTTCGACATTCAGAGATGGAATTTGGACCAGTGGCAAAGAAGTTCTGAGGTATGTGCATCCGTATGTCACATTTATGCCCTATGATCTATGCCTTGAGCAGGGAGCACACATGTGAAATACAATGTTTGTAAATCCTAAAGCTTTGGTATACTAGCCGGACACTGGGCTACCCATTGCAGGGAATCCCTTTTGTGAAGAATACTGAATCAGTTATATGGAAGGATACCTACACAAAATAAAAATGTTAGCATTAAAGTTTAATGCACAAGTACTTTACCAATCAATTGGACATTTATAAAATGTAAAAGATGTAAAAAAAAATTGAGTTAAAAGTCCATTTTGTAAACTTTTATCAAAGTTTCTTTTCAGTGTGTACTTTGTCTCCTTTATATATCCCTTTAAATGCTCTGCAGTCCCTGCAAAGCTGTAGCTTGCAATAGTCATTGTCAGGTTTGCTGTAATTCAATGCATGGGATGTATTCAAAGAAGCTAGCTCTATACAGCTAACAGTGATTTGCTGTTGTGCTTAACTAGCACTACAGAGCTGATTAACAATTCAGAAACATGGAAATGTTGCATGGAGACTATGGTCAGCACTAGCTCATTTGTATGTTTCTGAATCAAAACTTGTTCCCCTGCTAACCCATGGAATATTGTCACACATGCAGACACAAACACAGAAACACGCACACACACACACACACACACACACACACACACACACACACACACACACACACACACACACACACACACACACACATGTAGGATCATAGGAAGTTACTAGGCTATTTGCCCTGAGGGCCTTATAAGCCTAACCAAGAGTTTAGCCCATGTTTAGACAAGTCAGCGCCCTATGCCCCTGTCCAGCAGGAATGCAGGTGAAATCCCAGGGGGGTGTATTTTCTTTTTTCCATCCAGTTATCCAGGTTGCACTTAAAAAGGGATGATGCATTATGTAATGTCAAGCAACAGCTCTCTCACACTCACTCTCCCCCAAAGTTAGTTGCATTCAGAATAGAACCCCTACCTATCAAAGCACACATAATACAGACCACAGAACTTAACACACACACCACTGCTCAACACACAGAGATAAGCACACAAACATGCACACATTCTGGCACACTTACACAGTCATATAGACAATTGTTCTGTCTGTCTCTCTCACACACACACACACACACACACACACACACACACACACACACACACACACACGCACGCACACACACGCACACACACACACACACAGAGTTTTAGTGGTTCTCACACACACACACACACACACACACACACACACACACACACACACACACACACACACACACACACACACACACACACACACACACACACACACACACACACACACACACACACACACACACACACGCACAGACACGCACATACACGCACACACAGCCTTGTAGTTCTCACCTGCTGCAGTACTGATAGATCCACTGCTACCATAGATGCAACTGGTACAGACCCTAAAACTGCAGCATTCAGTCCTCATTGCTCTGCTCTGAAATAGCACTGTATAGTTTGTCTTTGAATTACTCCACCATGCTATTTTCATCCCAGTGTAAGGACATGGGGCAGACTGCAAGGACAATTTACATTATCTGTGTCCCTGGACTGCCATATTTCCATGCAGAGCCATTAACTAAGACCGCTGTAGCAATACTGCTTAGAGGCTTCATACTGCCAAAGTGCAACATCAGTCACAGACTCCTTCATAGCACACAGAGCAATTCTGTTAGAAACTAGACTGAACAGTGCATTATGTGTTTCTAAATACCCTCAAAAGGGAACATAAATACTGTACCAGGGCCAAGTTTTTAGGCTTGCTTATTTATCAAGTCATGGATTGCCTTCACATTGCCCTTGTAGGCCGGTAAAGTCTATACACTGACTGTATCTGAATATCTCATTAGCATACCCAGGAAATTTTATTAGGCTTGTCAAACACATTTAAGGAGGCAGACTTTTATGAAATGTCACAAAAACAGACAATTATGGTCAGTAATAGTGGTACACGTGGCTGGAAAATGCTTGGTAGCAAAGGGTTGCAGAGATTTTAATTCACATTTGTAGTTATGTTTTTAATTTCAAACACCATTTATAAATGTGCCTTCATGTAGCATTTTGTTGAAATTTGCTTCTCAACTTGATAATGCCCAAGGTGAGAGAGCTTGTTTATAACAGGTTAATAATAGTAACCATTTAGTACTATCTAATGATAGTTATAATTAGTGACTGGAAATCTGGGACTAAATGACATAGTCAAACATATTGCAGTTCAGCAATATTGAGATATGAAAGGGAAGTCAAATGGCTTGGAATATTTTATATCAGAAGATGCTGTCTTTTAGCCGTTCCTCATTATTCAGTAATACCTGCAGCTCAACCAGAACATTATAGAACTTTTGTCAGCAGCAGAAATTGAGTTGCCTGAATACATTGCTGCTATCATAAATGTTATGTCAGAGGCTCCTTACCAATACATAAAATGTCACCACAGACTTATATTGTTAAGGCAACCTGTACAACAGTTATGAATGCATTCTGACAGATTTAGAAGTATTCTGAGACTTATATTTCTGAAGATCAGTCAGAGAGACTAAGATGCGATAAGTTCCCAAGTGCTTGCAGAAAGCATATAATCTCTACCTATGCATTAGAAAAAAATGTAACTATTAAACAGACAGAAAAACAATGAGAACTGACAAGTCTGTAAGATCTAATGGAACTAATAAGAACACTGAGATGGTACAAAATAACAAAGAATGAGTTCCCAAATGCTGACAAATTTGACCTGACACTGTTTCATACTGCAATTGTAACCGCCTGCCCTGGGAGATTGCATTACTCTGAGGGAAGGCAGAATTGTAATACTTTTCTCATCGGAAGCTCAAATAGGTTTATTTGGTAGATGTTTTAAACCAAAGACATTGAAGAGAAGGAAATATAACATCATCAATGACCATCTTACAGAGATCATGCTAAAATGTGTTTGTATGTAGGGCATCTAAATGAGCCATCCTACTGATGTTAGAATTACATCATATGGCTCTATTTTACATCAGTTCTCATAAGGCATTGCCTGGGTGAATCACATGTCTGGCACAAGCACAGTTTCAAAGCTGTTACTCAGAAGTATAAGTTATTACTTTGAATGAGGCCCTTAAGTTGCTATTCCTGTTATTAGCATTACAGCTAACATTATTTAGTGATAGTATTGCAGCAGTAGAAAAAAACAGAGCTCTCCACTGAAAAAGATTAATTTCAGGCAGTTACTGTGTTCCAGTTGTATTGAAAAATCCCATTGTATTGGAAAGATATAGAATGGCATTTAGATACAGAATAAATGACAAAATACATCTTATTTGCCCACACTAAACCTGTAAAGTTTCACAGGAGCAGAAAATATGGACAAAAAGAAATTGCAACTTACTGCCAGTTAATATGAAAAGGTCAAATATATGACTACAATAACATCTAACCACAATCTGCTTACTTCTCCCCCACAAGGATGTCATGAGTGGATGTCTCTCACCTTGTCCTTATTTCATCTACCTGTCCAAATTCAAAAAGTGTATTCAGTTATAACCCATTACTAAAGCTATTCAAGAATCTGAAAAGTGTGGCCCTGAACTTTGACAAATGGGCTTTTCATCAAAAAAGGGAAGAAAAAAGCTTTAATTTCAATTAGGCTTAAATAAGCTTAGTTGCAGTTATAGTGACGTGGTCATATTGCTATTGTTTTCACTTATCTGGATTTGTCTGTGTTTTAATGAAAAAAAAGTTGTCAGTTTGCATGTTTAGACTGTTCTGGGACCTTAGTCTTGCAGTTTCATTTGAGTTTTGAGAGTTGTGAATTGCTGCAAGATCTGAACTCTGTTTGTACGTTGTATTGCACTTCTATCTCCATAAGAAGAATTACTTGAAAATGCTAGCTCATCATATTTTGAACTCAACATAGGGCCGTAGACTTCTAATTTAATTTGCATTTATGGGAGACTTGTGAAATACAGCTGGATGATGGCCTTGTTTCCTCATTTATTACTGCACTTTTCATTAAACGATGTTACTGTTAAATTTCTGCCTAATCTGGTACCTCAGAATGTAGAAGGATTCCAGTAGTGGCAGCATTTTAATTTCTGCTTCAGAACTGGTGTTCCTGTGCTTATGCAGCTGTTTGCATTCCAGCCTTTCTGTTAAAGTCTTAAATTTTCCTTGCAAATTTGCCTGCTTAAAGTTGCACTCCCGTGCCTTTCTGTTGTTGCGTCACTTTTTTTCCCTATTCTTGCGCCTGCCCTAGCCCCTACTGATACATTAAGTGCTGCTCTCCCTGCTGCTCCCTACTGGTTGTACACTAATTACACTTTTGCCCTGCCACCACTGTAAAAGCTAAAGTTTCTGAAATTTTAACCTACATGGGATCATTGATTTGTAGCTCAGATTCACAGAGCTCCATTATTGGCTTTATTTGAGAGGATTCATCTCTAGCTAGCCTTTTATAAGCAGCACTGAGAAGTGTGGAAAGTCTTGAATTGTGAGAAGTGAGCTTTTCATCAAAAAAAGAAGAAGAAAGCTTTTATTTTAATATACTTAAATATTTTCAGTTCTACTTGTAAGTGATCTGAGTTGTGATACTATACATTTTTGGCACTTTTCTGTTTTTTTCCCCCTGTGTTGTAGTAACTTTTTTCTGGGACCTGAGTCTTGTAGCTTCATTTACAATTTTGTGAGAATTGTGAATTATTGCCAAAAAGCAAAAAACTATTTTGCTAAGGCATAAAGATACAACTGCCATAAATACTTTATAGTCTGTATTTAACAATGAAAGTAGTCTAAAAGATAATGTTCGATTAATAATCTTTCTTTGTTTTAAAATATTGGTTATTAAAGAATATTTCCTAGAAGAAGGTACTATATTTAAACTATGAATTATTGAGGAAACTTCACCTAGTAAATTTATAATATGCTGTCATAGTATTTTGTAAATTTCCACACATAAGCCATCTAAACCTGAGGCCTTATACTTTTTATTATTTTTAATTATATTGCTAATTTTAGTTTTAGTTATAGGTTTAGAAATTTCAACTATCTGCTCTTCTTTAAGCTTGAAAGCTATATTGTAATTAAGTACTTAAAGTGTTTTTATCAACTAATATATTATTACTTTTGTTGAGTTTTTCATGACAGTTTTTAAATACAGAAAGATTTTCAGCAATATCTGAAGTCTTAGTCATTATTAATGCATTCATATCATAATATCATAATAACAGTTCAAAAGATAGATGCTAGAAAACCGGATATAATGGTCCATGAAAAGAAGACAAAAGTAGCACTGATCATTGAAACTGCTACACCCAGTAACTATTGTGTGTTGTATACAGAGAGACACAAAGTCATAAAATATCAGGATCTGCAAGCAGAAATGAGAGCAATGTGGAACAGAGATACCCAGACAGTTCCAGTAGTAGTTGGAGTAATGGGTCTTATAAAAAAGAATTTACAATCGTGTTTGGATATGTTTCCAGTTCATGTAACCCCGTACGAATTGCAGAAGGAGTCATAACTGGGCACAGTGCGGGTGCTATGAATAGCACTTTTGGCTGACGTTAAAGATTAAAACAATACTAATTTCATGAACTTTAATTATACTTTGACTTAGGAATGGGGTCCATTCCCATCATGGTATTAGAATCCCAAAAGATTAGGAGAAATTAAAAATTCAGTGATTTGTGTGTGTTTATTCAATGGTGCAGATTTAATAAAGCCTACATGGTCTGCTAAAGCCATGTTCTCATTGTAGTGAGATGTGCATATGGCAGTGCACCGTTTTGTGTTTAGCATGTGGCTCTACATGGTGTGTAGAGCTGTACAAATATGGTAAACATCATGGAATGTAATTACAGCATAAGCAGCTGAATTCTATGATAACCAACCAATTCCAGATGGAGGATCTGCTCAGCAAGCTACAAAGCAATCATGTAGACTCAGTGTAGGTTTTCACTGCAAATTGCAAAACTTATTAAAATACAGCCACGAAAGGTACTCTACATGGAAACACTGTTAAGGCCTGCAGTTGCTGTTTTATATATATATATATATATATATATATATATATATATATATATATATATATATATATATATATACGTGTGTGTGTGTGTCTGTATGCAACAGGCACAAGTCTATACTGCTGCTGCAGTTATACCCCGGCTAAGAAGGAAAAAGGTATTTAGACCCCTGTTAACTTACCATGGTCTGCATGATGTGGAATTGTACAGTGCTATAGGGTGGATAGAGACATACTACAGGAACTCTGCAATCTCTGGTGTCCACAATTGAAAGCAAGTGCAAACTGAGGGGACCCAATACCTGTGGAGACTAAAGTATGTGCATCACTTAGAGTTTTAGTTGAAAGAACCTTTCAGAGGCCAACAGGTCATATGCTAGTGATATCATTGGCATCAGCATCCAGGAGGACCCAACATCAATTCCTGAATGCTATGCTACAACATGCCACTGATTACATATAATTTTCCCCATATACACATGGAAATACCAGGATGACTACAAAACTGCAAGAGAAAAACTCTTGAAATCCAGCTGGTGATGTGATAACATACCAGTAGTACTTGGCTCCCCCACCCACCAAAAAAACAGGAAAATGGCAGTTTGTAGAATCCAAGGAATAACACATAATTCACCTGTTTTGAATGATTGCTACACAATTTTCACAAAATGTGTACACATGTACAAATGAAAAGTAAATTGTATATGATTGCTAGACACCTCTCACTGTGCCCATCACTCCCCTGGTGGTGTCTATAGGCCATCTTTGAAACATTGCACCCCTGTGCCATTGATGATATATTGCATTACACTGCAATGAAATAAGAAGAAAAGACTGTAAGGTAACCAGTTTTAATAATAACACTTGTAATGACAGTTAATAAGGCTGCCTCTCTGTGAAAGCCAATGCATGGCAAAAACGCCTATGCCAAGAGGGAAGTATAAGAAGTGCATACAGATAGCAGTTTAATCCTCCACTAAATCATTAACACAGACACGTGACTAGCTAAATCTGCTGATGACTGCAAACTGGGTGATGTCACTCAATCAGCATATAATAGCATGCGCCTAAAGCAAGGGCTAAATCATACAACTGACCAGAGTTGTATAAATGGACTTAAATGCAAGGAAATGCAACATTGTCACCTTTGGTAAATAAATAAATGCAGTTTACTGTATAGAGAGCACACCACCCCAACTAATACAAACTTCAGAGCTCATAGTAATTTTGTTGGAAGCTCCCTGGCAGGATTCAGAAAGAACCCCACTGCAGGTTCTAAGTGCTGTGGTCAAAAGTGAGTGTTTCCTCGATCACAGAAAATGCAATTCAGAGATGTTAATGGCAATGAGGAAAGACTTAATTATTAGCTCATTTGCATATCTCTGAATCTCATTATGTTACTTTTAGTGCTAATTGATATTTTCCTGCAGTAGTCACTACTGCTGGCCAATGCATGTCGCTGGCCCAGGCACCGCCCCATTCATTCTCCCACAAACATGCATATATTCTAACACAGTGTTTCTCAACCACAGGGCTGTGGCCCGGTATCTAGTCCTTGCATCAATTATACCAGGCCACAAGTGGTTGACAAACACTGGCCTATAGTTTCAGAGAGTGAGAGAGCGAGAGACTGTGTGTGTGTGTGTGTGTGTGTGTGTGTGTGTGTGTGTGTGTGTGTGCATGTGTGTGCGTGTGTGTGTGTGTGTGTGTGTGTGTGTGTGTGTGTGTGTGTGTGTGTGTGTGTGTGTGAGAGAGAGAGAGATCAGAACAGAGTGAGAGCGATGTATGAGTGAATGCATGAATGAATGAGAAAGTGGGTGTGAGAGAGAGAGATCGGAAGAGAGTGAGAGAGATGTGTGAGTGATAGTGGCATAGCTGGGGGGTGGGCAATAGGGACAGTCTGCCCCATGTGGCATCTTTTGCCAATGGCGTTCCATTACATATGTGCATTATAGAGACATCCTTCTTTAACCCGTGAGCAAAATTTAACAGTCACAGAAAGAAAACCTGTTTATTACTGCGCTGCCTCTGCCTATTTAATTAAGTGGATTTCATTGCTGAATCTGCCTGTTTAAGTAAGTGTTCAATTCACGTTCCTCTGCTTGATTCGCACACAATTTGTTCTGTGTGTATGCCTATTTATCTGAATCTGCAAGTATGTTTGGCAGGTTAATGTTCTCTTCAGTTCATTGCTGAATCTGCAAGTCACAAGGGGCGAATGTGTGTGTGTGTGTGTGTGTGTGTGTGTGTGTGTGTGTGTGTGTGTGTGTGTGTGTGTGTGTGTGTGTATGTGTGTGTGCGTGTGTATGTGTGTGAAATGCCCCATTTAGGGGGGCCTGGTGGTTAGTGTTACTCAGGCTCAGACCCTGTATAAGAACCTGAGTTCTCTACCCCTACTACCACTTAAGGAGTTGGGTCCATAGCTGATTTTTGGCTCATACTTTTGGTCTGTTCCTGTTAAAATTTGTGGTTTTCTGGTAAATCAGTGAGGATTGAATTCACTAAATAATGACAGTCATTTAAGTTTCAGTCTTCCTATCTTTCAGGAAATGCATTTTAACACAAAATATTTTATTCTAACAACTTTCTAAGATTATACAAGCAATGTTTAAAATGCATCCCAGGTTTTGGGCCTTTGCCCCTCCCAGTAAATTTGGATTTTTCCAGATTTCTTGTGCTGCAAAGTTGAGCGATATAGTGGAGTGTCAAGTGCATTTGGCAAGAAGCTGAGAGCTTCAGGAGAAAAGTTTAGTGATGCTTACTCTAAGTCTGTTTGCAACATGCAACAGTTGTTTAGCAAATTATATCACTACTGTGCTAAAATATTTAAAGGCATTATTAGTAACACAAAAGGTAGTATACTTGATTCTGATGCAGAAGTATGTGCGTTCTACTCCCACAGTATGTAGATGGATTGCTGCTACTGTACTGTGTTTTATTTTAAAGGGGGTGGATGGTGGATGCTGTAGTCCTAAGTATGCCCTCCTTTGGAGGAGGTACCTAGTAACTATGAAGCTGTTATCAGTTTGCCATTCATTTCCTATTACAATGTTACCTGCTTATCATTTTTAATGTAACATAGGCAATGTATTCTTCAATGGCAACAGGCAATTTATAGTTTATTGTTTCGTCTACAAATAAAGCTGTTTGCTAGCAGCAACCTCTTCATTAGTAACTGTTAAAGTGCTGCATTTTTACACTCAAAATTTTAGTTACTGCTGGAACTAATATTTAGAAATGAGAGGTTTATACATTTATCTTTATTAAATTAGATACTTTGCATATATAAATATTTGGCGTGTGTATGTGATAAGTGTTTTGCTGACAATTTGACATCCTCCTGCTTTGGCCTTTGTTTATGAGTAAATTTGTTGGGACCAGGCCCTCGTCTTATAAAGAAAGAATTTACCAGGCCCTGGCCTCAAAAAGGTTGAGAACCACTGTTTTAACATACAATCACACACACATCTGCCTCCCTGCATGTAGATATGCTGCCATACTCCTCACCTGTCCCAGGGATTACAGAATATCCCTGATACTTTCATTTATTTTTCCCCATACTTTATTAAACATGGATGATTACAGTCAGTCAATAATGCTAGAGTTTCATCCTTACTATTGTTCAGAAAATGCATTGTGATACAAGACCTGTTGTTCTATTAACTTTTTAAGTGACCGACAGTAATGCATAAAAATTCTGTATACTGTCATTTAGTGTTCTTCCTGGCTTTGTCAGGTAGTACTGAAGTCAGCCATCTAAAGGCATGGCAGACCCCTCCCCAGAGGCACACTTCTATCAATCTCAATTGTCCCTGAATTAACAGAATGGCCTGATTTCCTCTTATACCTGTCCTGCCCCTCATTAGTCACAGAACATCACAGTGAGTCAGTCAATCAGAAGATGTTAGAAAAGATGGAAAACAGAGACTGAAAAGGCACTTTACAAATGAAAACTGGAAGAGCATCTGTAAGGCTCCCAGGTATGCAGCAAAGTCCAAAAGGTTTAGGATTTTTACTTGGAAGTGCTCGCATAGAAATTTTTATGCCCCGAGTAGACTTCTGAGAAGTTTTCGGCAGATGACAAATGCTGGAGGGTGAATGGAAAGACAGAGATAACTGGTGACATGTTTTTGGAGTAGAAGAAGTTGACAGATTTAAAAAATTCCCTACAGAATATTCTGTCTGAAATGTTAGGGAGCAAATAGCTGTAACTAAAGACATTAGTTTCTTGAGCTGGGATTTAGGATCAGAATTATCTAGAAATAGTAACGACTTAAGTTTATACTACTGACTGCCAAAAATCCAATTTTTAAACAATAGAAAACAAAATTTAAACCAAATGTAATTGAAGTTCGGAATTCTGTAAAACCGATAAAAGAACTGAAAAGAATGGATCTTTGGAAATGGGAAGGAGCAAGTTATATTGAAATAAATGAAATTTGTGGGAACAATACAAACAGAATAATGTTAAAAAGGATTAGTGATATTTAAGGGAAGGCAGGAACTGAGCAATTTATGTGATGCTGAATAACAATTATTAAAATGAAAAAAGTGTATGTAATGTATAATGCATGTAAATGAAAACATGTTAATACAGATTGTTTTCTTTTTATTAATGCATTTCTGCCTATTTCTTATGTGATTATTTTCTTTTTTAAAACACCTTTAATAAATTATGTCATAAGGGCTTCTTACTTACTGTTCAGAAAACATATCCTGATGCAAGACTTTTTCTTCCATCAAGTACTTATTTAGTGCAGAGGACAAAAGCTCTGACTTGTTAATAAGCTGATCCCTGTGCCAAGGGTACAGAGCTTGAAACTTTATCTCATAATATTACTAAACCCTAGCTGTGAACTTTGTAAGTGATTTAGGGTAATATTTATCTCATTGCTCTAAGAGAGTCTGAAGGAATGGCAACTCCCATTCCACACACACATTTACGTGCAGAAACATAAAGATGCACACACATACACACACACACACACACACACACACACACACACATACACACACACACACACACACACACACACACACACACACACACACACACATACACACACACACACACACACAAACACTTACTCTAGTAATCCTCTAACTAAACCCTCACTTTTGACCATCAAGGCAGAGCCTCCCAAACACACACAAATGCATGCACTCATCTGAGACCACTCATATTCCTATAGATATGCAGACATGCTGCCACACTTACCTGATCTTACCTTTTCAGATGTGTTTGTTAACAAGACCAGCCATGATAACACACACAGCTGAGTGATCTCTGAATCACTTGGTCATGTAAATGCACATGACTAATTGGCAAAGAATTCTCCCATGGAATGTCTCATGAGCTTGCATCATAAGCATCGAGTTGTCACACAATAGTGATCCTGCAGACCATGTAGGCTGTAATGGGCCAGTTTCTGAATCTGAAAGGCCATCATCATTGGTAGCAGCACGTTAGGAGTTACCACTGTGGCAATCCTTTCTGAAACCTAGACCCTATTCTTTGGACATCACATAATAAGACTAGACAGGAAATCATATTGTCTATTTCAGTTAATAATTAAAGGTCAGATTTCTATACTACTCAAAGTAGGTTATCTTTCCGCTGTATGCTTCCCTGATCAGATCAATTATATAATATAATGCCCATTTCAGTACGCAACTATCCTAATACATCACATCACTTGAAAGATGCCAGAAGTTTGTAACTAAAAAGATCACTAGCCTGAAGGCCCTCAGTTACCATGCCTGGCTTAAAGCTCTGTATCTATACTCAATCCCTCTCGCCCTCTTGTGAGGTGGTGGATGTTCAGAAGTTTTGTGTTCTTAAGGACCCGACCCTTCTTGATCGCCTACATCTTGACAAAACAAATGAATTTATCTGAGTGCCCATTAAGAAATGGATACAGCATGCAGCAGGGACAGATTTATTCCTCAATACTTCCCCCATTTGTTGGATAATCATCTGTTTCTTAAAAAATAATGATACCCTCACTTCTTTTAAGACAAACGCTGATAAATGCATGATTGTCAGTAAATGAATCCCAGACCTGACTTGTTTTGTCTCTTGCAGAAAAAAGGTGCTTTACGATGGCAGGTTCTGGCAAGGTGATTATGAACAACAGGGCAGCAATGCATTATAAACTCTAATCTTAGAATGAATTTATGAAATTATGTGTATATTTTTGATTTCTAAATTGGTAGGTAATCAGGTCCAGAATCCTTTTCATCCACAACCTGAGCCGAAACGGCAACAGCAATAACAGAAAGGTATATACAATATTCAAAAAAACAAGAAACAGATTTGAGGAGAAACTAAATTTTATTCAGCAGTAAATGATAATAAATGCTACAATAAGTAAAACAAGAAGTAATAAATTAGTATAGGCTTGTTCTAAAGGTCTTACAGCTGTGTGCTTCGAAATTAAGGCCCTTAGTGTGACATAGTCACCAAATGTACTAGTACTTTATTTTGTACATGATGTAACCCACAATAACATTTGAATACAGCATTTATGGAAGAAGCTATGGTGTGCAAAGTAAGAGGAATGTGTCAACATCCATGTCTTTTCTTGAAAAGCAAATACAGTTAACTCAGCTCTGTGAAGCAGTAGGATTATGGAAAACACAATCCTCCCACACAAGCTGAATGTAACAGTTCAGTACTGTACCTGTATACGTCTTTTCAGGCTTGTTGGCTGTTGGTGAAGCACCCACCAAAGGAGAAAATGCTGAGAGAAGAAAGGAGCCACATTTGAGATTTTAAGTATTTTTCCTCTGTTTATTTGCTAAGTTTTTCTGCATAGCCACCTATTTTGAGCATTTTCTGGCTTGTTAAATTTGATTTCTGCATTAGTAACTGTATTTAGAGCGCAACCTAGAGCTGTTAACTGAATTTCCTGTTTGCACTTATTTTTAAAATCGTTTTTTTCTCAAAACTTGCATTTTATCTGTCTTTGGCCTACCACTCTTTTGTGGGGTCATTTACTGCACTGTTATAACTTGTTGATACTTGTGAACCTCTGCTATCTCTAAAAAACAAAAAAACAAAAAATAACTTGTTTTTTTTCCCACTTTTCTGAGATTTAAAAAAGTTCAGTTTCAGGCTTGCTGTTCTTGAACTGTTTGTAAGTTTCTGTGAGGCCATTTTTTGCTTGGGCTAAAGGGAAGTCTTTCTGTTGATCAGTGGCAGTGAAAAACATTGAGCAGCCTGCCTGCCCCTGTGGGAGTGGTTACTGACTTGAAACTGTAGTTTTATTGGCCATTTTGGGTCAATTCCAAAACTCCTTCATCTTCCTCTCTTAAAACCTGTTTGCCTCTTGGTTTTGGCATCTTTTCAGGCTTGTTGGCTGTTGATGAAGCACCCACCAAGAGGAGAAAATGCTGAGAGAAGAAAGGAGCCACTTTTGAGATTTTAAGTATTTTTCCTCTGTTTATTTGCTAAGTTTTTCTGCATAGCCGCCTATTTTGAGCATTTTCTGGCTTGTTAAATTTGATTTCTGCAATAGTAACTGTATTTAGAGCACAACCTAGAGCTGTTTACTGAATTTCCTGTTTGCACTTATTTTTAAAATCGTTTTTTTCTCAGAACTTGCATTTTATCTGTCTTTAGCCTAGCACTCTTGTGTGGGGTCATTTACTGCACTGTTATAACTTGTTGATACTTGTGAACCTCTGCTATCTCTGAAAAAACAAAAAAACAAAAAAACTTGCTTTTTTCCCACTTTTCTGAGATTTAAAAAAGTTCAGTTACAGGCTTGCTGTTCTTGAACTGTTTGTAAGTTTCTGTGAGGCCATTTTTTGCTTGGGCTAAAGGGAAGTCTCTCTGTTGATCAGTGGCAGTGAAAAACATTGAGAAGCCTGCCTGCTCCTGTGGGAGTGGTTACTGACTTGAAACTGTATTTTTATTGGCCATTTTGGGTCAATTCCAAAACTCCTTCATCTTCCTCTCTTAAAACCCTCTTTTGCGCAGTTTTGCACGTTTTTGTGCATAGCGCAACAGTGGGCAGCGCCGCCTAATTGGGTTTAAACTATTCCTGGCTCCACAAAGTCTGCTCTTCACTTTTTCCCTTAGAACTGCTCTATCTCTCAATTTAAACACCATATTCTCATTCTAAGGTCCTTCACTGGTCCAATTAAGTAATCCTACAAGTTAGCACTATTAAACCATAAGCACTACTTACTCTTATACTCTCTACGATTACCCTGTCCTCTATTGGTCCATCTTAAATTCAGTTTCCCTATTACTCTAGCATGTCCAAAGGTCAGTCAATGGTTTCCTCTCCAGTCCAGCTGGTGAATCTGGGAATTTTGAGGCAATGTTACAACTGTCACACGTACATGGACAAGTCTCTCCTCCTCCAAACAGGTTCAAATATATGTGAGAGATGCAACTATTTAGCCAAACTGGAGGCTGAGCTCTCTCATCTCAAAACTGGTGTAACCAGTCAGGAGGAGAAGGTAACCTCACACAACACAATTCCAGTATCACATAGTCCCACCACATCAGCGAACCAAACACATAAATACACAAAAACATACTCGGAGGCTCTAAATAAAAATCTACCTAAGCAACAGAGACCTCCAAAGCAGACATCCAAGCAAATGCTACCTCAAAACAAAACACACACAACACATAACCCACAAAGTCAGTGTGCCAAGCAGCCACAGCCCTTAAGGCTGAATAACACACCTGATACTCTTGTTATAGGTGACTCTATTGTCAGACACACTGAAGTCCCACTCACCAGGCTGAATAAAGAGAAGGTCACAGTGAGCTGCCTGTCGGGTGCTAGGATCTGACACATAACGCAAGCACTCAGGTCACTCCAAAGCAAATACAAATATGACTCAGTCATTGTACATGCTGGTGTGAATTACCTGAGATGTACCTCCCTGGACTACATGAAAAGAGACATAAAGGAGCTCTCTGATCATGTAGCCCAGGCTGGTATGACCCTGACCTTGAGCAGCATCTTACCCTCACCTAGAATGAATTCACAGTATAAAGACAAAATGATCGATTTTAACAATTGGCTAAAATTTTGGTGTCATTCAAAGGGGATCCAGTGTCTGTCAGCCTGGGATGACATGCTCGACAAGCCACGTTGCTTCGCTAGGGACAGCTTGCACCTGTCACCACTGGGCTTTCGGATATTGGCAAATGCTCTTGCCACCCCCATAGTGCCTTTTATAGGCAAGGCTCAAAAGTCAAACCCACCCCTCATAGACAGCACAAGAAACAAGAAACTAAGGGTAATGCTGCTAAATGCCAGAAGTCTTAACCTCAAGATGCATGCACTCGAAGCTCTCCTCAGTATGGAGAACATCTATATCTGTGCAGTGACAGAAACCTGGTTCAAGGCTCCAGAGAGCACCCCAGCACTACCAGGCTATACCTCATATCATGCTGTTCGGCCCCAAAACCCGGACCGAACAACAAAAGGAGGGGGAGTTTACATATTTATCAAGGATATCCACACCTCCAGGTTAGTGGCATTGCACAAAGTATCGGAGACCATCCATGTGCAACTAACAGTGGGCAAGACTGCTTTTCAGTTTATAGCATCCTACAGACCACCCTCTCAAAGTCAGGAATCCCACTCGGCTTTCCTGAAAACATTGGAGAACATGAAGATCTCTCCGAACACCATTATATTGGGTGACTTCAACTACCCAAACATTGACTGGGAGCACTACTCAAGCCCCAGCACCTTAGCCCAAAGATTCCTGGAAATTATAAACTCAAATGCTATGGAACAATTAGTCACCACTCCCATAAAAGGGGACAACATACTAGACCTGATCATTACCAACATAGGGACTCTATGCTCCACACCAGAAGTATATCCCTCATTGGTAAGATCAGACCATAAATTAATTTCACTGGATGTCCACATCCTGACCCCACCCCCAGCCCAGAAAACCACAGTGAAAAACTTCTCAAAAGCGAACTTCTCACTTCTCAAAACCAAAGTGGAATCCTTCAAGGCCCCAGGGCCAGTGGAAACTATGGCCCAAACTGCAGAATCCCATATAAATGCATTCTACGGACATCTCCAGGAATGCATGGATCATGCTATCCCAAACAAAACCAAGACCCAATCATCCAAAGGCAGGCATCCAGTCTGGTGGACCCCTGCCATAAATAAACTGTACAATAGAAGGAGGAAGCTACTACATGATAGAGCAAAATCCCTAATAGGGAAGGCATCTCTGATCAGTACGAGCAAAAAATTACGATCCCTCATAAAATCCTCCAAGGCCAGCTTCGAGAGACAAATTGCAAAGGACACTAAAGACAATCATAAGGATTTTTCAGTTATGTTAGAAACCTGGGATGCAACGCCCAGACTTGTTCCGAGTTGATTCTAAACGACAAAAAATACACTGAACCCACAGACATCGCCAATATCCTGCCAGACAGGTTCAGTGCAAACTTCTCCACCCCTCCCCCAAAAGAGCAAGCATCTATCCCGGCAGAGGGCTGCCTCCCAAACATCTCAGATGCTCAGGTGAAGGCTGCCCTCTCCAAAGCAAAACACTGCTTCCATGGGACCAGATGGCATCCCAGGTTGTGTCCTACATGAACTACAAGAGGAACTAATCCTCAAATAAAACAGCTATACAATCTCAGCCTCACTACAGGATATGTGCCCACAGAATGGCGTACAGCAACAGTGGTCCCACTCCACAAAGGTGGAGCCTCTATGGACCCTGGAAACTATCGCCCCATAAGACTGACTAGCTTAGTCTGCAAGGCTATGGAGAGGATCATCATGGAGCTCATAAACAAAGACATTGGGGACCTACAGACACTAGATCCTACCCAGTTTGGCTTTGTCAAGGGCAGATCCTGCCTTTTGAACCTGGTTGACTTCTTTGAAACAGTCACCAAAGCCATAGATGAAGGGAAGGTAGTCCACACAGCCTATCTGGACCTTGCAAAGGCATTTGACACAATACCTCACTCGGGCATCATAGATAAGTTATCCAGCTTAAATATAAACTCCTATGTCACAAGATGGGTCGCAAACTGGCTCAAAGACAGAACCCACAGAGTGAGAGTTTCTGGAGCCATGTCAGACTCGAAACCGGTCACAAGTGGCATCCCACAGGGTTCTGTCCTGGGACCACTCTTGTTCGGTATATACTTTTCCGAGGTACAGGCAAACGTGGGAGTACTATGGCTCACCAAGTTCGCAGATGACTGCAAACTGGGCGCCATAATCAACTCTCCAGCTGACACAAACATCCTTCAAAAAGGTCTCACAGAGACAGATAACTGGTGCCATTGCCATGGTTTAAAGCTAAATGCCAAAAAATGTATAGTCATACCCTTTGGTAAAAACAATGTGCCCACAAATTACCACATAGGCGGAAACCCATTAAGTACAGAGAAAGTTATTAGGGACCTGGGGACCCAAGTTGATAGCAATCTCTCCTTTGAAAACCACATTGCCAAAGTGGTTAGAAGGACCTTCTACATAGCCCACCTCATCACGAAGGGTTTCACATCTAGATCAAGGGAGGTAATCGTGCCCCTTTATTCATCCCTCATCAGGCCCATCATAGAATACAATGTCCCTTTTGGGATGTACCTTACCCGACACCTGCAGCAATTAGAAAGACCCCAAAAGTATCTCACCAAGAGGATCAAGGGTCTCAAACAGATGCCATATGCTGCTCGGTTAAAAAAACTCCAGCTCTACTCAGTTGCATACCGCCTACTTCGAGGCGATCTATGCCTGACATACAAAGCTATGTCAAATCCAGAATTAATGGACATGCTCCACCTCAGTAAATCTAAATCCCTTAGAGCCACACGCTCGAGGGACTTGAACCTCAGCCCAGATATAAATAGAACTTGCTGGAGGGACAGGTTCATAACCCAGAGGCTCCCTTCACTCTGGAATAGAATTCCAGTTCATGTGAGGCAGAGCACTTCACTGAATCTCTTCAAGACGAATCTCGATAAGTGGATGGGGGATCGTAGGTTTGTCCCAGGGATTACTCCTGTGTCACTATTAGACAGAGGAACAGTAAACTAAACCTTAAAATAGGCACAGTATACTCAAATCAAGGGGTGGCGTAAGCCATACAGAATCGGGCTAGGCTTATAATTGCCCCAGGGCAGATAGCCTAGTATGAACCTATGAACCTATGAACCTATGAACCTATATATACATATATCTACTACATATTTGTCTGACACTACAACATGAAAACAAGATAGTTGCTCTAAAGTAAGAAAATGTAATTGTTAGCACACTCTGAAGTGGATTAAAAAAAAGAAAACTGTTCTTAGCTACAAGGGGTAGTTGCAGCTGAGTTCAATATATAAAGGTGTCACTGATCAAATTACTCTCACAACCACGTTTTTAATTCTAAACCTAAACACCTGTTTCATTTATCAGTCCACTGAAAGCGTGGTTAAATTACATCTTCACTCCTTATTTCTCTTCTTTCTCTGCTTTTGTATAAACATAACCTAGACCTACTTGCATGAACACATATTTCTATAATATACCTGAATAATACGTCAATATGTATTTTTGTAAACAATATTAATTTGTGGGGATACTCTACCTTAGAACCATGACAGATCTCTATACTGAACTAATGACCCAGTAAATATTGAATGTTGTTATAACAGTGATCCGATATCTATTAAGCCACTATATGTCTCTTCATTAAATGATCACTGTGATGTATTGTGATCAAATAAAAAGATGTGCAGAGACAATGTACTCCAATTAACTT